>NC_059082.1:45319470-45645522 GCF_020497125.1 Mauremys mutica | reverse complement strand
GACATGTCTAAGGCCTGTGTGTGTGTGGATGGGGGGGAGGGGATCGATCTAAGTTACGCAACTGATGTAGCTGAAGTCTACATACTTAGACCTACTCACCGCGGTGTCTTCACTGCAGTGAGTGGACTGCTGACGCTCCTCCGTCGACTCCGCCTGCTCCTCTCGCTCAACGAGAGAGTGCTTGGCGGTCGATTTATCGTGTCTAGACTAGACACGATAAATCAACCCCCACTGGATCGATCGCTGCCCATTGATCCATCGGGTAATGTAGACAAGCCCTAAGGCTAAGGAAGGCCTGGGGGGTGAGGGAGGAACATGGCAAAAGATCTGAGAGCGGATGAGTAGAGCTGTGTGGGAATATTTTGATAAGACTTTTTTTCCTTGGAAAATGCTGATTCTTTAGAACCAAACCTTTTTTTGCAGAATGGGTAGTTTCAACAAATCCATCATAGGGAAGTTTCTCAGGGCCAGGATGGGATATCTACTCCCAATTAGAGAACCAAGACCTGTTCTGTCCTGGTAGTTACACCTCTCTGCACAGTTGTAGGAGTCATAGCAGACCATGGCTCAAGTCCTTCCTCTGCCTAATAGTGTACAGGGATATCCTTCTGCCAAAGAACTCTAACCCCCAGCCTCCTAGCTAGTTTAGAGGGTCTCTCTGCTTTCCTTGAGGGGGAAAAAAAACATCAAAAGGTCTTGGTTCCATCTCAATGCAGCATGGGAATTTTTTTGAAATTGCAAAAAAATTATGGGACAGGAAAGCAATTTCCTGCCCAGTTCCAATTAAGAGGTGCTTCCAAAACATTACTCAGAGATCGCCTGTAGAAGCCTGCAGGGACCGGCATGCTCAGAGTATATGTAACTCTTATAGCTCTAGTGGCCAAGCTCTTCTGCCAGTTGCAGCAGTGTAAATCTGGAGCATTATCACCAGCTGTAGTGGAGTCCATCTGGATTTACACCAGAGTAACTGTGTGCATTGAAGGCAGAACAGTTGATCTCAGCACCACAGAGCAGATGGAAGCTGCAGAGAGGAATGGGAGAAATGAGTTTCCATCCTGTGTGTCAAGATTGGCATGGAAAGGACGTGATGAACTGTGTGCAGACCATGCACCAGCTAAAGGCCTGGCCCATCTCACTGCCCCTGGAGCAGGAAGGAAGCAAGGACCAAATTGGGACTCTCAGAGTCACAGCCTAGTTCCTGCCCCACTCCTGGGGGCCAGGAGCTGTACAAT
Organism: Mauremys mutica; assembly: GCF_020497125.1. Taxonomy (NCBI): domain Eukaryota; kingdom Metazoa; phylum Chordata; order Testudines; family Geoemydidae; genus Mauremys; species Mauremys mutica. The sequence continues at coordinate 45,644,290 of NC_059082.1, read as the reverse complement.
GCCCCTCAGTCCCCTTCCAATCTGGCCCAGGGTGGCTGTTGCACAAAGCTGGCTCTTGGAGGCCTATGGAAGAGGGTGTGGGTTCTAGGTGGGCTGTTGTCTGCATCACAGAAATAGTCCTTGGCATGCTGGTTGGCAGTCTGAGAAGAGTGTGGGGGAAGCTTGCATTGCCGTTCTCCCTGCTGTACCTGTCCTGTGAATAAACATATGTTTTCACTATGCCCTCTCATCAGCTTGAAACTCATGAGGCAGAACAAGAGACGTGGGATCCATGCAAGAAGCTGGCTGCCACAAGTCATGTCTGAGTTCTCGTGATGTCTATGACTTGTGACATTGTTACCATGACTCTTCTGTCCTGACTTTTCCCCAAGATGCACCATGACTAATCTGTAGCCCTGGGCATGCTGCAGTGAGCATGAAAAGTATGCCTGAGCAGTAAAGATACAGCAATTGCACTCAGTCCATCAAGCAGAAATATCTTACATGAATGCCGTATAGTTCCAAATTGCAGCCTATAAAAGAGCTTCCTTTCTGAGGGTTCTGCACTTTGGGGGTACACAAACAATCTGTGGCTACATCAGGGCAGAATGGGCCTGATCTAAAGCCCTTTGAAGTCATGGAAGTCTTTCCATTGCCTAGATTGGATTTTGGAGCAGGTCCCTTATAGAGCTGAGTGAATAACTGATAGTTTTGGTTCACTGGCACCTCTAAAAAATGTGGTCAGTTTGGGTCAAACTGAAAGTGAAGTTTCTTTGGAATTTTTGGTGAATCAAAAAACTTGGAAAAATTTCATTTCAGGTTGAACAGAACATTGTGTTTGACCCAAAATGAAATATCTAGTTTCAGGTATTTTCAACAAAAGCAAAGGAACTGTAGAGCCAGGTTCATAAAATCAAGGAGGAGATGGTATTCGCCCCACACATATTAGAAGCTTTAGCCCCGTGGTTAGGGCGCTCATCAGGGAGATGTGAAACCTAGATGCGAAGCTCTACTCCAGAACGGGGACTTAAACTAAGGTCTTTTTTATCTCATGCAAGTAGTCTAACCACCAAGCCATAGAGTAATCCAGACTGGAGGCTTCTCAGTCTGTCTCCAGTTGAAGATTTTCCACTTTGTATAACTAATAAATATTCATTGGCACAAGGACTGGAACCAGAACCCAGCTATCCTCCTCCCCTGCTGAGGACCCTAACCACTGAGCCCTAGAGTCATTTTTGTCTTTCTTTAACGACTATTCAAGGATTTTAAACAAAATGGAGAGAATATCCTACTGCCTGGTAGCTAGGACACTCCTGTAGGATATGGAAGACATGGCATTAAGTCCCTGCTTAAGCTCAAGACATTGTGCTTACTATCGTAATGAACCCTATCTTACTTTTGTATTGAATCTGAATGAAATTAGTCTAGGCATCTGATTTGAAAGTGCTTTCAAGTTGATTCCTCAAGGTGGTTGGAAACAATGAAAAGTTTCTCTTGCCAAAACATCCCAAACAGTAGCAAAGGGTTCTTTTTTTTTCTTTTTCTTTTTTTTTTGGAGGGGGGAGTGGGGGAGGGTAAGTTTAGGTTGTTTATGCAATGGAAAAACTCCACAACACCACCATCTCCTGATCTTTGCATGCTGCTTTGATCTTTACTTTGTAGTTGCCATAGTGATGGGTTTAAAAAAAAAACCCCAGCATAGGTGGAATGAATTATTGTATGTTGACAACACACTATATCTGTTACTACATTATACATAGATAACCCTGTCTACACACACCTTGTATTTATAGGAACCACCATTACAATGTATATGTTCTGAAATGTTATATATATAATGTTGTATATATATATATACAATTTACATCAGTATTATGTTGAATTATATCTATATGCTTAAGCATAATACTTTATATAAGTATGATGGGGTGGATAGTCCACCTTAGTTCGGAGAGAGTCAACTGGAGCTGAAAAGGCTCAGTTAGGGCACCTGGGTGCACTGCAGGGTGGGCCAGGCCTAATTAAAGATGAGTCACAGGAGCTGGGTGATTACTATAAAGAGAAGAGTAGAAGCAAACTATATGGAGGATGGGATGGGATTTGATTTTACAATTTTTCTCTTGGCAATGGAGTATGAAGAGGCCTAGGGGAAGAGAGATGTCCTCTCCTGAGAAGTTGCTCTGGTGAAAGATCAGGTGGGATGCAGGCTCTAGGGTTGCCAACTTTCTAATCGCACAAAATTGAACATCCTTGCCCTGCCCCCTTCTCTGCCCCTTCCCTGAGGCTCCGCCCCTACCCTGCCCATTCTCTGAGCCCCCCTCCCCCCACTCACTCCATCCTCCTCCCTCCATCGCTCACTGTCACCCACCCACCCTCACTCACTTTCACTGGGCTAGGGCAGTGGGTTGGAGTGTGGGAGGGGGTGAGGGCTCCAGCTGGGGGTGTGGGCTCTGGGGTGAGGTGATAAATCAAGGGTTGAGGGTCTGGGAGAGGGCTCAGGGCAGGGGCAGGGGTTCGGGATGCAGGCTCCAGTCAGGCAGCACTTACCTCAAGTGTCTCCCCAAAGCGGCTGGCATGTCTGGCTCCCAGGCTGAGGGGCCAGGCAGCTCTGCACTGGCTCTGCAGCTCCCGTTGGCGGGGAACCATGGCCAATGGGAGCTGCGGAGCTAGCGCTCAGGGCAGGAGCAGTGCACGGAGCCCCTGTGGCCACCCTTGTGCTTAGAAGCTGGACATGCCAGCCACTTCTGGGAGCCACGTGGAGCCAGGGCAGGCAGGGAGCCTGCCTTAGCCCTGTTGCGCTGCTGACCAGACTTTTAGCGGCCCAGTCGGCGGTGCTGACTGGAGCTGACAGGGTCCCTTTTTGACTGGGGATTCCGGTTGAAAACTGGATGCCTGGCAACCCTAGCAGTTTCGGGTGATGAGGAGCCCTGATAAAAGGTCAGGATCTGGTTTTCCAGGGAGAGAATCCTGGGAGGCACTTAGCTGAGGAATGGAGCAGGGGAACTTAAGAGGAAGGAAAGGTCAAGCTGGAGGAGGGCAGAAGTCTGTATAAATATATATATTTTTGGTGAAAGAAGGGTGAATGTAGAGAGGCTGTGGTGCTTGGGTGAATTACAGGGGCCTAGTGGGCCCAGGAATGGGCTGTGGGAGATGCCTGCGGACATTGTTGAGATAGGAAGAAGTCCAGGGAGGTAGCAGGAGGTGGGTCTGAGTAGATCCACCTGGCCTGCTCACCACAGGACAGGCCTACATCAGGGCCACCCAGAATGGGGGGCAAGTGGGGCAATTTGCCCCAAGCCCTGGGCCCTGCAGGGGCCCCCATGAGAATATAGTATTCTATAGTATTGCAACTTTTTTGTATGGAAGGGGCCCCCAAAATTGCTTTGCCCCAGGCTCCCTGAATCCTCTGTGCGGCCCTGGCCTACACTTGCAGTGGTGTGTAGACTACAGACACGGCATACCCAGCTAGCACAGGTATAAAAACAGTGTATATCGGGTAGGCAACCTATGGCACGTGTGCCGAAGGTGGGACGCGAGCTGATTTTCAGTGGCACTCACACTGCCCAGGTCCTGGCGACCAGTCCCGGGAGCTCTGCATTTTAATTTAATTTTAAATGAAGCTTCTTAAACATTTTAAAAACCTTAATTAGTTTAGTTATATATTATAGACTTATAGAAAGAGATCTTCTAAAAACATTAAAATGTATTACTGGCACACGAAACCTTAAATTAGAGTGAGTAAATGAAGACTTGGTAAACCACTTCTCAAAGGTTGCCAACCCCTGGTGTAGATGGTGAGGCATGGCTTAGGTAAGGACAGAAGAGAGCCCCATACACCTGAATCCTAGGGTATATATCCTATATGACTCTTTGCACACCCAAGCAGTGCCTCCCATATTATTTTTAGCAGTACAGTGTCCTCTGTCAGAGTCTTTTGCTGAGCTGTGTAGTTACATGAAGACTTGATGTAAGGATGTTGGATTTCTCTTTGTTGGAATCTGTCACTCCAGAAGGGATGGGGTGGGAGGGAGCATATGTAACCTGGCTGAGGGCTGAGCAGCAAGATGACTGCTACAGAGCTGGATTGCTGCATGAGCAGAGCCTGCTATTGCTATGCCATGTCCTGCCATGAGGGGGTGCACCAGTGGTGAGTCCACATTTCTACAACACAATTTATATATTGTACCTATATATACATGTGCTGACACCTATTTACATAGACCAAATTATGTATTAGTATATTGCCTTATGAGAGGAATGTCTATCTGCAGCCTCCATTCCAGCCCACACAAGGGGCTGTGTGTAGCTGCAGGCAAAAACCAGACTGTAACTCTGAGAATCCCAGCCTGGACTCTGCTTCCCTTCTCTCCAGGGGGCAATGTGCTGGGCTAGCCCTCTGCCTGCAGTGTTTCACGTCCACATCTATGGCAGCTCCAGTGTGTGGTTGGTGCATGGGTAGAAGATCTAAGGCTCCCCTCTCTGCTCACCACTTGCCAACTAAGGTTGCCACCAGTGTTCCCTCTAATTTTTCCCACCCATGTGTGGAATGAATTTTCTTATGTGCACCAATATAGAGGTGATGTGTGACACAACACCTTCATATTGGTGCACATAACAAAATTCATGTGGCACGGTGGGGCCAAGGGGTTTGAAGTGCAGGAGGGGGCTCAGGGCTGGGGCAGAAGGTTGGCGTGCGGTGGGGTGAGAGCTCCAGCTGGGGGATCTGGGTGGGGATGGGGGGCTCAGGGCTGGGTCAGAGGGTTGGGGTGCGGGAGGGTGAGAGCTCTGGCTGCAGGCTCTGGGGTGGGGTCGGGGATGAGTGGATCGGGGTGCAGGAGGGGGCTCAGAGCTGGGGCAGAAGGTTGTGGTGCAGGGGGTGAGGGAACTGAGGGATCTGGCTGGGGTGTGGGCTCTGGGGTGGTGTTGGGGATGAGGGGATTGAGGTGCAGCAGGGGGCTCTGGACTGGGGCAGGGGGGTAGAGTGGGGGGTGTGTGCAGGCTCTAGGGTGGGACCAAGGATGAGGGGTTTGGAGTGCGGGAGGAGGCTCAGGGCTAGGGAAGAGGGCTGGGGTGTGGGGGGGGGGTTGAGGTCTCTGGTTGGGGGTGTGGGCTGTGGGGTGGGGCTGGGGATGAGGGGTTTGAGGTGCAGGCTGATCCTCTCCCCAGCCATGGCAGCTCTGGTGGGCCTGGGCCGGGGGAGGGGCTCCTCTCCCTGGCTGTGACAGCTCTGGTGGGGCTGGGTGGGACCAGGGGGGGCTCCTCTCCCCAGCAGATCCAGAGGGGCTGGGCCGGACCGGGAGACCTGCGTGGCCCTAAATACTTTGCTGTGCAGCTGCGCAGCTTACAGGGAACCCAGGTTGCCACCTCTCTGGATTTTACCCAGACAGTCTGGTTTTTGGCTTCTGTGTTTGGGTGCCATTTAGGATTGCCAGGTGCCTGGTTTTTGACCAAAAAAGTCTGGTTGAAAAGGGGACCTGGTAACTTTAAATGGCACCTGAACCAAAAGTCTGATTATTGCAGAGTGGGGGGAGGTGCTGAGTCATTAATCCGCACCACCCCCTGCTCAGCCAGGCCCGATTCCTACCTGCAGGCAGGCTCCTTGAGATGATCCAGTGAGTGATGGTGGGGAGAAGAGTGAGTGAGGGGGGTGGGGATTTGGGAGAAGAGGCAGGGCAGAGGGTGGGGTCTCAGGGGTCCAGTTACCAGCAATTAGAAAGGTGGCAACCCTACTGCCTACCTACATGGAAAGGGGGGTGACAGTCAAGCAGTGGCTCTATCTTCCCCTGTGTGGGCTCTGGGGATGTAGCTGGACCATGCAGTGTGGCTACACGACTGAGACCAAAGGGACTGACCCAAATCCTGTGAAAGTCCATGGGGATCTTTCCGCTGACCCTAGTGGGCTTTGGGCCAGGCTGCTAGCCACATCCCTGAGGACACTTGTAAGTTGCCAGGCCTCTACTGACATATTTTTAATTCGTCTGCCACCAAAATGCTGTTGCTTCCTCCTCCACCCCCACAGAAATGGACTTTCTTGCAAAATGACTCTGGTCTGGAGCATGGGATGGGCCATGTTTAGTTCTAGGCCAGTGATTGGTTCAGGAGATATTGGACTTCAAAGCATGAGGACTAGATCCTCATCTGGTATAAATCAGCAAAGTCAATGGGTGAAATTCTACGCTCGCCGGGATCCTTTCTGACCTTGGTACCAATGAAATCCTGACTTCGCTTATGTCAACGGCAGTCTCCCCATTAACTTCAGAGGGACTGGGTTTCACCCTAATGACTAGTGGGAACGGGGACTCCTCCTTTTCTGAATAGGGGTGTTTGTTTTTAGCCATAGCATGATCCAAGAAACCGAAACTTAAAGCCATGGCACTGTGGCCCCAAACTGTTGTTAAACATCATTCGCTGAGATCTTAAGCCACTTTTGCACATCACTGATTCTGAGCTGCCATCCTAGACCAGTCCCACCACCCCTGTGTAGCTCTGTCTGTGTGCCTACTCCCATCCTAGATTCATACTGGTGTCTGTCCTCTAGCCACCACCTCACCCCATAAAGAAATCCCAAATCAAGGCTAAACCCCACAAAGATCTAAAGATGGGCTTGGGAGGAATGTCTTATAAAGCAGCCTCCAATTTTAGCAGCCACTGTCGCCCCTCTTCTTCTCACCCCTCCCCTGCCACTCTCTGCTCCTTTGCTTCCTCCTTATTTATAAAGCTAGGTCTCATCAGGAACTAAGATGAGCCTAGCAAGTCTTCTAAAGTGTGTGAGATGAAATGAAGCACAGATCAAAGAGAGGAGCTCTGTGCATCCCAGCTCTGGCTGCAACCAGGGCCATGCAGACACTTCCCTGTGATGTTTTGAAGTGCAAGGGGTTGGCCTTCCTATGCCTAGAGATCCAACTTTGGCTGATCATCAGACACTCACACTGCCTCTCCCCATCCTGCTCCCCAGAAACTGTTACAGCTATAGTGTCACTCCCCAGGAGAGAGAGGTGAAGAAGAAGGAATCTCTGATGGGGGCCTGGTGGGAATCCCATCCGGTCTCCTGCATTGGTGGTCATGGCATGTAGCCTTATGGGTATAGGAAGATGCGGGGGTGGCCTTCCTAAGAGTCTGATCCTGCCCCTCTGCAGGATTCTGTGTATGTAAAGAAAGAAGAAATGGGCAGGGTGGGGGGTGCAAGAGAACCTAATTGTGCAGCTGCCAAGATAGTCTTGCCTAGTAGTAAGAGTGAGGCCTAGGAGGGAGAGCACCTAGTTCAGCATTATTTGTTATTGAGTGTGAGTGCCTTGAAGTAGGGAGCTTCCAGTCACATGGGACATGCTAGTAACTTGTTCAATGTTGGACTGCATAGAGCTTTCAGACTGATAGCTATGCAGTCAATGCACCTTAAAGACTGGCTATTCTGGACATAGAGTTGAAGAGCTAGATCTTCATCTGGCCTAACTCTAGTGAAATCAGTAGAGCTAAACTGACTTACGCCAGCCAAGGATCTGGCTAAGAGACCGGTCAGCTGCTATTATAATCAGAACAGAGTCTGGAACAGGCATGCTCTCGCTATACTGACTTGATTTATTTTTGTAGTTCATTATTTACCTGCTGTTTTTACTCTAATACAATTAAAATAGTTGGCCAGTTCCTTAGCTGGTGTAGATTGGTACAGCTTCATGGAAGTCAGTGCTGTTTTAATAATTTACACCAGCTGGTCCTTTGTAGTTAAATCTAAAAGCACAGTTGGGTTTTGCAAGAAATAACAAATAGGTTATTAAAAGTGAGCAAGTTTGAACTGCTCCTGTTCCTAGATTACCTCAGCTTTGAATCTTGCTCTTCCTATTTACCTCCTGCTGAGATATGGACTCAGAGCAACTTCCCGGCCTATCAAGTTTTCTATAAAAGGAACAAGAATATTATATTGCATGATATGATTACCATCCTTTTCCCATCTCTGGGCAATTGAAAATTTCATTCTGGCATTCACGTTTCAAGACTGAATAAATATGCCAACTTGGCAATTTCTGCTGGTAGCCAGGGAGCCTAAGAATCTGATCATTGTGCGGGTTTTCATTTGTTTGCAGAATGTGTGTTCTCATATCATTATCAAATAAGAAGCCTGGCTGTTTTGTTTGATTTTTTTCATGGAGGTTATTGAACTGATGAGGATTCCTAGGGTGAATGGAAATTGATACATGATCTGCAATTGGCAATGGTAATAATGCTACTTGGCACTAATTATAGTACCTGGCATCTGAGCTTCTCCAAGGGTGTGGCAATTAATCATCACAGCAGCTTTAGGAAGGAGCCCAAAAGGTAATGTGGCTACTCAAGGCCACACAATAATTTAGTGGCAGTGAGGGGAATGGAACCCAGGAGTCTTCATTCATAGTACCATGGTCTAACTGCCAAGCAAAATTTCCTGTATAGTTTAGTATTTTTCTTACAGCGTGAGATATAATAAAACATAGGCCAGATTCGGCATTTATTTATGCTGCTGTAAAACAAGAACATCCTCGTTGTTTTTGTGGATACAGACTAACACAGCTACCCCTCTGATACTTGTAAAACAAGAGTCACTCCACTTTTTAACGATTGTTTCTAGCACAGTAACACAAGCTGAGAGCAGGGTCCCAATGTGCTAGGAGCTGTACATACACACTGTAAGATGGGCCCCGCTTCTGCAGTGTTTACAACCTGAACAGACAATACAGACAAAGGAAGGGTTAGCATTAAAGTTGGTTGGCAATATTTCAACAAAATATTTTTTTGGTCAGAAAATACTGACTTGCCAAAAATGTTTCTTGGGCCCAGGATGGGATTTAGGGTTACCAGGTGTCTGGTTTTCTATCGGAACACTTGGTCAAAAAGGGACCCTCCCCAGTCCGGTGAAAAAGAGCAAGTGAGTGAGGGTGGGGAATTTCTGACCACAGGTTCATGGGTCAACCACAGAAGTGTCCTGGCAATAAACTGACGTACATAACAGGAACATGATATACATCTAAGGCTAGCCTGCTTGCTGACTCATATCCAGCTTTTCATCCACTTTAATCCTCAGTCCTTTTCTGCAGAACTATTGCTTAGCCAGTCATTCTGCAGCCTGTAGTGGTGCATGGGATTCTTTCTTCCTAAGGGCAGGACTCTGCACTTGTCCTTGTTGAACCTCATCAGATTTCTTTTGGCCCAATCCTCCAATTGGTCTAGGTCACTATGGACCCTATCCCTACTCTCCAGCATATCTACCTCTCCCCCGAGTGTAATGTATCTGCAAACTTGCTAAGGGTGCAATTCATACCATCATCCGGATCATTAATAAAGATGTTGAACAAAACCGGACCCAGGGCTGACCCCTGGAGCACTCCACTTGATACCGGCTGCCAACTAGACATCGAGCTGTTGATCACTACCCATTGAGCCTGACAATCTAACCAGCTTTCTATCCACCTTATAGTCCATTCATCCAATCCATACGTCTTTAACTTGCTGGCAAGAATACTGTGGGACACTGTATCAAAAGCTTTGCTAAAGTCAAGATATATCCACTGCTTTCCCCATATCCACAGAGCCTGTTATCTCATCACAGAAGGCAATCAGGTTGGTCAGGTATAACTTGCCCTTGGTGAATCCATGCTGACTGTTCCTGATCACCTTCCTCTTCTCCAAGTGCTTCAAAATGGATTCCTTGAGAACCTGCTCCCTGATTTTGCCTGGGACTGAAATGAGGCTGTAGTTCCTCGGGTTCTATTTCTTCCCTTTTTAAAATATGGGCACTATTTTTGCCTTTTTTCCTATCATCTGGGACCTCCCGCGATCACCACAAATTTTCAGTTTTCAAAGATAATGGCCAATGGCTCTGCAATCACCTCAGCCAACTCCCTCAGCACCCTTGGGTGCATTAGATCTGGACCCATGGACTTGTGCATGTCCAGCTTTTCTAAATAGTCCTTAACCTGTTCTTTCACCACGGAGGGCTGTTCACCTCCTCCCCAAACTGTGTTGCCCAGTGGAGCTGTCTGGGAGCTGACCTTGTCTGTGAAGACTGAGGCAAAAAAAGCATTGAGTACTTCAGCTTTTTCCACATCATCTGTCACCATGTTGCCTCTCCCATTCAGTAAGGCTCCCACACTTTCCCTGGCCTTCTTCTTTTTGCTAACATACCTGTAGAAACCCTTCTTGTTACCCTTCACATCCCTTGCTAGCTGCAACTCCAATCGTGCCTTGGCCTTCCTGATTACACCCCTGCATGCTCAAGCAATATTTTTATACTCCTCCCTAGTCATCTGTCCAAATTCCAACTTCTTGTAAGCTTCTTTTGAGTTTAAGCTAACCAAAGATTTCACTGTTAAGCAAAGCTGGTCGCCTGTCATATTTGCTATCTTTTCTGCACATTGGGATGGTTTATACCTGTGCCTTCAATAAGCTTCTTTAAAATTCAGCCAGCTCTCCTGGACTCCTTTCCCCCTCATATTAGTATCCCAGGGGATCCTGCCCATCAGTTCCCTAAGGGAGTCTAAATCTGCTTTTCTGAAGTCCAAGGTCCATATTTTGCTACTCTCCTTTCTTCCTTTTGTCAGGATCCTGAACTCAACCATCTCATGGTCATTGCTGCCTAGGTTGCCACCCACTTCTACTTCCTCTACCAATTCTTCCCTGGTTGTAAGCAGCAGGTCAAGAGGAGCACAGCCCCTAGTTGTGCTTGTCCCAGGAAGTTGTCCCCAACACTCTCCAAAAACTTCCTGGATTGTCTGTGCATTGCTGTATTGCTCTCCCAGCAGATGTCAGGGTGATTGAAGTCCCACATTAGAACCAGGGCCTGTGATGGCATGGTATGGTATTGCCATCCTAACTTCTGCACTGCTGCTGGCGAGGCATCGCCTTCAGAGGTGGGCACCTGCCACCTGGCCAACAGCCGCTGTTCTCCAGCTGCCCAGCTCTGAAGGCAGTGCAGAAATAAGGGTGGCAATATTGTGATTCCCCTAAAATAACCTTGCAGCTCTCCCTGCAACTCCCTTTGGGGTCAGGACCCCCAATTTGAGAAACACTGGTCTCCCCCATGAAATCTGCCCCAAGAAGGTGTGGCAGGGAGCTGCTCAGATAGGTTTCTCCCATGGCAGAGGGTGTTCTCCATTGGTTGGTAGCCATGACTGACCTCCCATTAGCCTAGTGCAAAGGATCTGAACTTTGGAGTGGTGACACTCCTACTCTTCCTATATTAATGAATGGGAGGGGGGATTCCTGATTAGATTTGGAGGAGGCATCCTGCTTGAAATCCACCGGCCTAGTGCATCAGATAATGCTGTGAGTTCAGTGAATGAGCTAAGCAGATGAGCAGCCGATTAGACCAGAATATCCAGAGGTAGAATAAACAAGAGTCTTGGTATGCCTCCTTTGGGGCATAAGCCAGCCCGTAACTCTTGGGCTTAGGAGGAGCTTTCCCTGGGGGCAGGTTATCCCAGCACAAGATGCTTCAGAGTTATGGGCTAATGAACTTTGCAGGTCCCTTGGATGATCCAGCCTAGCAATTGCTATGAAAGCAGCAGAACAGCAATGTTTTCTAGATCCCATTGCTATAGGATGTGAGCAGCTCACAGTCTTCCCCCCTGTGAGGTAGGATAGGGCCGTGATCTCCATGTCACACAGGGAGAACAGACACACTGAGGCTAAGGGATGTAAATTCCAGCTCGATATGACATACTGACATTGGCTCTGGTCAAGCTGGTGTGCAGCAGTGGGAGGGGCTGGATGCCCTGAGTACACACTAGGGATGGGCCTGGGTCAGCTAGCCTCTCCCACTGCTCTGGCCAGCATGGCTACCCTGCAGCTTGGGTGGGTCTATCTCTTCAACCTGGGAGTTACGTCCCCAGCTCAAAGTGTAGCTGTCCCTGTGAGACTTGGCCAGGCAGGAGAGGGTTGATTGAGTGATATCATTCCCTGGCTGTCATGCCACAATTCGCTACTCTGGTCAGGTAACCTCAGTTGCACAAAGAAACTTGGTCACATGGGGAAAGAACTGAATCCTCACCTCCAAAGTGCCACGCTAGTGCCCTATCCACTACCTCCATGTCCCCCTCCCCTCACCCAACCTGTCTTCCCCCTCCCTCCTCCCCCTGCCCAGCTGTGTGACATGGCTAGGAAGTGACCATGCCTGTGATGATGGGCTGTCCAAGTACCATGCATTTTGCACAGTGGTTGGGGACCCTCTGGGCTGGCAGCAGGGAACTCCAGAATCATTGCCCAATTGAGATCAGACCCACAAGAGTGCCAGCTGTCCCTTGATCCCACTCAACCATGTGTGGGAAGGATCATAGTCTTGCTTTGCTGCTGACCATGGGCTAATGGCTTAGCCTAAGATTTTCAGTGACACACAGAGGCCTGGATGCAGCTCTTAACTTCCAGGACGATTGTGTCTCTCAGTCCCCTGTGGAAATCTTAGCCTTGCTCTTGTGCCTCAGCCTCCTCTCTATAGAACAGGTGTGGCAGTGCCCACCTCACAGGGCTAATATCTCTAAGTGCATCATTCCCTGCCCCCCAGGCATATGTACAGTGCCATTACTGAAAGGTAAGGAAAGCAGTGTACTTGGTAGTGGAACAGGCAGCTTGTTCCCAAGCCTTTCTTCCTGAAGCTGGATCTGCTTCACAGGAGTCTGTCATTTCCATGTATCTATTGATATGGTTTGGCGCCTGAAGAAAACCTCTTCCCAGGAGATCGCCCCAGCAGCCGCCTTCCTTTCAAGCGTGCTCCTCATGACAGCTAAACTGACAAAGCCATATGCTACCTGTGCTCGGAGGGAGCTTTAATTGAGTTTGCAGCACGGATCAGTAATTGCTGATGAAATGGGCCAGATTGCTGGGGGTTGACCCCAGAAACCAGAGGGGAGCCCCAAGGGGAAACTGTTGAGAATAGAGGAAAACAGTGGCACATCTTCCCTGTGCCATGCTCTCAGTACATACCAGGAGAGAAATTCCAGATCGGGGAGGGCAAAATCCATTGGCCACTATAAGAAGGGGTCTCCTGCCCCAGAGAGCTTCCATCTTTGTGTTCAGAGATAATGTTCACAGCTCAAGTGCCATGTGACCAAGTTTCTATGTGCAGCTGAAGTCATCTGTCCTGGCCAGGGTATTGTATTATGAGTGACACAGAATGAAAGTGCTCAGTTCTCCCTCTCCTGCTGCTGGAGGGGGGAAACCATTGCCAGGGCTGGTGTATATAAACTCTTGAGAAGGAAGATTTTAGCACATCTCATCCCATATAAGCCTGCAGAGAGGTCCACAGCAACCAGTTTAAAAGGGAAAAAGACCTAAACTGTGGTTTAGACTAAAGAGGAGGCAAGGTTTGCTGTTTTTTTCCACAGTACCAGCAAGTGTCAACAGTTGCCCTTGTTGCCAAGAAGGCTAACGGCATTTTGGGCTGTATAAGTAGGGGCATTGCCAGCAGATCAAGGGACGTGATCATTCCCCTCTATTCGGCATTGGTGAGGCCTCATCTGGAGTACTGTGTCCGGTTTTGGGCCCCACACTATAAGAAGGATGTGGACAAATTGTAAAGAGTCCAGCGGAGGGCAACAAAAATTATTAGGGGGCTGGAGCACATGACTTATGAGGAGAGGCTGAGGGAACTGGAATTATTTAGTCTGCAGAAGAGAAGAATGAGGGGGGATTTGATAGCTGCTTTCAACTACCTGAAAGGGGGTTCCAAAGAGGATGGATCTAGACTGTTCTCAGTGGTACCTGATGACAGAACAAGGAGAAATGGTCTCAAGTTGCAGTGGGGGAGGTTTAGGTTGGATATTAAGAAAAACTTTTTCACTAGGAGGGTGGTGAAGCACTGGAATGGATTACCCAGGGAGGTGGTGGAATATCCTTCCTTAGGGGTTTTTAAGATCAGGCTTGAGAAAGCCCTGGCTGGGATAATTTAGTTGGGGTTGGTCCTGCTTTGAGCAGGGGGTTGGACTAGATGACCTCCTGAGGTCCGTTCCTACCCTGGTATTCTATGATTCTAGTAACATCAGAGGGTTTATTCCTACTGTCACTGGTATAAGTGGCATCAGTCCAACACATCAAACTCCCAACTCTGTTTCTTGTCACATTACAACATTTTTTCAGTCTGTCTCTGTGGAGTTACTCCTGATTTACACCTGAGCTGACATGATCCTGGGCTATAAATACCTGCACAAAGAGGAGGTACTGTTTACTAGCAGACTCCTCAAGCTATGAAAAAGGCAGATCCAGATCTGATGGCTGGAAGTTGATGGCTGCAAAGTACTAACTGGAAAGAAGGGGTATGTTTGAGATAGCAAAGGCAATTAACCACTGGAACAGATTACCATGGGTGTAGGGATTTCTCCATCACTTGGAGTCTGTACATCAAGACGTGGATGTCTTTCTGAAAGATACACTCTAGCTCAACCACACAGTCTTAGACTAGATGTGAAGTTCTCTGGCCAGTGCTATGCAGAAGGTCAGACTAGATGATCACTATTGTCCCTCTGGCTGTGGAATATATGCTGTAAATGAGAGGGGGGCAGTCAAGCTCTCAGCATCTAACTTTGCTTGTGGAAATGTCCTAGAACATCTCATGAAGTATCCGGTGGCGTGATTCATAATAGTTTCTTTCAAGTGCTTTTATCTTTCCTTCATGGTTTTAAATGCTCCTTTAATTAGGCACGTAGACAATTTCTCTCAAGATAAATCTTTCTTGGTGATTAGCTGCTTATGACACTTAGACTTTGACTCTTTGATTTGATCTCAATTCATTTTTAATACATTTTGCACTTATATGCACAATTATCTTTGTTTAGTGCCATTATATTTTTACCATCATTATCTTTCATGCCCTATTAATGTGGTTTTGTATGGTTTTAGATATGCTTGCAGAATGAGTTCTACATGTGTATTAAATTAACAAGCACAGAACTCGGTTTTATGGCGCTCTTCAGTTGTTGTTGTCTTTGGGTGAAATTTACCTCTATGCACCCGATGACATAGGCACCACTGAAGCCCTTTCAATGTCCATTTGGAACTAGACTGAGATCAATTTAACTCGGTTATCAAATAGCTGTGAGATGGCATTAGCTACTTTCAGCTACAAGCGAGTCAGATGCAACGTATAAATGTGATGCTCTAACAAAAATCCTGAGCCATCCATCCTCTGAATATTCCTATTGATGAGATTTCATGGTGGCATTAAAAAGGCAGTGAGAGCTAATGTGCAGGCACTTTCACAGTCCCCAGACACATCCTGGGAACTAAGGACCACATCCTCAGCTGGCGTAAATCAGAATAATTCTATTGTAGGGATTCTCAAACTTCATTGCACCGCAACCCCCTTCTGATAACAAAGTTACTACATGACCCTGGGGACGGGTAGGAAAGCCCGAGCCCCACCACTCCGGGTGGAGTGAGAGGGACCGCGGCCCGAGCCCCACAGCCCTTGGTGGGGGTATAGCTTGGGCTTCAGCTTCAGCCCTGGGCCCCAACAAGTCTAATACTGATCCTGGTCACCCCATTAAAATGGGGTCCCGACCCACAGTTTGAGGACCGCTGGTCTATTGGAGTCTCACGTACAATGCCCACTTCACTGCGTCGTAGCCACTGGCATATGCCCCAGTCACCTGGCAATAATTTTCAGTCTCTTGCCACCTGCTTTGAGCCCATGGCTGTACTAAAAGTAAAAGCTTTCTTCTCCCACTTCCTCTCCCCAGAGATGTACAGCCACTTGCTGTTTCTCTCTTGTTTAGATTAAATTTCTTATCACTGCTAATCTGGGGCCAGAGAAGATTTTACAGCTATCACTGTGCTGCACATCCTGGGCAGTCCCTCGCCCCATCACCCCCAACGCTTCTGCCAGGGAGCAGGGTTGAGGCTTGGGGCACCCATTTTTCCAGGACCACCCAATTGGCCAGGGCCCCTGGGCATAGGCCCTGTTGGCCCAGTGGCCAATCCACCACTGACCCTAGGCACTCAGAACTTCCCAGTAGGGAGTAAATTCAAGTCCTTGTTCTATAGAAGCACAGACCCTTGCCACTTTAGCTAAAGGAGAATCTTTGCTAACTGCTGACAATATAGGGACTCTGATACACATATGAGAAGTTCATCCACTAGAGGGCAGTGTTACACATCTACCGGTCTATACAACCAAGTCACTGGAGTGTTTTAAAGATGTGGTGCTCTTGAAAATAGGGAGTGAGGCCGCGGACAAGTTGCAAAGTGGAGAAGGGGACAGTACCACACTCCCTTTCCCTATAGCACCAGAGTCTAACTGACCCTGTGTGGAGTCACTCTAGCAGCATCCTGGAATGAGGACAGCCACACATCTGAAGTCCTAGACCTTAAGTATGGGGGCTTATTAGCAAGATCTAAAACCTCCCTTGAAAACCTATAATCCATACATTTTGGAATCTCTTCCATGGTTGGCTGTCAAAGCAAGAAGGTGGAATGGGAGAGTCTGTCTTGCTGCATGGATGCAAGGCAGCTAGTAATGTCAGGCACCAGGCTAATGGGTAGAGGCAGGAGAGACCCAGAGATGGGAGGGGAATGTCGCTTACTTTCTCAAACAAAAACAACCTGCATCAAAGGAGCCATGATTTAAAGAGAGAATTTAAAAGGCTGTACAGTGATACCAGTAATTATAGCACATAGCTTTGAAGCTTTTGTTCTCTCGTCTGATGTGAGATGCTGGGGGCACAGGGACTGGGCTGTGACGGGCTCAGTTTCACCATTCTCCTAGGGTTAGCTAAATAGCGTTATGGGGAAGCTGTCATTCGACAGCATAGCCCCATTGATCCAGCAGTAAACAGCTGCTGGGCTCTCGGATTTGGATTGTTAATGACACGTGGAGTTGTTTGCGGGCATTAGGGACCGTGTGCTTTTTTTAAGAGCTATTAACTGATTTTTCTTCCACTGTTCTTTCACTTCCCACTGGGGGATGGCAGTGGGAGGATGGAGCCCTGGAGCTAATTCACTCTAGGACGCATTAATGACTTACTGGGATAGCCAGCTGTTTACATTTGTTCCCTCCTCCCCAACAGCTGCACCAATGTTTCATACCCCCCATCCCTCTGTCTGTTTAAACTCCACTTGTAAGAGCCCAGTGAGCTCATAGAATCATAGAAGATTAGGGTAGGAAGAGACCTCAGGAGGTCATCTAGTCCAATGCCCTGTTCAAAGCAGGACCATCACCAACTAAATCATCCCAGCCAGGGCTTTGTCAAGCCAGGCCTTAAAAACCTCTAAGGCTAGAAGCAGCAAAGAGTCTTGTGGCACCATCCGACGAAGTGAGTATTCACCCACGAAAGCTCATGCTCCAAAACGTCTGTTAGTCTATAAGGTGCCACAAGACTCTTTGCTGCTTTTACAGATCCAGACTAACACGGCTACCCCTCTGATATCTAAGGCTAGAGATTCCCTACCTCCCTAGGTAACCCATTCCAGTGCTCCACCACCCTCTTATTGAAATGGTGTTTCCTAATATCCAACATAGACCTCTCCCACTGCAACTTGAGACCATTACTCCTTGTTCTGTCATCTGCCACCACTGAGAACAGCCGAGTTCCATCCTCTTTGGAACTCCCCTTCAGGTAGTTGAAGGCTGCTATCAAATTCCACCTCACTCTTTTCTTCTGCAGACTAAATAACCCCAGTTCCCTCAGCCTCTCCTTGTAAGTCATGTGCCCCAGCACCCAAATAATTTTCATTGCTCTCTGCTGGACTCTTTCCAATTTGTCCACATCCTTTCTGAGGGGTGTCCCAAAAACTGGATGCAATACTCCAGATGTTTTGTAGCAGCTTCCTCTCCTCCCATTTAGCAGGTGGACTTTGCCAACCAGGAGTGACATTGGTTTACACTTTTGGGCCATCAAGACTCTCAGCACCTAGTCCATGAATCCTTGACTACTTCTCCATCTAGTCACTAAATGCCTTTGTAGATTTGGGCCTAGGTTGCAACCTGGATTCAGCAAGCACGTGCCCTGCATGGTGGATAAAGAGACAATGGCTGCAGCCAGGGTGTGTTGAGAGCTCAGGGTGCAAGGAAAGCTCAAGCCACCATGGCCAAGAGCCTCAAAGGAATTAAGGAACAAAACTCCCAAGACTTAATGTGGATCTGGGCCCAGGAGTGTCTCCTAGCATCCTGGGGTACTGTTTTGCTGCAGAGAGATTTTGGCCTGGAGGGGAGTTTGAAGATTTGCTATCTGGAATTGGAGGTCCAGGGAAAATGCAGGATTGTAGAAATTAGAGATAGGAAATATACATTAGTCTGTCTTGCCCATCCTGCCCCCCACAACTGTCCAGTACAGAACTGGTCCCTACTGGTTCAGCATTGCCATTTCCTCATGAGTCTGTGATGGGAGCTCCACTCACTGCTAGACTGGCACCTCCTACTGGCACTCGGGGGAATAGCTCACAAGGTCAACATGCCACCTCAACCTCTCTTTCTGGGTCTGTAGCTTCCCTCTTGCTCCACGAGCTGCTGCTGCCTCTTCATGACTCAGCCCTCCGGCCAGGTTACTATTTGTATTTTCCCCTTCTGGGGTCTCAAAGTCTGTTTTCCTCATTCTAGGCAGTCACTGCCATTCCCACAGCCACTGCAGGGGAACCTGGCCCGCCCTCTACTCCCAGTTCCAGCTCAGGGACCCTTTAGCCAACAGCCAAGGCCTGTTCCCTTCCACCCCTCACTGCCTTTCCCTGAGCCTCTCTTACCATCTGCCACTCCCCTATTTCTGGGTTTGCCAGCCTCCTAACTCTCCCCTCCCAGGGAGAAACTGTGGGGTCCCTCTCCCTGTAGCCTCCAAGCACTCCTCCCCAGTCATGCCCTGGCAGAAGGGACTTCCCAGCACCCCCTTCTTGTCCTTATAAACCCAGCCCAGCTCTTCCTCCTCAGCTGGCCTCCCTCTGACATTCAGGGCATTGCTTAGTCACCTGCCTCCTCTCAGCTGTGGCCTGTTGGGTTAATTAACCCCCTTGTTAATCTTCCTTAACCATTTCAGGGCAAGTGTGGGGCTGACCTCCCATCACAGTCTCATGATATGTGGTGTTAAACCCTCAGCTCCTGGAATTACATGAAAAATCTCAGTTTTCATATACAAAACAGTAAGTTTCTAGCTCTTGTGATTGCAGAAAAAAAGCTGGCAAACATAGCCTCTAGAGGCTCAAAACCCAGAAGGCCAGCTAAAAGCAGCCTGCATTTTAAAGATCTCATGATTTTGGAGAGTGCAGCACATGACTCCTGACCTTTGAATGCTCAAGGCTGGCAGTGCTGTTGCACCTGCTACCCAGCAAGAGGGACTTGGCAGTGCCTCTTAATGCTGGGTTAGGGTCCGCTGCATTCCCCAGACTGTCCATTGCATCTCTCCATTACAGAACCCTGCACTGGTGCAGGACCCATCCCTCCTTGTCGCTTGTGCTCTTCACATCCCTATAGATGGTTGTTTTAAGAGAAAATATGAGCATTGCATAAGAGAAAATGAAGATTTCCTGGACAGATGTCAGGATATACTTCTACACGTACAACACTCTGAAGAATCAGAGCAGGCTGCGCAGCAGGGAGAGAAGGGCGGTGAAGAAATTTGAAAGCATGTGACCTCCAGAAGAAAAGGAGCGTCCATGTATCAGCAATACAGATAGTAACTATTTTCATGTTCTCTCCTCAGATACTAATGCGGAGAGTGGACTAGATGATATATCTGAGGGAAGGGAGCAGAAGTAGATGCCACCAATTGGAAGGCATGAGATGCACTCTCATGCCTGGGAATGAGGGTTCCATGACCACAACTCCCAAGAGAAGGAAATGGGTGGTGGTGGTCAGGGACTCTCTCTTCAGGGGGACTGAATCATCTATCTGCCATCCTGACTGGGAAAACTGAAAAGTGTGCTGCTTACCAGGAGCTAGGATTCACTATGTGATGGAGAGACTGCCGAGACTCATCAAGCCCTCAGCTCGCTACCCTTTCCTGCTTCTCCACGTGGGCACCAATGATACTGCCAAAAATAACCTTGAGCAGATCACTGCAGACTACGTGGCTCTGGGAAAAAGGATAAAGGAGTTTGAAGCGCAAGTGGTGTTTTCGTCCATCCTCCCTGTGGAAGGAAAAGGCCTGGGTAGAGACTGTTGAATACTGGAAGTCAACAAATGGCTACACAGGTGGTGTTGGAGAGAAGGCTTTGGATTCTTTGACCACAGGATGGTGTTCCAAGAAGGAGGAGTGCTAGGAAGAGATGGGCTCCACTTAATGAAGAGAGGGAAGAGCATCTTTGCAAGCAGGCTGGCTGGCTATCCTAGTGAGGAGGGCTTTAAACAAGATTCACCAGGGGAAGGAGACTAAAGCCCTGAGATAAGTGGGATGCCGGGAGGAAGCACAAGCAGGAGAGCGCAAGAGGGGAGGACTCCTGCCTCATATTGAGAAATCAGGATGATCAGCAAGTGCTATACACAAATGCAAGAAGCCTGGGAAACAAGCAGGGAGAACTGGAAGTCATGGCACAGTCAAGGAATTATAATGTGATTGTAATAACAGAGACCTGGTGGGATAAATCACATGACTGGAGTACTGTCATGGATGGATATAAACTGTTCAGGAAGGACTGGCAGGGCAGAAAAGGTGGGGGAGTTGCGTTGTATGTAAGAGAGCAGTATGACTGCTCAGAGCTCTAGCATGAAACTGGAGAAAAGCCTGAGAGTCTCTGGATTAAGTTTATAAGTGTGAGCAACAAGGGTGATGTCGTGGTGGGAGTCTGCTATAGACCACCAGACCAGGGGGATGAGGCTTTCTTCCGGCAACTAGCAGAAGTTACTAGATCATAGGCCCTGGTTCTCATAGGGGACTTCAATCACCCCGATATCTGCTGGGAGAGCAATACAGCGGTGCACAGACAATCCAGGAAGTTTTTGGAAAGTGTAGGGAACAATTTCCAGGTGCAAATGCTGGAGGAACCAACTTGGGTCAGAGCTCTTCTTGACCTGCTGCTCACAAACAGGGAACAATTAGTAGGGGAAGCAAAAGTGGATGGGAACCTGGGAGGCAATGACCATGAGATGGTCGAGTTCAGGATCCTGACACAAGGAAGAAAGGAAAGCAGCAAAATATGTACCCTGGACTTCAGAAAAGCAGACTTTGACTCCCTCAGGGAACGGATAGGCAGGATCCCCTGGGAGAATAACATGAGGGGCAAATTTGTCCAGGAGAGCTGGCTGTATTTTAAAGAATCCTTATTGAGGTTGCAGGAACAAACCATCCCGATCTGTAGAAAGAACAGTAAATATGGCAGGCGACCAGCTTGGCTTAACCCTGAAATCTTTGCTGATCTTAAATGCAAAAAAGAAGCTTACAAGTAGTGGAAGACTGGACAAATGACCAGGGAGGAGTATAAAAATATTGCTCATGCATGCAGGTGTGAAATCAGGAAGGCCAAATCACACTTGGCATTGCAGCTAGCAAAGATGTTAAGAGAAACAAGAAGGGTTTCCTTCAGGTATGTTAGCAACAAGTAGAAAGTCAAGGAAAGTGTGGGCCCCTTACTGAATGCGGGAGACAACCCAGTGACAGATGATGTGGAAATAGCTGAAGTACTCAATGCTTTTTTTGCCTCGGTCTTCACAAACAAGGTCAGCTCCCAGACTGCTCCACTGGCAGCACAGCATGGGGAGGTGACCAGCCCTCTGTGGAGAAGGAAGTGGTTTAGAACTATTTAGAAAAGCTGGACGACCACAACTTAGTCCATGGGGCCGGATGCACTTCATTCGAGGGTGCTAAAGGAGTCAGCGGACGTGATTGCAGAGCCATTGGCCATTATCTGTGAAAACTCATGGCAATCAGGGGAGGTCCTGGATGACTGGAAAAAGGCAAATGTAGTGCCCATCTTTAAAAAAGGGAAGGAGGAGGATCCGGGGAACTACAGGCCAGTCAGCCTCACCTCAGTCCCTGGAAAAATCATGGAGCAGGTCCTCAAGGAATCATAGAATCATAGAATCTCAGGGTTGGAAGGGACCTCAGGAGGTCATCTAGTCCAACCCCCTGCTCAAAGCAGGACCAAACCCAACTAAATCATCCCAGCCAGGGCTTTGTCAAGCCTGACCTTAAAAACCTCTAAGGAAGGAGATTCCACTACCTCCCTAGGTAACCCATTCCAGTTCTTCACCACCCTACTAGTGAAAAAGTTTTTCCTAATATACAGCCTAAACCTCCCCCTCTGCAACTTGAGACCATTACTCCTTGTTCTGTCATCTTCTACCACTGAGAACAGTCTAGATCCATCCTCTTTGGAACCCCCTTTCAGGTAGTTGAAAGCAGCTATCAAATCCCCCTTCATTCTTCTCTTCTGCAGACTAAACAATCCCAGTTCCCTCAGCCTCTCCTAATAAGTCATGTGCTCCAGCCCCCTAATCATTTTTGTTGCCCTCCGCTGGACTCTCTCCAATTTATCCACATCCTTCTTGTAGTGTGGGGCCCAAAACTGGACACAGTACTCCAAATGAGGCCTCACCAGTGCCTCACCAGTGCCAGCAATGCCCCTCTGCTATGTACATCGGCCAAACTGGACAGTCTCCATGTAAAAGGATAAATGGACACAAGTCAGAGATTAGGAATGGCAATATACAAAAACCTGTAGGGCAACAATTCAACCTCCCTGGACACACAGTAGCAGATTTAAAGGTATCCATCCTACAGCAAAAAAAAACTTCAGGACCAGACTTCAAAGAGAAACCACTGAGCTTCAGTTCATTTGCAAATTTGACACCATCAGCTCAGGATTAAACAAAGACTGTGAATGGCTAGCCAACTACAAAAGCAGTTTCTCCTCCCTTGGTGTTCACACCTCAACTGCTAGAAGAGGGCCTCATCCTCCCTGATTGAACTAACCTCATTATCTTTAGACTGATTCTTGCTGCATATTTATACCTGCCTCTGGAAATTTCCATTACATGCATCTGATGAAGTGGGTATTCACCCACAAAAGCTTATGCTCCAATACATCTGTTAGTCTATAAGGTGCCACAGGACTCTTTGTTGCTTTTTACAGATCCAGACTAACACGGCTACCCCTCTGATACTTAATATCAAAGGAAGTGTACTGGTGAGTCTTCTAAGCTCAAGTGCAAAGGCTGTGGAGTTGCATCCTCAAAACAGAACTGCAGAGGTACACCGGCCTGAGGAGGTGGTTCCTCACATGAAGGTAACATTTGAAGAGAATGGAAATGAGCTGTGCGTAATAAGGAGGGAGAAGGGGGGCAAGTTACCTTTCCTCAAGAAAGATGTGGTGGGAGACTGCCAGTTCCACTTCAAGTGTCACTCAAAGGGATGATTCCTGTGCAGGTGGCTAACTTAAGGGTGTTGCCAGAGAAGCATCAAGAAGTCTTTTCTAAGGATGAGGTGACCAATTTCGATGACTGAGTCAAAGATGCCCATGACAGGCCAAAGACAGCTGGCAAAGTTGCTCTCAATACAACTAAAGACACAACCTAAAGTAGGGAAAGGACTTATGATCACAAGTCCAGTGGGACTGTCATCAGACCTGGTAACTGTGCACCAGTTCGTAACCACAGACGCCGGAGACATAATAAAATACAGGACAAGTGGGAGTTAAATCCCCACACTGGAGTCACTTGCAACAATCTCAAGCTGTCAGTTTACACTATCCAGCCTGAATGAGGAGGTGCTGAGAGAGTAGTGCATAGGGACCAGCTAAAACATCGCACTCTTAGTCCAGTCAGGGATCATAAGAGGCATAGATTAGCACACCCCGAGAAAACTGAAACCAATTGGGGGATGGTTCTATTCCCAGAAACCAAATACCAAGGGGAACAGAGTGGGACAAACCCAAACCCTAATGAGAAAGGACAGATCCCTCAGATTGTCCTGGTGATATGTGGGGACAGGGGAATAGAAACTATGGGTAATGAACCATAAGTCTTAAGAAGGTCCCAGAGAACTACTAAGGGTGTACTACCTGTTAAACTTAGAGATGATTATGTTATTGGTTCTATGTAGTGTTTTAATGAACATCATCATGTATAGTATAAAGAAGCAGACATGGAAAGTTCAATATGTTAAATGTTCTTTTGTTAATTGTTAATTTTTTTTATATGACATGATGTTGGTATATGTTAAAAAGGGGTCCAGATGTACTAGTGTGAATATTGTGGCTATGGCAAAATTTTAGCAAGGGGGAATATAAGGAGACTGTTGGTCCCTTACTAAAACTCAGTGGGACTTTTTGGTTGACTAGCTCCCAATACCAAAAGTAAGGGGAAAGGTCAATGGGAAATCAAGACCCTGAGACTGACAGTCCCCGGGAACAATGGGGAGAGGCCAATGCTCCAGGTCAGCCTGATTGACAGGGTGGGCAGGCTAATGAGGGAGTCAGGAGGCCAGGGGTGTCCCATCCTCCTTGTGAGCTGGAATTGCCAGGCTCAGACAGAGTGGGACTGAACTAAGGAGAGAGCAGGAGCCTGAGCTGAACCAGGGAGCAGGGCCATGCCAGCCAGAGAGAATCAGAGAAGCGGAGCAGGTCAGTGCTGGGAGCAGAGCCACAGAAGCAGCCCAGGGACCAGCCCAGTGCTGGGAGGAGAACTGCATCACTCAGAGCCAGAGAAGCAGCCCAGGTGTCTGGAGACCAGGTCCAGCTCTAGGCACCAGCACTCCAAGCATGTGCTTGGGGTGGCACTTTCCAAGGGGTGGCACTCTGGCTCCTTTTTTTTTTTTTTTAACTTGGGGTGCAAAAAGCCAGGAGCCGACCCTGAGTGGAGGTGAGCTGCGGCGGTGGGGGGACACAGGAAGTAACCCTGCCGGGGTGGGGGGGCAGAGAAACTGCTCCCTCCCTAGCTCACCTCCGCTCCACTGCCACCTACTCCCCTGAGCATGCCGCTGCTCTGCTTCTCTCCCCTCCCTCCCAGGCTTGCTGCATGAATCAGCTGTTTTGCAGCAAGCCTGGGAGGGAGTGGGGAGAAGCGGAGCAGCAGCAGTGCACTCAGAAGAACAGGCAGAGCAGAGGTGAGCTGCGGTGGTGGGGGGCGTGGGGAGGGCCGCAGGAAGTAACCCTGGAGGGGACAGAGGAACTGTTCCCTCCCCAGCTCACCTCCGCCTCCTCCCCCGAGCGCACCGCCGCTCCACTTCTCCTCTTGCCTGGGAGGGAGAGATAGGAGGGAAAATTGACCCCCACTAGATCGATCACTCTGGAGGTAAGTGTAGACATGCCCTCAGGCGCTGTAGATCACAGTGTTGTTCCTGGGGATTTCCCCCACACCCACCCATCCCAGGTGCCTCAAAGTTAGGCCCCATGATGCTCAGGTATGTCTGCACAATAAAAGGCCTGCAGCACAGCCCTGGCTGGCCTGGGTCAGCTTACTCAGGCTCTGGGGCTAGAGCTTTGGGCTTGGGCTGGAGCCAGGGGCACTGGAACAGCAGGGAACCAGGAGACCATGGCCCCACCACTTTTTATCAGCTGCAAGGGCGAGCAATGGGGGGTTGAGGTGGAAGCAGGGCCTCAGGCGAAGAAGTGGCGTGGGGGTGGGGTCTCAGGGAGGAGTGGCATTGGGAAGGGCCTTGGGGACAAGGGGTGGCATGGGGGGCAGGGCCATAGTTCATGCACTGGTGCCCCCCCCACACACTTTTAGGAAGCTTTTGCCGCTCCTGCCTGGAGTCTGAGTTCTGAGACCCTACATGGGATGAGGGTCCCAGAATCCAGGCTCCAGCCCAAGCCTGAACCTCTACAGTGCTATTGCTAGCTCCGTGAGCCTTAGTCAGCTGACTTGGGCTCAGACTCAGTGCGTGGGGTTTTATGGCAGTGTAGACATGCCCTCCGTGTAGCTATGCCTAAGTCCCTCCATCAGTACCACCCTGTGATGCTGGGGGCATAGACAGAAAGGTAAAAGGAGAGAGAGCCATCATGCCAAAGACACTTTTTTGTGTCCCCCTCTTCGCCCACAGCCAGGCAGATCACCCAGAGTCGTTTTAACCACTTAGCTGGAGTCCCACATTAAGCAAGTGAATATTCCTTGTACACCCTAGAGCCAGGGCTCAGTTAGGGCCTCTGCCACTCTGTAGCCAACAGCTTTACTAGCCAAGCTAAAGCAGGAGCTGGGACAGGGCTGGAGGAGAGGTTGTCATGCTTTCCTCAGTAGTGAAGCTCAGCCATGTGTACAAACCTACATCCTTTTTTATTAAAGTGGGTATGGGGGTGGGGGGAGAGCCTGGACAACCTCTCTGCTTCCATGACTTTCCAAAAGCCAGAGTGCCAATGGGGGGGGGAGAGATAGCCAGGCCCCCCAGTTCTAAGCCCTTGTCGAAGAAAAACTCAGTTCTCGCTTTTTGTTTGGGTGCAGCAAAATCAAATACTTTATTATTTCTCCAGTAATTACAATGGAGGGAAAGAGTGCCATAGGACACAGGGTCACCCCAGTCCTGGACAGGTCTCTCAACTGGTAAACAATTACATCAAGCCTTTATACCTTTGTTACAGACAATTTCTAGCAATCATGGAGACAGTAAAAAGCAACAAATACATTTTGTTTATGCATAGCAGAAAGGCTTATCTTATTTGTCTCACTCCTAAGAAAAGCAAGCCTGCATTTTGGTTAGTGATTGCAAGGTCGTAATAACTTTGTACACAGTTCTTGTCCTGTCGCCTCGCACTATCTTTGCTCCTACAAGTCTCACGTCATTAGGGTTACAGTATGGCCTGACTCTTGCTAACTGACTGACATGCATTAAAATCCCCTTCAAATCCTTATTGAAGCTTTCCCTGCTTCCACACCCTCATATCACTGCTCCCATCTCCACTTTAATCCATGATGTTACTCCAACAGGATATGAAACTGCTGGAGGGAAGAGGGTGGCAAGATACCACAGACATGACACGGTTTTCTTTCATTACTCATGATTAAACACTAATATTATCTCCCAACAGGGCAGGCCTACTGAGGGGGGTGGAGAAATAAATAACTCTGGGGAAACAAAAATCTCACCTTTCAGCTGAATCCTGCTGTTTATATTGCCCCAAAGATCTCTTCCAGGCTGACAGACGCCCACCATGCTGAGCTGAGGGCATTGCTTAATGTAGGAGACATTTAGCAACAAGGTGAAGCATGACAGGGAAAGCCAAGCCCAGCATTGCCAACTCTTGAGTCTCATGATATTTGGTGTTTTCCTTAAGGCCCCAA
Organism: Mauremys mutica; assembly: GCF_020497125.1. NCBI lineage: Eukaryota > Metazoa > Chordata > Testudines > Geoemydidae > Mauremys > Mauremys mutica. Next base: position 45,617,166 of record NC_059082.1, on the reverse strand, counting down.
CTCCAGGAATCATGGAATTATGCACAAATTTCACTTTTCATTTACTAAAGTAAGGCTGGGTGTGGTAGGGCAACAACTCAACAGTGCACAGGGCTGGCTCCAGGCACCAGCCGAGCAAGCTCGTGCTTGGGGCGGCAGATTCCAAGGGGCGGCATTCGCCGCTTCGGCCACCCCCGCAGGTTTTTTTCTTTTTTCTTTTTGGTTCGCTGCTCTGGCTGCCCTGTAGGGGGCAGCAGTGCAGAGGAGAGGAGCGCCCTGCTGGGAGCGGTGCCAGGTCTGTAGCAAGCGCGGCAGGGCAGCCGGAGTCCTTCCCAGCCTGCCCACCGGAGCGGTGCGGAGCCCTCGTGGCAGGCGGCGTAGTGAGCGCCCCGCTGAAGGAAGCCCTGGCTGCCCCCCTTCTCTCTCTCCCTCTCGCTGCCCGGGGCACATCTGCAGGGCCGGGAGTCCCCCTGCACCCGCGCTCTGGCCAGCCCACAGGTTTGTTTCCCCCGCCTCACTTCGCTGCTCCGTCCGGCCTGCAAGTTTGTTTGCCCCCCTCCCCCCCACTTCACGGCTTCGTTCAGCCCACAGATTTGTTTGTCCCCCCCACCCCTTCGCTGCTCCAGCCGCTCGCAGGTTTGTTTGTCCCCCCCGCACCCTTCATTGCTCCGGCCAGCCTGCAGGTTTGTTTGTTCCCCTCTTCGCTACTCCAGCCGGCCCGCAGGTTTGTTTGTCCCCTCCTCCCCCCCCTTCGCTGCTCCAGCCGGCCCACAGGTTTGTTTGTGTCCTCCCCTTCGCTGCTCCAGCCGCTCGCAGGTTTGTTTGTCCCCCCCGCACCCTTCATTGCTCCGGCCAGCCTGCAGGTTTGTTTGTTCCCCTCTTCGCTGCTCAGGCCGGCCCACAGGTTTGTTTGTGTCCTCCCCTTCGCTGCTCCAGCCGGCCCGCAGGTTTGTTTGTCCCCACCTCCCCCCCCCCCCCCCGCTTCGCTGCTCTAGCCGGCCCACAGGTGTTTTTTTGCTTGGGGCGGCAAAAAAAGCCAGAGCTGGCCCTGCCAGTGCAGCACCTCCTGCTGGTTGTCTAGGGAATTTGCTCTTTTCCAGCTCCAGAGCACCCTCTGCCAGCTGATGTCTCACCTGATGCTGGCCCTAAGTCCCTCCCAGACCTCAGTGCCCTTTGCCCAGGAGTTCTGCTCACTACATTACCCCCTCACTCTGGGTCCTTCCCTCTCAATGAAGCTAGAGAGAGTCTTCTCTTGAGCACCTGGCTCCCAGCCCTTTTATAGGGCCAGCTGTGGCCTGATTGGGGTGTGGCCTCAGCTGTGGCTGCTTCCCCAATCAGCCTTTTCCCAGCCACAGCCTTCTCCAGGGCTGCTTTTAACCCCTCTGGGCAGGAGTGGGATTCATAAAGGAATTCAGGTGCTCAACTCCCACTGATTTCAATGAACCTTGGTAGTTGTACAGAGAAGCTGGAAAAAGCAACCAGAAAGCATCCTACGGGGCGGAAGCCCCAAAAGCAAATACAAAGAACAAAGTGTGTAATTATTTATTTTTATTCTCAATCTCACATTTTTAGGCAATCTCCAAGTGTTTGGGGCCCTGATTCCTGAATTTTGGAATGCTTGGGCTTGGCAATACTGCAAGGAGATAAGACAGGAGGGGAAAGCTGGGTTCAGTGTGGCCAAATCTCTTGATTTTGTCAGAAGTCTCATGATATCTGGTATTTTTCTTGGAGCCTAGCTCCAGAATTGTGTGGTTTCATAAGGATCTCCATTTCCCTTTTTTTAAAAAAGTAAGCCTCGTAGGTGTGGAGGAAGTTTGAAAACATGACTTGAGCAGAGACTGAAAGTTCAGAAACCAGTAAGCAAAGTAACACCCCTGCATTCTTTTATTTTCAGCCAGTCTCATGATTCTGGGAGCCTTTTGAATGGGTGAGGCTGCCAGTGCTGTGTGATCAGTGACTTCCCCTCCCAAAGGACAGTGCCTATGGGGGCTTCCTAACCTAGCATGTTGTCAAGTATCAGAGGGTAGCCGTGTTAGTCTGTATCCACAAAAACAACAAGGAGTCCGGTGGCACCTTAAAGCCTAACATTTATTTGGGCATAAGCTTTTGTAGGGTAAAAAAACCTCACTTCTTTAGCTGAATGGGCTAGCATGTTGACATCTTAGAGAAGAAAATGCTTAAGGGCAGGGAATCCTTCCATTGGAGAAGGGCCTCAGCACCCTCAAACTTTGTGGAAGTTCAGTTCAGCACCCAAATGTTGTGGCTGGCCCTATCAATATAAGGGATGAACCAAAACCCTGGATCCAGACATCGTTGGCTCTACCTTCCTGAGAAACCCATTACAAAATGCCGGTTCGTAGATGTTTTGGCAAACAACATGAAGGAAAAGGCAACTAGGGTCCTGTGACAGGGTATATCACACCGTCTGAGGCCCCGTGCTGGAGGCCTCATGACCCTGCTGCACCCTGCCTCAGAAAAGGGCAGTGGAGAGGGTCCTTCAAGCTGCCTATAGCAGCTGTGTGGGACACAGCCAATCAGGGCTTAGCAGGTCAGTATAAGAAGAACTGTAGGGCCAGAGTAAGTCCCAGTGCCTTGCTAGAGCTGGAGGAGCATGGATTGTGTGTGGCTGACTGAGGGAGCTGCAGGACCTTGGATGAGGTAGTGCTGCCAAAAGCCAGGGAGAGTGAGAAGGAGCCCTGAGCTGGTTGCAGGGACTCCATCAGGACAAGGCCCTGAGGTAAGGGTGAAGATGGTGTAGGGCTGTGGGGAAGTGGTCCAGGGAATTAGAGCAGCATCATGGCTTAGATAAAGAGTCACAATGGACAGCTGCTATCTACAGGATCCCTGGGCTGAGATCTGGAGTAGTGGCTGGGCCCAGGTTCTCCTCCAGTCCCCATTAGCCACTGGGGGTGTGGCCTGGACATTGAGGCATCCTCAGAGGGAGGGAACTGAACTGCAGTGGCCCGGCTGAAGAGCTGTGGCAAGAAAGGCCCTAAGAGGACAAAGACTTTGTCACCAGGGAGGGAGCCCTGGGGCAGTGCTCTATCCCAGAGCAGGGACAACTTATGGGAGACATTACAGAAGGTACTGAGACAGACTCCAGAACAGGTTTTGCTTTGCTTTCATCACACAGACAGAGTGTGTGTGATTTGGCTGGAGGGCTGAGTCACCAAAGACACACCACAGAGAGAGGGAGTGCAGGCACATACACTTGGCCAAGGGGGAGGATCTCATAAGAGGTGAGTGTACCCTGTTATAGACCCAAAAGTGGGAGGACCCTGGGGAAGGGTCAGAGAATGTGGAAGATGGCATGGCCTTCTGTCCAACAGTATCTTGCAGCATAGAAACCAGGGAACCATGAACTAGGCCACAATCCTTAGCACGTGGAAATGTCTTTAATATGACCTTTAAGCACTAGCCTGATTTCCCAGCAGTTGTTCAATAAGACAGGCTACTGGGAGAACTAGTTGGAAGAAATGCAATTGGAGAGAAGCGGAGAATGCCACCTAGATTAAAATGCAGAGAATCCTTGTTATCATTCCCCAGGGGTTGTACGTCCCCATGCTGATGCTCTGTATTAAAAAACAAAATTGCACTTATGGTCATACGAGATTCTGAGTTGCTTTGTAATGGAGCTGGTGGAGGTATTGGAAGAGTGTCAGACATATCTATCCAGCTGTATTTTTGCAGAGCACACACAGGGTCGGGAGTTGGATTGCCAGCTGGGGTAAATCTGCATAGCTACTTTGACTTCAGGGGAGCTGATATATATCAGCTGAGGGTCTGGCCGGCATGCCTTCATTATTATTCTCAGTGGAGTTTGGCCAGGTTGTAATTGTAGCATATCAGATCAGAAATGGCTCACTCCTATTTGAAAGTGATTTATTTTCTGCTGCCAGTCTGTCTCTGACCTTTTTCTCAGCCTTCCAGACAGTGACAACAAAATGCTCATGTGTGATAATTGGCTAATCCTTGAAGTGCTTATTGTTAAGTTAACAAGTGTACATAAAAAGCACATAATGGCTGAAACATATGGCATATTATTATTGCGTATGCGCACACACACACAAATGCACCATGCCAAGCACGGGGAGAGAAGGATCAACTTACTGCCAGGAAGGGAGCTATAACATGGCTTCTTGGGCCAGTGGACCCAGGCTAGACCCTCACCTGGTATAAAAGGACATGGCTCTACTGAAGTCCATAGAGTATGCATTTTGCACCAGCTCAGGATCTGGCCCTTTGTAATCTAGAACACCACTTTGGCATAACTGGTCACACATGGTAGCATGCATGCTACGATAGAATGTGATGGCTGCCATCTTGGCAAATACAGGTGATTGTACCAGGGCCTTCTAAAGCTGAACATATAACTTGTTACAGCCTAAGCCAGGGGTGGCCATCCTGTGGCTCCAGAGCCACATGTGCCTCTTCAGAAGTTAATATGCAGCTCCTTGTATAGGCACCGACTCCAGGGCTGGAGCTACAGGCGCCAACTTTCCAATGTGCTGGGGGATGCTCACTGCTCAACCCCTGGCTCTGCCACAGGCCCTGCCCCCACTCCACCCCTTCCCCTGAGTCTGCCATGCCCTCGCTCCTTCCCCTCCCTCCCAGAGCCTCCTGCATGCCATGAAACAGCTGATTGGGAGGGAAGGGGAGGTGCTGATCGGTGGGGCTGCTGACATATTACTGTGGCTCTTTGGCAATGTACATTGGTAAATTCTGGCTCCTTCTCAGGTTCAGGTTGGCCACCCCTGGCCTAAGCTAAAGAGATAACTTCCCCTATGGGGTAGGGGGAGGGGTGGAAGGGCTCTGACATGCTCACATCTTCTGTGGCTTGAGCACAGTGGGAGCTGAATAGCAGCCTGGACCAGATCCTCAAAGGTATTTAGGCACCCTTGTCCCATTGAAATCAATGGGAGTTAGAAGCCTGAATACCTTTGAGGATCTGGCCATCACTGACCAGAAAGAAACAATACAGGACTGTGCTAAGTTGATCTCATCAGTAATGCTGTAACCAGCCAGCTAGGTACAGATAGGGAGAACCATTGAGGAACCAAACTGTTGGGTATAAAAAAAAAAAGTTGGTGTTTAATATGTTCAATTATGTATTTTAATAATGTACTTTTGAAGTAATGTTAAGTAAATCACTGGCTTCAATAGAATTTAATATGGAGTATATGAACTATGACCCTTGGACTCCATCTTTGTAAGCAAACTTGTTTACAACTTAGACACTGGAGTCCTCTGGCTCAAACCAGACTGAGCCAGCTTTTCCCACCTTAGAGATTATATAAGATCTTGCTCAGAGCCTGCACAGGACTGTCCATTCCAGCAGCAGCGTGTGCACAGTTGGGTCTTCCTAATGCTCCAGAGCTAGAGAGTAGAGCACTATCTATCCCACAGCGAGGTTGAGGAAGGAGAGGCCTGTCATCACTTTCCCCACCACAGCGAACCGAATCCATCTTACCTGTGGAGAGTCCTGATGTCCATTATCCCAGAGAGTCTCCCCGCCTGCGAAAGTCCAACAGTCGCTGGGACTCCCCAGTAGTCCTCCTCGAGGGCTCTAAATCAGCCGGAGAGTAGATGGTCCTGGGCTTAGCATCTATATGCCTTCTCCACTGCACCTAAATGCTAAGAAAGGTTTCTGGATTGGGGTTTCTTTATTGTCTTCTGAATACCAAGGGAGGTTTTGTGGGTCTGAGCTTCAAGCTCCTAAAGCCAGTCACTGAATCACTGTATGTTTATGTTTTTCTTCCCCCCCCACCCACACATTTTTTCCCAGTTTTCTGTACCTTTACCCTTAATACACTTACCTTTGTTTGCACAATAGTACCTTGTCTTTTCTTCATTTTTATTATATCACCCAGGAAGGGAGGGACACCCTTATTGCAAGCTAAATCCATCGGTGACAGATATGGAAGGGAGTTGAGTCTGTTCTTCTGGGAAAAGGGGCTTTCCTTTTATCTCCCCTCTAACATTTCTAAAGTTTTCCTTTCTGAAGTGTTGCCTTATTCCTCTTGAGGCAACAAAACTCCCTAGTTTCTAGACTGACTGACACAGCCCATTTGAATGTAGCGGGTTCTTGAAAAGTTCTGTCCTGGAACAGGCAATGTGGTTGTAGCCAGAGTGTTCCCAGGCTGCCATCAAATGGGCTGTGGACTATATTCTTAAGGACTTTAAGCAGACTCTGAGGATGGCACCCCACTATGGAGGGCATCAATATTCTTGGCATGGATCCCTCTTGACTGCCTTTCTCCTTGCTTTGCCATCCATTGTCACAACACGTGCTCTTTTAACGTCCTTTATATGTGCATGGACTGTAATGTGTGTATTTCCTTAGGGAGCACTCGGGTGTTCAAGACACACAAGTTTGACCCTGTGGGCAGTCTGTGATAATGCTGAGAACGTGTTCGGAACATAGTAGCTGCCTCACAGAGATCCATCAAGGTATTGGATTTGGCTCGTTAGTGATGATAGGCTCGCACATAGCAACAGTCTGTTCAGAAGAATAGTGATTTTGCTGGATAATTACAATTCACTCATACTAAACTGTGATCTTTGAGAACTACCCAAAGCAAGTGTAAGAAAACCAAGTAGATTCCCATGAAAAAACTCCTAGAAGAACTTATAAGTTTTGTTTCCATAGGATTTTTTTAAAAAGTTTTCATTGGGGGGGAGGGAAATGAAGTTTTTGACAAATATTTTTCAGGTTGTGGTTGAATCTTTTTTTCACTTTTTTGTCGAAAGTGTGTGGGTTTTGGTTGATGACAACAAATTCTGAGGCTTTTTTGGATGAATTTTCAGATTTTTTTTTCCCCAATGAAAACACTTTAAAATAGCCATAAAAAATTTACATTTCTTGCAGAAATGTTTTGATTTTAAAAAGTTTCAGAGTAGCAGCCGTGTTAGTCTGTATCCGCAAAAAGAACAGGAGTACTTGTGGCACCTTAGAGACTAACAAATTTATTTCAGCATGAGCTTTCGTGAGCTACAGCTCATCCGAAGAAGTGAGCTGTAGCTCACGAAAGCTCATGCTGAAATAAATTTGTTAGTCTCTAAGGTGCCACAAGTACTCTTGATTTAAAAAGTTACTCTTCATAAAAAATGTTTTGAGTGAAAAATTTCAACCAGGTCTATAGCCACTTGCTCCCCAAGTACTGCCATTAACAACAAATAAGCTCTTCACACATAAGACAGCAGAGAATAGAACCCAGGCTCCCTGTCATTGAAAAAACAGCCTTCTACCACAGAAGATTCATGCTTAGATAATTAGCACTTGTAGTAAAGCTTTTATCTTTTCTGTGAATCACTCAGTAGGGGGTGTTGTGATCACACCCACCCACAAGCCAGTATGTTGCAGAAGTCATGCTGTGACACAGATGGCTGTGGCATTAAGAATATACTGGGAATAAATAGCAGAATGTATTACTATACTATATCAAGAATATGTACGAAAGACTCCTGCACTGGCTGAGGAGCAGAGCGGGTAGGTGGAAATAGCCTTATGGAACTTTTCCCATCTCTGATTTCTAGGATCGCTCACCATGAAATGAAAATCTGCCTGTTGTCTCTCAATAATTCAGTTGATATCGTAGGTTCAAAAGGGGAGGAAGTGCTTGGAAACTTGTGTAACCTACTAATGAGTGTATATCATTGGCTCACCATTGTGCGCAAGTGAAATAGGTTGTGAATCAGTTACAGCCCGTGCTATGTAGGTTTGGCTCTTTTGCTGGAACTATAGACACTCATATTATTAGCTCTAGAGGTCCCTGGTTCAGTCTCTGCTGTGTTGACCAAGCTGGTAGCTTATCACACTTTCTTGAAAGTTGACACAGTTGAAAAGTTTCTCCCTAAGGCAGGGAACATAAACTAACCTTTCTGGTGTTGTGTTCTCAGCCCATCCTTAACACTATTGCGTTCCTCTCCATGTGGACCCTGGAAATATAGCTGCCCTGCCCCTCCTTTTTTTCATATGTGACTAGTGCTTTCGGTGCCCAAACCTGAGGCACCTTAAAGGGGTCTGATTTTTTTCAGAGAATGGGTACTCAGTGCTTTGTAAACAATCAGCCTCGTTAAGACCTCTGAAATTGGGTATCTGAAACCAGACTTCCAGAATTGCTAATGATCAGATGTGGTCTGTATTTCATCTTGGGACTATTGAAAACAGAAAAGCATATGCAAGCCAGTAGCTCAAGGCTGAAGTGACCTCTTGACTAAGTAGGGTGTGTTCATCTACAATGACAGTACATTAGGGGCTTTGAATTAAATAGGAAGGCTCTTAGTCACTTAAATAGACATTGGATCAAGCCCTGACAGAACACAGAACTAGTGCTCCAAACCCAATCCCATGTGGCGGTCTAGGGTTATTGTTTCAGGTGATTATGCCTACAGAAGAATGGAGAGCTGAATACCCAGGCATAGCTCTATTTTTTAAAATTTTTGTTAATCCTACTCCAGTGGTTAGGTACTGCTGTGATAGCTGCTATCTAAATGCAAATTAGACCGAGAAATGAAAATGTGAATCCAATTGCAGGCCTACTTCATATACACAGTTACCGTGACTGCATGCACAATTGAGGCAATTGTGTGAGCAAATAACCAAGTCACACAGCTGCATATTTTGACTCAGGCACACATGGTTATGGTGGCTAAGTGAGCTGAGAGCACTGCTTGTTGTGCAAAAATATGCTTGTTACCTCAACCTCCAACTCATTCATCCAAACATCATATCTCATCATAAACCTAGAGGCAGATGCAAAGCCCCTTTAGGCCCCACCTGTGATTAATTAGCAGCCTCTAAGGCTTGGAATCTGGGGGCCTGCAGGCTATCACCTGATTTGACAAATCCGCATTTTTAGCTGGGAAAGTGCACTAGCCCGCATTTTAATGAACATTTGGGCCCTACTGCCCCTTCATCTTTTCATGACCTTTAAAAACAAAGCTCTCTCCAAACACACACTGATCCCATAATCGGCTCCTTACAGCCAAAATTCCTAACCCGGTTCATATCAGCCTAGCTTGGTGTCTGCCTAGACATAGCTCATTGCAGCATGATGACTCCGAGAATCAACACCTTCTGAAGAATACAGGTCCTAGTTGCTGGATCACCAAGAGTTAAAAATGCTTGTCAACTCTTTGTTTATCAGCAGCTTTTGAAACTGACTATGTTGTGAAATTAGAAAAAACCCAACAATCTCAGATTAAAACTACTGCCATCCTTCCTCCTCATTATTTTAAAATATGCATGCCTGTCGCAGTAGCGATAGAGAATGAGAACAGCAAGAGCGTGGAGGAGATCCTGCTTTCAGGGGGAATCAAAGCAATTTTTGTTCCACTGCAGCAAAGCACTTGATGGTTCATTATATCAGTGGGGCTATCAGGTGCACTCAATTATGCAGGATGAAAAATACATGCAATAAAGCATTTTCCTTCTCCTGGGCTTCTCATTTACTTGCAGCTCAGCAACAGGATATCTCTGCTAAACTAGGATGATGATGTTCAATTATCCTGATTTTACAGGATGCATTGTTTTCATAATTTATTATTTGTATTGTGGTAGCAACTAGAGACATGGACCACAAACCCCTTTTGCCAGCCTGGCACCTCAGCCCAAGTGTTTGAGGAAAATAAATGAAGATTGACCCGAGTGAAGAATTGATCTGTTCTTTTAACCTGATTCCTGTGCTCCTGATGCCAGCAGGATTCTTAATGCACTGGAAGCCACACAGAAAACAGATGCCATGGCCCACGATCAGACTGGTTCAGCCCTTTCTTCCGAAAGCATTGATCAAATCTGCAGACTTCTTCACTCTTGAAGAGTGAAGTTCCTCCTGGGTCAGGAAGCAGTTGAGTTAGTTCCTCTTGGATCAGGAAGCATATACAACCTAATCTCCACTACTAAACCCAATTAGCTGTGGAAGTTAGGAAAAGCACAGACATCTTAGTCTTCCAGGAAGAGCAAGAGTCAGGCTAACTCTTTTATTAAATAATACGAGACTTTAATGCAGGGCCTGGGCGAGTGGGGAGAAAAAAACTGAAGTTATTTTGACCTTGTATTACATAAGAATAGAACGCAGACTGTAGCAGAAAATTGCTAAAAAAAGTAAAATATCAGGAAGGAATATGTATAAACAAAAAGCAGCTGTTAATCATTACTGTATGTAACAAAAGGTATAAATGCTTGCCCTAATTGTTTATCTGGCGGAGACCTGCCTAGGGAGGGGAATCCCTGCCCGTGTGTATTCTCCTGTGCAATTGCTCATAATAATTCCACAATTTGGTGCTAGACTCAGATGGCAACGCCCGTCTGAGACAGCAACAACTACTATGGACTGTTCCCCTTCGAAGTAGGGGCATTTCCAGCAGATCGAGGGACAAGATCATTCCCCTCTATTCAGCACTGGTGAGGCCTCATTTGGAGTACTGTGTCCAGTTTTGGGCCCCACACTACAAGAAGGATGTGGATAAATTGGAGAGAGTCCAGCGGAGGGCAACAAAAATGATTAGGGGGCTGGAGCACATGACTTATGAGGAGAGGCTGAGGGAACTGAGATTGTTTAGCCTGCAGAAGAGAAGAATGAGGGGGGATTTGATAGCTGCTTTCAACTACCTGAAAGGGGGTTCCAAAGAGGATGGATCTAGACTGTTCTCAGTGGTAGAAGATGACAGAACAAGGAGTAATGGTCTCAAGTTGCAGAGGGGGAGGTTTAGGTTGGACATTAGGAAAAACTTTTTCACTAGTAGGGTGGTGAAGAACTGGAATGGGTTACCTAGGGAGGTGGTGGAATCTCCTTCCTTAGAGGCTTTTAAGGTCAGGCTTGACAAAGCCCTGGCTGGGATGATTTAGTTGGGTTTGGTCCTGCTTTGAGCAGGGGGTTGGACTAGATGACCTCCTGAGGTCCCTTCCAACCCTGAGATTCTATGATTCTATGAACCCCAAGGTGCCAATCAAGAGGTAAGAACATAAGAATGGCTGTACTGGGTCAGACCAAAGGTCCATCTAGCCCAGTATCTGTCTACCGACAGTGGCCAATGCCAGGTGCCCCAGAGGGAGTGAACCTAACAGGCAATGATCAAGTGATCTCTCTCCTGCCATCCATCTCCATCCTCTGACGAACAGAGGCTAGGGACACCATTCTTTACCCATCCTGGCTAATAGCCATTTATGGACTTAGCCACCATGAATTTATCCAGTCCCCTTTTAAACATTGTTATAGTCCTAGCCTTCACAACCTCCTCAGGTAAGGAGTTCCACAAGTTGACTGTGCGCTGCGTGAAGAAGAACTTCCTTTTATTTGTTTTAAACCTGCTGCCTATTAATTTCATTTGGTGACCCCTAGTTCTTGTATTATGGGAATAAGTAAATAACTTTTCCTTATCCACTTTCTCCACATCACTCATGATTTTATATACCTCTATCATATCCCCCCTTAGTCTCCTCTTTTCCAAGCTGAAGAGTCCTAGCCTCTTTAATCTTTCCTTGTATGGGACCCTCTCCAAACCCCTAATCATTTAAGGCCTTGTCTACACTACAAGACTATTTCGAATCTACTTAAGTCGAATTTGTGGATTCGACCTTATGAAGTCGAATTTGTGTATCCACAGTAAATACACTAATTCGAATTTCTGAGTCCACAGTAATGGGGCTGGCGTCGACTTTGGAAGCGGTGCACTGTGGGAAGCTATCCCACAGTTCCCGCAGTCCCCGCTGCCCATTGGAATGCTGGGTAGAGCTCCCAATGCCTCCTGGGGGAAAAATGTGTCGAGGGTGCTTTTGGGTAACTGTTGTCATTGAACCGTCAATCACGCCCTCCCTCCCTGAAAGCTCCGGCGGGAAATCTGTTCGCGCCCTTCTCTGGTTGGTTACAGCGCGGACGCCACAGCACTGCGAGCATGGAGCCCGCTGCGATCATCGCTGCACTTATGGCCGTTGTCAACTCCTCGCACCTTATCGTCCACCTCTTCCACAGTCAGCTGCTGAGAAATCGGGCGAGGAGGCTCCGGCAGCGCGGTGAGGACAGGAATTCACAGAGTGGCGCAGACCTCTCACAAAGCAGGGTACGCCGCGGCGTGGAGATCATGGTGGCAATGGGTCACGTTCATGGTGTGGAACGGCGATTCTGGGCCCGGGAAACAAGCACGGACTGGTGGGACCGCATAGTGCTGCAGGTCTGGGATGAATCACAGTGGCTGCGAAACTTCAGGATGCGTAAGGGCACTTTCCTTGAACTCTGTGACTTGCTGTCCCCTGCCCTGAAGCGCCAGGACACCCGGATGCGAGCAGCCCTGAGTGTGCAGAAGCGAGTGGCCATAGCCCTCTGGAAACTTGCAACGCCAGACAGCTACCGGTCAGTAGCGAACCACTTTGGCGTGGGCAAATCTACCGTGGGGGTTGCTGTGATTGAAGTAGCCCACGCAATCGTTGAGCAACTTCTCTCAAAGGTAGTGACTCTCGGAAACGTCCAGGACATCATAGATGGCTTCGCCGCGATGGGATTCCCAAACTGCGGTGGGGCTATAGATGGGACTCACATCCCTATCCTGGCACCAGCCCACCAGGCCAGCGAGTACATTAACCGAAAGGGCTACTTTTCAATGGTGCTGCAAGCACTGGTAGACCATAGGGGACGTTTTACCAACATCTTCGTTGGGTGGGCGGGCAAGGTTCATGACGCGCGGTGTGTTCAGGAACTCTGGTCTGTTTAAACGCCTCCAGGCAGGTACTTTCTTCCCGGACCACAAAATAACGGTTGGGGATGTGCAGATGCCTACAGTGATCCTCGGGGACCCAGCCTACCCGCTAATGCCCTGGCTCATGAAGCCCTATACAGGCGCCTTGGACAGAGAGAAGGAACTCTTCAACTACCGGCTGAGCAAGTGCAGAATGGTGGTGGAGTGTGCTTTCGGACATCTCAAGGGGAGATGGTGGAGCTTATTGACTCGCTCGGACATCAGCGAAAAGAATATCCCCGTAGTTATTGCTGCTTGCTGTGTGCTACACAATCTCTGTGAGAGCAAGGGCGAGACCTTTTTGTCCGGATGGGAGGTTGAGGCAAATCGCCTGGCTGCAGTTTACGCTCAGCCAGACACCCGTGCCGAGAGAATATCCCAGCGGGAAGCGCTGTGTATCCGGGAGGCTTTGAAAGCAAGTTTCCTCGGAGAGCAGGGTAACCTATGACTCTCCACTTGCTTTCAAGAGAAACTGACCCTGGGCCTGTGTCTGTATGTGTCGATTTCGATCTGCGGTTACATACCCCGTTCTCCAAGTTTCCCCCACTTCCAAAGCACGTTTTAAAGCAAATTAATTGTTACACTCATTATTAATAAATCTTTGTTTTACTTTGCATTTCTGTTCAGGTGTTGAAACATGGACGCATACTGTGCTGGGCACGGTGTGCACTGATGTACAGACCGCTTGTTCCATAGAGGAATGACATCCTCCTGCTCCTACATAGGTCTCTGGGGTGCGGGACGGTTGCAAGTGGTTGTGCATGAAGGGGAGGGATTGCAGGAAGGGGTGGGTTTCCAGGAAGGGGCGAGTGGTGCCTTCTTTGGATAGGGGTTTGGATGACGGCAGTGGGCTGCGGGTTTGGGCGTAGGAAGGGGTGAGGGGTGTGGGGGAAGGGTGAGTATCTGTCCGTGGATGAGGGCTCTTGTTGGGGCTCAGGGCAGCGGAGAGGCTCGTTGCTACGGTGGAAGTGCATGGTAAGGGCAGCGTGCCTTAACATTAAGGGGGTGGCAGGCGCTAGGACCCTGGACAAGCATACACATCACAGAATGACCCGGGGCAGCATACACCACACAGAGTGACCCTGGTGCCTACTGACTGCAGTGTGTGTGTGCCCTGCAGTTGATCATGGCCCCAAGTCTGTACCCTGGTAATGTAGGCTATACCATGCAATTATAAATCCCCTCCCCCCCCATACACAAAAAAATCCTCTGACACGAAAGACGTGACCGAAACAGTGAATAACAGCAAACAGCTTTTAATAATCTAATACACAGTGTGGGGATGAAACTTGGATTTGGGACTGGGTGAGCCTGTAAGGGAAGCACTTCTACAAATTTATAGCGTGAGAGGTGTGTGGTACATTAGCGCTATGCAGTGGTGCAGTGACAGTTCTCACGGCCCCTACCGCCCCTCCGTCTTGTACTTTTGGGTGGGGGGGGCAGGACTTCTTGGCGGGGGAGGGCAGTTGCAGATACACTGCAGGGGTCTCTGTCCTCCTGCCTGCGGTCCTGCAGAACATCAACAAGGCGCCGGAGCGTGTCCGTTTGCTCCCTCCAGGGCCGCCCAGAGGGGGGGCGCAAAGGGGGCAATTTGCCCCTGGCCCCGGGCTCCGCAGGGGCCCCCAAGAGAAGAGCGGAGGCTCCCGCCTCCGCCCTCTCCTGGAGCCTCGGCGCATCAAGCGCCGAGACTCCGGCCGAGCCCCTGAGCCCCGCCCCGATCCGCGTGGTGAGGGGGCGGGGCTGGGAGCTCCAACGGGGCCTGAGCCCCGGCCCGCTCAGAGTGCCGTGGGGAGGGGGCGGGGCAGCTGCCTCCGCTCGGCGTGGAGCTCCCAGCCCCGCCCCCTCACCACGCGGCTCTGAGCGGGACGGAGCTCAGGCCCTGCCGGCGACGCGCTCGGTAAGAGGCCGGGGCCGGGGAGAAGCCGGGGCCGAGGCCGAGGCCGGGGCCGGGGCGGAGAAGCGGGGGCCGAGGGGGGAGGCCGGGGCCGGGCGGGGGGGAGAAGCGGGGGCCGGGGCCGGGGCCGGGCGGGGGGGAGAAGCGGGGGCCGGGGCCGGGGGGGGGAGAAGCTGCGGCCGGGGCCAGGAGGGGGGGGGGAGAAGCGGCGGCCGGGGCCGGGCGGGGGGAGGGGGGGAGAAGCGGGACCCGCCGCCGTCGAAGCGCAGCCCGGTCTTCGGCGGCGGGGGGCCCCTCTGGGCGGCCCTGGCTCCCTCATTAGCCCAAGCAGCATTTGAGTCGCCTGCTGGTCTTCCTGCCGCCACCTGTCCTCCCGTTCGATGTGTGTGCGATGCTGTTGACATAGGGTCTCCCTCCACTGTCTCTGCTCTGCCGCCTCGGCTCTGGAGCAGGCCATCAGTTCCGCGAACATCTCGTCCCTAGTCTTTTTCTTTCGCCGCCTAATCTGCGCCAGCCTCTGCGAGGGGGATGCCGGGGCAGTCCGGGAAAGAGCCGAAGCTGTGTGATGGGAAAAGTAACTGATTTCCTTGAACAGATACATGTTTGCGAACAGTGAACACAGTCTAGTCAGTTTCTCTGAACAAGACCATACAGGGCAACAAGTTTCACGAGATCTCAGGACAAATTCGAGATTTCGGAATACGCTCTCATTGGCTGCGGCATTGCACAGGAGAGCGGACAAGTGGGGAGAGACAGCTGAATCCGTCTAGCAGACAGTCCTGGTAAGCCTTACAGTACATTCTGCTTATCAGTTAAGGATAGCTGTGCCCTCCCGCTAAAGGCAATCTGGAAATCATATACTCTGACCCTTTTCCAGCCACTCCCACCAGTGCACGGGAAAGATCAATGTATGCTTTTCCTATGTGGCCTACAACACGTGGCTGTTAAGCGAGGGTCATTGTTATGCAAAGTAAAAGTCAACCATTCACAACAGTAACAATACACTAATTGCCCTAATTAGATGCAGCATTTCATGAACGAGATCACCCTGATGCGGGTCCCTCGGAGTCACAAAGAGCGGATGCTAAGGGAAGCCCTGCAGAGACCAGGACCATATGCGGCCATGCTTGTGGAGGCGATGATTCCCATCTACATAAGGATGTCCTGGCGCGGAAGAGTGTGCTTCCACGGAGCACCCAACAAGGCACCTCTCCCCAGGAACCTCCTGCGAATTCGCCGCGATGGGATTCCCAAACTGCGGTGGGGCTATAGATGGGACTCACATCCCTATCCTGGCACCAGCCCACCAGGCCAGCGAGTACATTAACCGAAAGGGCTACTTTTCAATGGTGCTGCAAGCACTGGTAGACCATAGGGGACGTTTTACCAACATCTTCGTTGGGTGGGCGGGCAAGGTTCATGACGCGCGTGTGTTCAGGAACTCTGGTCTGTTTAAACGCCTCCAGGCAGGTACTTTCTTCCCGGACCACAAAATAACGGTTGGGGATGTGCAGATGCCTACAGTGATCCTCGGGGACCCAGCCTACCCGCTAATGCCCTGGCTCATGAAGCCCTATACAGGCGCCTTGGACAGAGAGAAGGAACTCTTCAACTACCGGCTGAGCAAGTGCAGAATGGTGGTGGAGTGTGCTTTCGGACATCTCAAGGGGAGATGGTGGAGCTTATTGACTCGCTCGGACATCAGCGAAAAGAATATCCCCGTAGTTATTGCTGCTTGCTGTGTGCTACACAATCTCTGTGAGAGCAAGGGCGAGACCTTTTTGTCCGGATGGGAGGTTGAGGCAAATCGCCTGGCTGCAGTTTACGCTCAGCCAGACACCCGTGCCGAGAGAATATCCCAGCGGGAAGCGCTGTGTATCCGGGAGGCTTTGAAAGCAAGTTTCCTCGGAGAGCAGGGTAACCTATGACTCTCCACTTGCTTTCAAGAGAAACTGACCCTGGGCCTGTGTCTGTATGTGTCGATTTCGATCTGTGGTTACATACCCCGTTCTCCAAGTTTCCCCCACTTCCAAAGCACGTTTTAAAGCAAATTAATTGTTACACTCATTATTAATAAATCTTTGTTTTACTTTGCATTTCTGTTCAGGTGTTGAAACATGGACGCATACTGTGCTGGGCACGGTGTGCACTGATGTACAGACCGCTTGTTCCATAGAGGAATGACATCCTCCTGCTCCTACATAGGTCTCTGGGGTGCGGGACGGTTGCAAGTGGTTGTGCATGAAGGGGAGGGATTGCAGGAAGGGGTGGGTTTCCAGGAAGGGGCGAGTGGTGCCTTCTTTGGATAGGGGTTTGGATGACGGCAGTGGGCTGCGGGTTTGGGCGTAGGAAGGGGTGAGGGGTGTGGGGGAAGGGTGAGTATCTGTCCGTGGATGAGGGCTCTTGTTGGGGCTCAGGGCAGCGGAGAGGCTCGTTGCTACGGTGGAAGTGCATGGTAAGGGCAGCGTGCCTTAACATTAAGGGGGTGGCAGGCGCTAGGACCCTGGACAAGCATACACATCACAGAATGACCCGGGGCAGCATACACCACACAGAGTGACCCTGGTGCCTACTGACTGCAGTGTGTGTGTGCCCTGCAGTTGATCATGGCCCCAAGTCTGTACCCTGGTAATGTAGGCTATACCATGCAATTATAAATCCCCTCCCCCCCCATACACAAAAAAATCCTCTGACACGAAAGACGTGACCGAAACAGTGAATAACAGCAAACAGCTTTTAATAATCTAATACACAGTGGGGGGATGAAACTTGGATTTGGGACTGGGTGAGCCTGTAAGGGAAGCACTTCTACAAATTTATAGCGTGAGAGGTGTGTGGTACATTAGCGCTATGCAGTGGTGCAGTGACAGTTCTCACGGCCCCTACCGCCCCTCCGTCTTGTACTTTTGGGTGGGGGGGGCAGGACTTCTTGGCGGGGGAGGGCGGTTGCAGATACACTGCAGGGGGGCTCTGTCCTCCTGCCTGCGGTCCTGCAGAACATCAACAAGGCGCCGGAGCGTGTCCGTTTGCTCCCTCCAGGGCCGCCCAGAGGGGGGGGGCAAAGGGGGCAATTTGCCCCTGGCCCCGGGCTCCGCAGGGGCCCCCAAGAGAAGAGCGGAGGCTCCCGCCTCCGCCCTCTCCTGGAGCCTCGGCGCATCAAGCGCCGAGACTCCGGCCGAGCCCCTGAGCCCCGCCCCGATCCGCGTGGTGAGGGGGCGGGGCTGGGAGCTCCAACGGGGCCTGAGCCCCGGCCCGCTCAGAGTGCCGTGGGGAGGGGGCGGGGCAGCTGCCTCCGCTCGGCGTGGAGCTCCCAGCCCCGCCCCCTCACCACGCGGCTCTGAGCGGGACGGAGCTCAGGCCCTGCCGGCGACGCGCTCGGTAAGAGGCCGGGGCCGGGGAGAAGCCGGGGCCGAGGCCGAGGCCGGGGCCGGGGCGGAGAAGCGGGGGCCGAGGGGGGAGGCCGGGGCCGGGCGGGGGGGAGAAGCGGGGGCCGGGGCCGGGGGGGGGAGAAGCTGCGGCCGGGGCCAGGAGGGGGGGGGGAGAAGCGGCGGCCGGGGCCGGGCGGGGGGAGGGGGGGGAGAAGCGGGACCCGCCGCCGTCGAAGCGCAGCCCGGTCTTCGGCGGCGGGGGGCCCCTCTGGGCGGCCCTGGCTCCCTCATTAGCCCAAGCAGCATTTGAGTCGCCTGCTGGTCTTCCTGCCGCCACCTGTCCTCCCGTTCGATGTGTGTGCGATGCTGTTGACATAGGGTCTCCCTCCACTGTCTCTGCTCTGCCGCCTCGGCTCTGGAGCAGGCCATCAGTTCCGCGAACATCTCGTCCCTAGTCTTTTTCTTTCGCCGCCTAATCTGCGCCAGCCTCTGCGAGGGGGATGCCGGGGCAGTCCGGGAAAGAGCCGAAGCTGTGTGATGGGAAAAGTAACTGATTTCCTTGAACAGATACATGTTTGCGAACAGTGAACACAGTCTAGTCAGTTTCTCTGAACAAGACCATACAGGGCAACAAGTCTCACGAGATCTCAGGACAAATTCGAGATTTCGGAATACGCTCTCATTGGCTGCGGCATTGCACAGGAGAGCGGACAAGTGGGGAGAGACAGCTGAATCCGTCTAGCAGACAGTCCTGGTAAGCCTTACAGTACATTCTGCTTATCAGTTAATGGATAGCTGTGCCCTCCCGCTAAAGGCAATCTGGAAATCATATACTCTGACCCTTTTCCAGCCACTCCCGCCAGTGCACGGGAAAGATCAATGTATGCTTTTCCTATGTGGCCTACAACACGTGGCTGTTAAGCGAGGGTCATTGTTATGCAAAGTAAAAGTCAACCATTCACAACAGTAACAATACACTAATTGCCCTAATTAGATGCAGCATTTCATGAACGAGATCACCCTGATGCGGGTCCCTCGGAGTCACAAAGAGCGGATGCTAAGGGAAGCCCTGCAGAGACCAGGACCATATGCGGCCATGCTTGTGGAGGCGATGATTCCCATCTACATAAGGATGTCCTGGCGCGGAAGAGTGTGCTTCCACGGAGCACCCAACAAGGCACCTCTCCCCAGGAACCTCCTGCGGAGGCTTTTCGAGGACCTAAATGAGACCTTTCTTGAATTGTCCCTGGAGGATTATTGTTCAATCCCTATATGTGTGGACCTACTTTTCATATAGTTTTTCATTTAAAATTTTATATATAGTATTTCTATTTTTTATACCTGTTTTATAAAAAATAAATGTTTACATGTTTATAGCACTTACCGCCTGATCCTTCCCCTGATTCAGAGTCCGGGTTAACGGCCGGGGAGGGTTGGTAGGGGATCTCTGTGAGGGTGATGAAGAGATCCTGGCTGTCAGGGAAAGCAGTATTGTGTTCGCTGTCGCCTGCGCCGTCCTCCACAGACCCTTCCTCATCTTCCCCATCGGCGAACATCGAGGAGGAACTGTCCAGGTTCACTATGCCATCCACTGAGTCCACGGTCACTGGTGGGGCAGTGGTGGCAGACCCACCTAGAATGGCATGCAGTGCCTCGTAGAAGCGGCATGTCTGGGGCAGGGCTCCGGAGCGTCCGTTTGCCGCTCTGACTTTTTGGTAGCCTTGTCTCAGGTCCTTGATTTTCACGCGGCACTGCATTGCATCCCGGCTGTATCCTTTCTCTATCATTGCTTTGGAGACCTTCTCGAAGGTCTTTGCATTCCGCTTGCTGGAGCGCAGCTCCGACAGCACAGACTCCTCGCCCCACACACCGATCAGATCCAGGACTTCCCGGTCTGTCCATGCTGGGGACCTCTTTCTATTCTTGGATTGGCCGGACTCCTCTGCTGGAGAGCTCTGCATCGTTGCAGGTGCTGCGGAGCTCGCCCCGATGTCCAGCCAGGATGTCAGATTCAAAGTGCCCAGACAGGAAAATGAATTCAAATTTTCCCGGGTCATTTCCTGTGTGGCTGGTCAGAGAATCCAAGCTCCGACTGCTGTCCAGAGCGTCAACAGAGTGGTGCACTGTGGGATAGCTCCCGGAGCTACTAAGTTCGATTTGCATCCACACCTAGCCTAATTCGAGCTAGCCATGTCGAATTTAGCGTTACTCCACCTGTCGGGGTGGAGTACCGAATTCGAACTAAAGAGCCCTCTAGTTCGAATTAAATGGCTTCCTGGTGTGGACGGTTGAGCGGTTAGTTCGAATTAACGCTGCTAAATTCGAATTAAAGTCCTAGTGTAGACCAGGCCTTAGTTGCCCTTTTCTGAACCTTTTCTAGTGCTAGAATATCTTTTTTGAGGTGAGGAGACCACATCTGTACACAGTATTCGAGATGTGGGCGTACCATGGATTTATATAAGGGCAATAATATATTCTCAGTCTTATTCTCTATTCCCTTTTTAATTATTCCTAACATCCTGTTTGCTTTTTTGACCGCCTCTGCACACTGCGTGGACATCTTCAGAGAACTATCCACGATGACTCCAAGATCTTGTTCCTTACTCGTTGTAACTAAATTAGCCCCCATCATATTGTATGTATAGTTGGGGTTATTTTTTCCAATGTGCATTACTTTACATTTATCTACATTAAATTTCATTTGCCATTTTGTTGCCCAATCACTTAGTTTTGTGAGACCTTTTGAAATCTTCACTGGGGTGTTAGAGGAGGACTGCCTGTGGGGCCGTCTGTCCCTTTGGGGCTTACGTCATCCGAACTTATTGTTTTTGCAACAAGATCAGATGCAGAGCGGTTCTGAGGAATTTGTTGCCGCCCTCAATAAGGTTAATGCACCAGTGCTGATCTAGCGGAAAGGGCACTCCCCTGTGTGTCTGGAAAGGGAGGGGGGGCAGCCTAAATTCCCCCCACACCTCCAAAGGGCACCCCCTGCATACTACATGTATGTGCACTATGGCCCTAGGACCTGCAGGTATTTAGAAAATTGGAATTTTTACACGTGTGATAATCCATCTAAACAATTACTACTAGAAGGTACCTTTGATTTAAATAAAATCATATACCTCAGAGGAACCCTCTGACAAACAGTGGGAACAATTTGTCTATTGGTGGAAGGAAGCTACAACGAGACTCCATGAGTCCTGAGTGTGAAGTCTGAAGGACTCCCAGAAAAATTAAAGACTCAAGTGCGGAATTTAAAAACAAAATGTAAAGCATCCGGATGCCTCCCTACCCAAACCACTTCATCAACTCCTTCAGCTCCTTTATGTCCCCAATTAGTTAAGGTTGAAAGGGAGGAGGGCAAGAAATGGGTTAATTTGAAAATTCATCTTGACTTAAAAATAAAGAGAAAGCTGCTGTGCGTTCAAGGTCAAGAATCAACACAGTCTGCCTTGCTCTGCATGTCAAGCATCAAAAAACCCGGCTGGCTGTAAAAAATATAGACAAAGGCAACACAAGTTACAGGACTGAAATTACATTTGCAAAGGTTGGCTGCCCAGTGAGACCCAACAGTCTACCTTTGTGACCCTGGAGCCTGTGTGGTTTGGGGAGGCTGAAGAAGCCACAGGCAGCTGGCCTGGACTGGAATACTGAGCAAAGTTCTCTGAAAGGGATGCCCCAAGAGACCCCAGGGTGGGAAAAAACCCAAGAGCGGAAGCAAGTTGAAGATTTTTTTGCAGCATACCTCTGGACAACCTGTGCATAGGATAACCTCCTGTCCACTTCTCTCTCCCTTCTACTCCCAGCCCTGGCAGCATGTTTGTAGGTATTTAATAATAATAATAATAATTAAATTTAAAAAGGTTGCAGGTGGGTCTATCCCTGCTCGTAGCAGGACCAGGCAATAAAAGGAGTTGAGGGGAAAAGGAAAAAGATGTGTACCTAACAGCTTAAAAAAAATGAAACAGTCAAAACGCCAGTTGGCCATGTGTTCTGTCCAGGTGGTAAGCCTCACGGAGGACGACTCAGGTAGCCTTGGGAGTAAGAATGTTTAAGAACAGGACCAGGAGGGGTGGTGGGTTAGTTGAAAAGTCGACCCTCCTTGCTAAATTGGTAGTGGAACAAAGCCTGTGCCCATGGGAAGGAACGGTGCAGCAAGTAAAAAAGGATCGGGCCCCAACAAGCAGACAGGCAGGCAAAAAAATAAATAAATCAAAATAAACCAGTTGAAAGCCCTAAGGGGCATGGTAGCAGAACTAAAAAAAGGCAGTAAGTATAGGCATGGAGAATTTAAACCCCTGGAATAATCATTTAAATGTTAAAATCTAAGTTAATTGGGGTGTTTTAAAAAAATAAGCAAGTAATATGAAAAAAGAAGTAAAAGCAACTACAGAGTTAACAAAGGGAATTATCAGTTGCGTTTTGTAAAAACACTAAAAAATATTCTTGGTTTCTTTGCAGCCACTCTAAAAGAAAAACAGGCCCCTTTCCAAAGAAATGTCTGTAAATAAATCCAGGCAAAAAGACTATTTAATTACAATAATTTGGCTATAAACATTTTAGTCAAATTAAAAAAAACATATGGAATGTCTATTGGAATTTAACCACCCAAAATGTATAAAAGGAATGTAAAAAAAATGTATGGTGTATATTGTAAAAAAAAAATGCAAATATGCAATGCTACTTAATAAAAATCCTATTATGCTCCAAGGGGCTACAATAGGTGGTGGTAATTTAAAAAGGAAAACGTGGTTTTTAAAAACAAAAGTTAAAGGTAACAGGCAATCAAAACTCTGGTAAAAGTTAATTGTGTCCCTTTTAAGTAAAAGTTTTAACTTGTAAATGGCTCTGAATCTAAAAGCAAGCCAGAAAGCATCTGTGTGCTAATGCAAATTACCTAATTAAAAGGTAGACGCCACTAAAACCTAGCCTGCCCATAAAACAAACACACAAAAAACAGGGGTAATTCCTCCGTTTTGCCTGCAATCAGCAAGGGTATTTATATTACAAAAAAAATGTAGATATTTTAAACTGATCGCCCCAGAAGGGGTAGAAATGTTTTTGTCTTTTAGCTTTCTCTAATTTTCTAATGCTTTTCTTTAATTGAATTTTTGAAGAACAGAATGAAACTAGGGTTGGGCTGGGTTTGCAGAAAACCCAAATCAAAGGTATGGTTTGGATCTGGAATCCTTTTGAGCTGAGCCTTCAAAATTCAGCGCAGGTCATATAATCAGATAATAGCGCTGGCACACTATTTTATTTTTTTGACCGAAGATTTTTTCAGGAAATAAGGTTTTGTCAAAAGTGAAACTTGTCATGAAAAGTCTGAAAACATTCAGCAAATTTTGGAGTTTTTGATGGAATTTGGCATAGAAATTTCTTTGAAAATAAAAAGTAATTTCCATTTAAATTTTTGGTGGAGAAAAATAGTGTTTCATGACCAGCTATTCCTAGCATTGTCCCATCTCTATATGATACCAATGTTCTATCTTCCAAGACTCACGACAAGCTGGCACAGCAAGTGTGACCAGTGTCTGGTATGACTTTGGGCTCTGTATTGCCACACTGGCCAATCCAACTGCCAGTGTGGCACTAGAGAACTCAAGCCAGTGCTTGCTGGGGCAGGAGGATCTGAATTCTGATCACTGCTGCCATGAAGTTCCAAGGGGTCATGGATTTGCTGCAGTATAATGTGGTTAGAATGGCTCAGTTGACCTGTCTTCTCAGTCCTTCTTTCATACGTGTCTTCCTCTTCTTTCCAGACTAAATCAATATTGTCTTTTTAATTGTTACAGAATCTCCCTGCCCCATTCCTGGTGCCAAGACTAATTTTCATTGCCTTCTGATCCTGATATGCTCTTTTGTTGTCAGTTCCAGAGCTCACTGAAATAAATGGAAAGGCTCAATGGCTTTGAGACAGATCTTTAGAGAGGTAATCCAAATTGTGTATGTTGCTCAAAATGAGGACATACTGGAGAGGCCCAAAATGCTATAAAATTTTCCATACTATTGTCTACTCCCTTCAGCACACAGCCCTTTAGCCTTCTATTTGCTTGAGTGGCCTTTAAATCAGTGGTTCTCAAACTTTTGTACTGGTGACCCCTTTCACATAGCAAGCCTCTGAGTGCGACCCCCCCCAATAAATTAAAAACACTTTTATATATATATATTTAACACCATTATAAATGCTGGAGGCAAAGTGGGGTTTGGGGTGGAGGCTGACAGCTCGTGACCCCCATGTAATAATCTTGCAACCCCCTGAAGAGTCCCAACCCCTAGTTTGAGAACCCCTTCTCTAAATCAAGCCCACTTATGACAGGTGCAGTTTTAGGTCTGTTTGACTTTTACAGGCATCATAAACAGTCTAGGTGGCGTTGGTCTGGCTGTAGTTAACAGTGAGAGATGCACAGAGATAAATAAACCAGGGAAAGGTTTTTTCTGGCTCTGCTCGGGTGATACTCACTGCTGTGCAGAAGCCCAGAGCAGGCCAATGCACCATTCAAAAGAGAGTTTAAGTGGAGTGTAACTGGTGTCCAGGCCCTTTGTACCCTTGAAGCGTCTCTGTCTGGTGCAGCCACTCCTCCTCTCTGTGTGTCTGACCTAGGGAGGGATGGGTTTAGTTAAGGAGTCAGATGAATCTTCTCCCGAATTTTGACCCCCAAATGCTGAAGGTTTGAAAAAAGCTTGGTTAATGTCAGAGGGGTTTTTCCCTCTTTACTGCCTGCTTCTGCGCCGCTTGGTTCTGGCTGCAGTGATAAATGGAAAAGCCAAGATAACGTAAAGGCAGCTGTTCAAAGCAGATTTGCCACCTCACACGAATCAGAAAGCAATGGGGCTCTCTGGGCAATATCTGTCTTGTGAGATTTCCAGGCTGGGTGGGTTTTTTTGTTTTGTTTTTTGACTCTAGAGCCTCCAATGGAATTGCTTTGTCTGCTTAGCTGAACCATATCGGCCGCACATAGCCCTACTGGTGTAAAGCTGGATGAAGGTCACCGGCTTTAATGTCCCAAACCAAAACCACTGAATTAAAAAATACAAGATATGTGTGAACTGCAAACCTGAATCTAGATCCAAAGTTTCCAGATGGCCCTACTCTTGACAGTGGACCAGATCAAACATCAGATCAGCTACCGAGGTGAGGGGTGCATTTGAAATCAGATTACAGAAGAGGGGAGAAGCTTACACAACATCTATCTGCACTGGGCCTGCTCTCACCCATTCACCTTCTTAGGGTGGTGATTTGTGCGGGCAGTGGCAGTACCAGGCCCCAGTCATGGATTATATTCCAGTGTGCTGGGTGCTGTGCACACATACCAAGAAGACAGGCCCTGTGCCCATGTGGACAGTCTGAATGCATGCCGTCACTGAATACGCGGGCACTACACACCCAGCCTGGGAGGAGACGGAGAAGAGGAAGGTGAAATCCACCTCCAAGCCAGGTTCAACGCACAGAGCCACCATCAGATGCTGCTGCTGCTCCCACTGTCCTTCCCGCTGCCCCATCATTGCTGCTCCAGCAGCTGTGGCTCTTTCATGCTGCTCAATGGGGAACTGTCACGGGGCTGATACAGTTCCCCGTCGATCTGTGGGGGAGGGGTGAAGGGGCATTATGGTGCCATTGCTGAGTTTCGATGAAGGCCCCTGGCCTCGGGGCAGTATTGCCTAATGCTCAGCATCTACAAGGTGACCTTCTCAATCAGGACTACAAGGCCTACTGGCCAGAATCCATATAACTACCCTTTCTGTCAGGGCTGTGCGGCCCAGCAGCCAGAGTCAATAGGGTTGGTGAGGTGGGCTTCTACCCCAGGGTGGGCAGCAGCCAGAGTTGGGTACCTGGGCACTCCCTCTTCACGGGGTCCAAATCCAGGGCCCTACTAGTGGTGGGGTTGCCCACTACCAGCTCGGTGGGGATCCTGTTGAAACACACCAAGCTAGTCTCCGGTTCTACAACCTATTCCCTGCAAAGACAGACTTGTTTCTCTGTGGCTTGCTGTCTCGGGGACCCCACAGTCTCTCCTCCCTCTGTGGGGATCATCACTGGCTGGCTGACCTCCGCATCCCGAAGTGCAGGCGGTCCCTCAGCAGGAGCCTGCAACACACCTCCTTCCTCTCCAGCAGTCAGCCCAGACTGAGCTGAGCTGTTTCTTTCCATAGCCTGATTCCAGCTGGAGCATGCCCAGCAGAGCCGAGGGGGCGTGGCCTCCTCGGCCCAAAGAGAAGGATTAACCCCTGTGGCACCAGTGCAGGGTTGGTACACCCCATCATAGGAACTAAAGCTGCTAAAGCTGCATACCGTATTTTTCCGTGTATAAGACTATACTTTTTTCTAAAATCCTTAGCCTAAAAATTGAGGGTAGTCTTATACACGGAAGTAAGCCTCCTGTTCCCTGCCCTCTGACCCCCCCACCCCCTATCCACCCCCCCACCCTGGAACTCCCCTGCCCCCTTACCGCGCTGCCTGCACGTGGCTGGTGGCGCAACAGGCCATCCGCGGCTGGAGCTGGGAGCGCGGGGCCGGGCAGTGTCCGGAGCCGGGCATCCAGGTAGGTGGGGTCGCGGCCGCCGCAGTGCCCGGACCGCACTACCAGAGCCGGGCAGCCGGGGACACGGGGAGCCGGGAAGCCAGGGAGCCGGGCGGCTCCCCAGCCGCCCGCTCCCCGGCTCCCCGCGTCCCCGGCTGCCCGGCTCCGGTAGTGCGGTCCGGGCACTGCGGCGGCTGGGGACGTGGGGAGCCGGGCGGCTGGGGACGCGGGGGAGGCGGGGAGTCGCACGGCCGGGGAGGGACGCGGCAGGAGCCGGGCAGGACCGCCGCCGGAGACCAGCCGGGCGCACGGCCCTCCTCCTTCCCTCTACCCCTACCTCCGCGTCCTCTTCCTGGGCCTGAGCAGCAAAGTCAGGGGGGGGCAGCTGCAGTGCGGCTGGAGGGCAAAGAAAACAAAACAAAAAAACCTGGGGCATGGCCGGAGCGGCAAAGCAGGGGAGAAAAAAAACCCAAAACCTGAATTTGGGGTTAGAAAAGTGGGGGCGTCTTATACATGGGGGCGTCTTATACACGGAAAAATACGGGTAACTACAGCCCCACCTCAGGCCTGACCTACCACCCAGCCCTGCATGAGGCAGTCCTGGAGATGAGTTCCCTGGCTGGGGTGACCAGATAGAAAGTGTGAAAAATCAAGACAGTGGGGGTGGGGGGGAGGAGGGCTAATAGGTATCTATATAAGTAAAAGCCCTGAATATCAGGACTGTCCCTATAAAATTGGGACATCTGGTCACCCTATCCCTGGCCCATAGATGCTGACAAGTGGGTACCTCTATGTGCCTGCTTTGCCTGCCAGCTCCCAGCACTGCCCCTGCATGGACTTGAAGTGGTACAAAGTACCTGGACCATGCAGCTGCCCTATGTGCAAGGGGCCGATGTCACCCAAGAGAAGTGAAATGCATGGATTTGGGCCCTGATTCAGCAAAGCACCAAAGCATGTACTTACGTCCCATCAACTTCAGTGCACATGCTTATATGTAAGAGTGTTCTGCTGAGCTCGCTGGGGCAGAGACTGTCTTTTTGTTCTGTGCATGTATGCTATCTAGCGCAATGGGATGCTGATCCATGACTAGGGGCTGGTCCACACTAAGAAGGGGGGTCGAACTAGGGTACGCAAATTCAGCTACGTGAATAACGTAGCTGAATTCGAAGTACCCTAGTTCAACCTACTCACCCGTCCAGATGCGGCGGGGTCGAACTCCGCGGCTCCCCCGTCGACTCCACCACCGCCGTTTGCAGTGGTGGAGTACCGGAGTCGACCACGGCGCTTCCGGAGTTCGAACTATCGCATCTAGATCAGACGCGATAGTTTGAACTCCGTGAAGTCGAACTCACCGCGTCGATGGGGAAGGTAAGTGTAAACCTACCCTAGGACTCTGAGTCCCTACCTGTGCCTGTTCTTGGGGTATCCAAGACTGTGAATCACCTTGTTTCTTCCTGCCTTGAGCGAGAGGTAGCTTTGCCCAGGGTGTCTGGGTGTTAGCATCCTCCCATCACCAGCCTGCTAGCTACTCAAGCACTCTCCTTGGGGCTATGCCTGACCTGGCTTTGCGTTACAGGTTTATAATAGATGCACCCCAGTCCCTGAGCTCCTTTGAATTGATCCCCTGTGATATCCAGCCCCTGACATGGAATACTCACAGAAATCCCAGATCCTCTGCCCCCAAAGGAGGAATGTACCCCATTTCACTAGTTTTATCTTAAATCACTGCTCGGTAAAATCACACAGCACTTGTGAGTACTTGTAATAAAACAAAAGAAGGTTTATTTTAAAAGAAAACAGACATTCAACCAGAAATGAGAGAGAGAGAGAGAGAGAGAGAGAGAGAGATGGATACAAACGATTACAATACAAAACAAACTAATTAAACACAAACTAGGGCCTACATTTATTAATAGTTATCTTTCCTATCTTATAAAGTAGGTTTTCCACCCAGTGTTTAGTCTGTTGCACAGCTTCCTTCAGAGGAACCAGAATCCAAACTTCCATGAAAATTCAGTAGCTCTGCAAGATGTTTCCTTAGTGAATGGATCCAGAGTGCCTCTCTATTCTGTGTTATACTGAGACAACCTTTTGTCTCTATTCATAGGCAGGGCTATCCCCTGGGTTCATTGTTTACCTCCCAATGGCTTTGATTGCTCGCTGTTGTCTCTGATGATTTTCCGTTGATTGGTTTGGGATGGAACAAGGCTGGACAACTGAGCTTTGCATTAAATCACCAGCTAACTGGGGCATGGTGATAGCTCCCTCCTGTGTGACTTTACTCCAACACCATAAAGCAGACTTTCAATATAGTTACATTATTCTTTAAATATTACCTGTATGTGCTTCTTGCAATGATTGACTCTTGATAAGTTCCTAACTTTCTGTAAATAACTTACTTGTTATCTCTTTGGGATAACTAGCCAAAAAGACATGTTTGGTGTAGTGAGTTTGTCAGGGCTGAGACGAGAGTTGTTTGCAAAGAACAGGAGACCCTTTGCCAAAGGATCTCTGTGTCATGCTACCGAAATACATATAATAAACAATAACAAGGGGAGGGGGACCAAGTACATACTTATGTCCTTTGCTGAATCTAGGCTTCAGTCATCATTGGACCATGACAATTCCTTTCAAACATTTTCTAACATATCAAATAAATTTTCCATGCCATCAAATGCATTTTAGAGTGCTATGGATCTGCTGAGATACACAAGCATGATGGCAAATATTTCATTTTTCAGTAGGATTTTTTTCTTTCCCAACACTCTCCTCCCCACCCCCCTCCCAGCCCAATAGCCTCAAAGAAGGCACTGGAACTTCAAAAGAGCGACACTGAAGAAGTGAAAGACAGCACTTGCAAAAGCAACACCAGGAAAGATGCTCTATTACTCACTTACCAAGGTCTAAGGAGGTTCAGGTTACAGCGTACACTACCGAAAATTCCCAGAATGCGGGGCTAGAAGAAAGTGGGGCTCTAACCTTTCATTTCTGCCAGGTAATAGCTCCATATCCCCAAATATCATAGGAATAATAGAGCACTTTCTCTTTAAGGATCCAACCTATCCAGCAGGAAACAAGGGAATGGGAAGGTAAATAGTGGAGACCTCTGAGGATCTGTCCTGGGATCCGACTTGTTCAAAATGTTCATAAATGAGCTGGAAAATGGGGTGAAACATGAGGTGGCAAAATTTGCAGACGATACAAAATTACTCAAAATAGTTGTCACGGAGTGTGGGGGGAGTCAAGGCCCTGTACCCCCGGCTTCCTGCGATTCACCAAGACTCTCAATCAGCCAGTAAAACAGAAGGTTTATTTAGATGACAGGAACACAGTCCAAGACAGGCCTTGCAGGTACAGACAACAGGACCCCCTCAGTTAGGTCCATCTGGGGGGCCAGGGAGGCCAGAGCCGCATTGGGAGACCAGAGCCCCATCTGGGCTCCCCTCCATTCTCTCAGTCAGCTCCAAACTGAAACTCCCTCCAGCCATCTCACTCAGCCTCCCCCCGGCTCCTCCCCAACCCTTTGTCCAGCTTCCGGGGCATAGGTGTCACCTGGCCTCGAAACCCCCTTCCTGGGTTCTCATGTTACGTGCTCAGGAATCCTCCTTCACGGAAAGTCTCCCATCCCCAATGCAGACAGTACAAGCAAAACTCCCCTGCAACCTTCCCAGGCCAACACTCCCCACTCAGTATTCGAAGAACACATTAAGAACATTCCCAGTTTGTCACAATAGTTAAATCTAAAACTGACTGTGAAGCTTTACAAAGGGATCTCACAAAACTGTGACTGGCCAAACAGAATGTTAAGAACCATTAGGAAAGGAATAGATAAGAAGACAGAAAATCCATAGTATCCATGCCTTAAATACTGTGTGCAGTTCTGGTCGCTCCATCTCAAAACATGTATATTAGAATTTCCAAAATTGGAAAATGTGCAGACAAGGCAATGAAAATGATTAGAGGGATGGAACAATATCCATATAAGGATTAAAAAGACTGGGACTGTTCAACTAAGGCCTGGTCTACACTAAGAAGGGGGTTCGAATTAGGGTACGCAAATTCAGCTACGTGAATAGCGTAGCTGAATTCGAAGTACCCTAATTCGAACAACTCACCCGTCCAGAGGCGGCGGGGTCGAACTCCGCGGCTCCCCCGTCGACTCCGCCAACTCCTTCTGCCGAGGTGGAGTACCGGAGTCGACCGCGGCGCTTCCGGAGTTCGAACTATCGCGTCTAGATCAGACGCGATAGTTCGAACTCCAAAAAGTCGAACTCTCTGCGTCGAACCGGCAGGTAAGTGTAGACGTACCCTTAGAAAAGAAATGACTGAGGGGGGATATGATAGAGGTCTATAAAATCGTGACTGGTGTGGAGAATGTGATTAAGGAAGTGTTATTTACCCCTTCACATACCACAAGAACTAGAGGTCACCTAATGAAAGTAATAGGTGGCAGGTTTAAAACAAACAAAAGGCAGTACTTCTTCACACAATACACAGTCGACCTGTGGATCTCATTGCTAGGGGATGTTGTGCAGGCCAAAAGTGTAACTAGGATCAAAAAAGAATTTGACAAGTTCCTGGAGGATAGGTCCATCAGTGGCTATTGGCCAAGATTGTTAGGAATGCAACCCCCATGCTCCTGCTGTCCCTGGCCTCTGACTGCCAGAAGCTGGGACTGGAAGACAGGGGATGGATCACTTGATAATTGCCCTGTTCTGTTCCTTCCCTTTAAATCATCTGGCATTGGCCACTATGGCCATTCTTATGTTCTTAAGCGCCTGATCATTTATTTAATAACAATGACACATAGTTCTGATCTAGCATTTTTCATCAGGAGATCTCAAAGTGCTCTTCCAAGGAGGTCAGTATTATTATCCACCTTTTACAGATGAGAAAACTGAGGCACGGGTGGAATGACATGCCCAAGGTCATCCAGCATGGCAGTGCTGTGGAAAGAACCCATATCTTCTGAGTGCCAGTCCAGTGTGATAGCTACTCAGCAACATTGTCTCCATTTACTCTTATAATTGGATATTCTTGTTATTCAGATGAACAGACAATCCTTTTTTTTATCTCTTGAGCTCAATGATTTTTGTGGCAATGAGTGCCACAGGCTAATTGTTTATTTATTTATTTTTTTAGTTATTACCATTATTTTTACAGCAAGGTAAGTTAATTTGTCTCCATTCCATTCCAAAAGTAGCAGTGCCATAGTATCTGAGCTCCTCACAATCTTTCATCCACCTAAACCCGGTGAGGTTGGGACTTGCTATTATAGCTGGGTCACCAAGACACAGAGGGACAGATTTTTAAAGGTATGTAGGCACCTAACTCCCATTGATGGGAAATGATGGTAAGCAACCTCAGGAAGCCTTGCTGTTAAAGGGACAAGCGAATGGTTGTAATGCCCCGCCCCCATCCCGGTCATCTATAGTGGGTTAAAAAAACAACAACCACAGAACCTCTCTGCTATGCAGCAGGAATCACACTGTTTACCAAAGCAAAAGTGCTCTTCCAAACAAACCCATGATGAATGATGGAGTGTCTTGATTGCTGTTGTGCTGAGGAGCGGAGCAGCTGCTGGGTGGAAGAAGGGAGTGATTTACTATCCAAAGGATTCCTTTTGTATTATTATTAAAACACTGTGTCGCCCCTACCTTCCTGCAATGCCAGTGTATTAAAAAAGTGACAATTAGTCTTTAACAAAGTGACAATGAGACATGGCAACCGGAGAAATGTAATTTGAATTTCAATGCAACATCTGAGGAACATTGGGAAAGACGCACCCATGGCAGAGCTGTCAATCACTCAAATCACACGGCTGGGACAAACCAGCATCTCCCAGCTTGCGCTGTGTCTCTTTCAGCTGCTCCCCTCCATGCTTTGGAACCCAAATATAACTGTGGCCTCCAACCCCCCCATGGGATATTTGCTGCAAATGCCCTGCTTTCCCTGCCTCCCCAGCGCTCGCTCCATCCCGCAAATTAAACTATTTATCCTAATCTAACTCTTTCTTAAATACAAGCCCCAATTATCAGTCAGGCTTCTGATCTGGGAATGGAGCTCCCAGGACGCAACATGCTCCACATCCCCATTGTACATAAACAAAGAGCCAAACCAATGTAAACAATATCTCCCGTCCACCTGCACAAGCTTAGCAGTTTGCTTTGGTATGCAATATCCAAACGCACTGCTTGGGTCACATCTTGTGTAAATCACCATTGCTCCAGCGAAGTCAATAGCACCGCTGCTCGGTCGCCTGGTATAAATTGGCATATACGATGGGGTTCCCTGTAACAGCAGGGCCTGGACTCACTGACCCTGACTCAGCACCACTTCCAGTCCCATGTCCTACGTAACTCATCCTAGCTCTGGTGAGCTCAGTGTGCCAGATGCTGGCCTACACTGGGAGTAACTCTGCTGTCAGTGGAATGGGGCTCATTTATCCCAGCTGCGGATCTGGTCCATTGTCAGCAAGGCTCTGCTCCTATGTGGAGAAGGGTCGGGGCTGGCGCCAGGCACCAGCTCAGCAAGCAGGTGCCTGGGGCGGCCAAGGGGAAGGGGCTGCAGGTCGGGCTCTTCAATGGCAATTCGGAGGCGGGTCCCTCTCGGAGGGAAGGACCTGCCACCAAATTGCTGCTGAAGAAGAAAGTGGCGCAGTGGAACAGGCGCCGATCACGATCATGGCTCTTTTTTTTTTTGCCGCTTGGGTTGGCAAAAACCCTGGAACCGGCCCTGAGAAGGGTGCAGCAGTTGGAGGCGAAAGGGATTCATTAGCCTGATCTTCCAACAGACCCACCAGCTGGGGGCTTCCTAAGGCCACTCTACCCTCCCAGACCCAGAGGAGGAGCTCCTTCCTTCCACCACTGCCTGATGGTGCCTCCTGCCAAACAGAGGGCAGAGGCAAGAGCAACCCACTGGCCTGCCATCCGTGGCTGCGGGTGGGGAAGGAAGGACCTGCCATCCGTGGCTGCGGGTGGGGAAGGAAGGACCTGCTGCTCTCTCCTGTTCTCACCTGGGAGGGGGTTCTGGGGAGAGTGACCCAACCTAGCATCCAGAGGGGGGCAGGCCCCACAGCCCAAATGGCAGAAGCCCTGATTCCAAAGCAGGGAAATGCTGCACCCCATGAACCAGAGGCTCTGAGCAGCCGCTGTGCCCTTTATTGCAGGCTTATCCCATGCATAAACCTGGAGAAGACAGGTTTATTCCGCACTTTCCCCATGGAAAATAAACAGCTGTAATTACTGTGAGAAATTCAAGGCAGTTCCGCCCACTCCCTCCCTCCTCCTCTGCTCCCTACAGGAAGGACTGCGGTCCTGGGGTGAGCTAGAACTGCACCCTGCCCTGGAGACGCCCCACTAAGCCCCAGGGGAGCGCATCTGCCAAGCCAGCCTTAGCTCAGCAGCACTAATGAGAATTGCACCAGCGCCAACTGCAGCCCCGTGGGCTGCACTGTACTGCATGCGCTCAGCAGCACCTCACAGTTCATGAGGGGTTGGCTACAATTAGTCTAAAGGGGGCTGAGTCTTTAGTCTACATGCTTGTCCCATTACGAGCTGTGAGCATACGGCTGTATTCTTAAAATGCTGCCCTAGAGGGAGCTTTGGAAGCAGCCCTGGCTCACAGCACCTCCAAGCCAATGACAGAGACATCTAGCAAGGTGTGTATGCCAGAAAGGGGGTTATTTACTTGAGGAAGGGCAGCCAATGGCACTGCTACCCCCTTTCCCTGGGTCAGTGCACACATCCACTTTGGATATGCAACCCATTGTCAGAGGAGATTGGTGGGGGCATGTGCTGAATGTAAGCCCTGGCTTTTTCGAGCTGCTTCCAACCCACTTTCCTAAGCTCTAACCCTCTCAATACTCAGTGGAAAGTTCCCTGCTGCCAGTGCTTATATTACTGTGTATTTAACATTTTACTGGGGACACTCAGCTGAATTCAAACTCAGAGTGAACTGTCAGACAGAGAGAAATGCTGCTGGAGCATATGTAAATGCAGTAATGCAGGCAAACAAATGAATGATATCTTTATTAGCATCTTTATTTTAGTATAGGGTTTTTCTTCTTTCCTTTTGGTTTTACTTCAGTGAACCGTGACATTTTAGAGAGAATCCTGACAACCAAAGGAAAGTGCAGGCTGAATAAGCAGGCAAAGTTTCTGAATAGGGAGGGCTGAGACTGTGGAAGTCATTCCAAGGAATAAAGGCAGCTCAGGATGGGGGGGCAGGGAAGGCTGGAGTTGTGGTTAAGAGAGTGGACTGGCATTCTTGAGCTGTTCATTATTTCCCCACTTTGCCACAGACTTCCTGTAGCACTTTGAGCGAGTGGCTTAGACCCAAAGTTTGCAAAAGAATTTAGCACTCACAGTGGTGAACACTTTCAATATCTGGCCCTTAATCTCCCTGGTCCTCAGTTTCCCTTCTGTAAATGCGGTTACACTGATCTCCTACCCTTGATTTGCCTTGTCCCTGGCATTGCACTGTGATGTGTGTAGCTGGAGTCTCCCAGAGCCCCTTTTAAGGCATGCCCCATGAAGGATGATCTTTCATCATGTTTCGTATCAGATTTCTACATGGTTGCTTGATTCTTGTCTTTAAAACTATTTAAACAACCATTGAAAAGTGGTTGTTTAGCCCCCACATTTAGGCTTTGTAAAAGATGTTATATAGCTTATTATAGGAGCCCAAATACCACAGCCTTGGGCTAGCAGGAGAGACCTGGATGTGAAACAGACTAGAAACAGGATGTGAAATTAACCAGCCTAGTGTCCCTGCCCCAGCATGGTGACTCCTAAAAAGGAAACTGCCACTATCAGTGATGAAAACTACATTTGACTCTTAAAATTTGTTCACTTTCAAAAATTAAAGAGTTCTGGGTGTTCTTAGATACAATTCTGATAGACAGAGAGACCTACCTTACCTAGTCTTTAAATTAAGCCTAGGTGTCTCTCTAAAAGATATACTTAGCTCAACCATAAATTATGGGTTTATTGTAGAAATTACTGGGTGGAAATCTCTGGCCTGTGTCATGCAGGAGGTCATACTAAGATAAGAGTGGTCCCTTCTGGCTCTAAAATAAATAAATCTATATGCCTAGATAGCAAAATACTGTCGCTGGACGACCAGGTGGATAGATAGACTTTGGAAAACAAAATATAGGAGAGTTCCTTAGAAGGAACTGATTTACCACACAAATCAAGGCACAGAGGCTAATTGATAGCTTCCTGTTAGCTTCCTTTGGCAAGGCTTGAGTCTATAAACACACTGCAGACAGGCTCTCCCCGCCTCCACTCTACTCCTGCAGCTCTGTGTCCTCAAATGCCCTCAAGTGTCTGGGGCTGCTGCAATGAAAAACCTCCTCCCTGCCCCATTGGCAGAGGGCTTTTCTCAATGCCTCATGGCCTGAGGAAACACAGATGTACAATGACATATTTAAAAGCAAACTGACCTCTTTAGAAATGCAGGAGTGCTCCCAAACAGCCAGTGGCCGGGAGGAATGTCTGTGGGCCCAATCCTGAGAGTGTAGTGCACCCTACAGCAAAAGCAGAGAGCGCTCATCGCCTCACCGGATCAGGCCCTGAAAAACCATCAGGCCACAGGCACCTGACCAGCACCAGTATTCCCTCCCCACTTCGTCTTCAGTATCACACATGCTGCTTTTATGCAGTAACTGGCAGCACCAGCACCGTCCTGCTGGATAAGAATGAGGATCAAAGAAAAGGAGGCATTGAAGGCTGTCTGTTTGTCGCTCTAGGTACATGTTGCCTCCATCACCATAGCACCTGAGCGTAAGAAGCAAAGAAGAATGCCCTACCCAAGGGGTGGCTGCATTTCAGTGCTATGGGGTGGTGCTCATAGTAAACAAAAGCAGGACAAAACGTGCTAGCTCACCAGTGAGACATTACAGCCAGTCCATGCCTACTGGGGTATTGCGGCTGTCACTCTGGTGCAGGCCTCAGCCACACAGGGCTTCACACAGCTACAATGAAGGTGAAACTCAGATCCTGCTCCAAACGCACAGAGCCAGCCCTGACTATGGCAATTCCAGGCCCCAGGGCAGAACAGTCAATGGGACCCCAGGCCTGGCGTGGTGTCACCACATGGGCGCGGAGCTGGACCACATGCGGTGGCTGGTGCATGCATGCACAAGCCGCGGACATGCGGACACAATCCACCTGACATTTGGGCGCTGCTACAGCCGTGCTGGCTGGTGCTCAGCGAGTTGCTGCCAGCTGCGCTGCTGGTGTCCAGTGACCTAGACAAATTAGAGGGTAGGGATAGGATACAGAGGGACCTAGACAAATTAGAGGATTGGGCCAAAAGAAATATGATGAGGTTCAACAAGGACAAGTGCAGAGTCCTGCACTTAGGACGGAAGAATCCCATGCACTGTTACAGACTAGGGACCGAATGGCTGGGCAGCAGTTCTGCAGAAAAGGACCTAGGGGTTACGGTGGACGAAAAGCTGAATATGAGTCAACAGTGTGCCCTTGTTGCCAAGAAGGCTAATGGCATTTTGGGTTGTATAAGTAGGGGCATTTCCAGCAGATCGAGGGATGTGATCATTCCCCTCTACTCAGCACTGGTGAGGCCTCATTTGGAGTACTGTGTCCAGTTTTGGGCCCCACACTACAAGAAGGATGTGGATAAATTGGAGAGAGTCCAGCGGAGGGCAACAAAAATGATTAGGGGGCTGGAGCACATGACTTATGAGGAGAGGCTGAGGGAACTGGGATTGTTTAGTCTGCAGAAGAGAAGAATGAGGGGGGATTTGATAGCTGCTTTCAACTACCTGAAAGGGGGTTCCAAAGAGGATGGATCTAGACTGTTCTCAGTGGTAGAAGATGACAGAACAAGGAGTAATGGTCTCAAGTTGCAGAGGGGGAGGTTTAGGTTGGATATTAGGAAAAACTTTTTCACTAGTAGGGTGGTGAAGAACTGGAATGGGTTACCTAGGGAGGTGGTGGAATCTCCTTCCTTAGAGGTTTTTAAGGTCAGGCTTGACAAAGCTGGGATGATTTAGTTGGGTTTGGTCCTGCTTTGAGCAGGGGGTTGGACTAGATGACCTCCTGAGGTCCCTTCCAACCCTGAGATTCTATGATTCTATGACCTGCTGGATGTGCTGCTGGGCACGCTCTTCCAGCATGGCCAGGGCTTCCATATGTCCGCCCGTCTGCCTTTGCTGCTGCTGGTACCACCCCATGCGTGCCTAGGAGCCCTATGACCCATCCAAGCGATTTAAAAGGTCCCGGGGTTGTGGCAGCTTGGAGCATCAAGGCCCTTTTAAATCACCCGGGCCCCTTTGCCCCCTCTGTCGGCAGACCTGCACAGAGCTCTTCAGCTAAAAGGACTCTCTGCACTAACTCCATTTCACAGGCTTGATATTTGTTATTGTTACACATCAATGAGAGGATCCAGCATAGCAGGGACTTGAACCTGGCACTCACGCTGCCCTAACCACTAGCGTTTTTTGTCAGGAGATCTCCTGAGATCATCTTGAGCTTGTTTGCCTCTTGGAGTTGGTCCACTCTATAAATAATTGGTTATTCAGTGGGCCAGCACAACAGAGTGATTGAATCTGTAGCCTGGTGGTTAGGGAACTGATTTGCTCTGAAGCAGGCAGAGCAGGGATTTGAATACATACCTCTTCCATCCTGGGTGAGTGATATGGCTATTTTAGGCACATACTCTCTTGCTAGTTCTGAGCAGAAATTCCATCCTGGACCATAGAAACCTTCCTGAACAATGTTTTGTTGAAGCCAACACATTTTCACCAAAAGTTTAAGTTTAGCAAATGACAATTTTCCAAGAAAAAGAAGTTTCATTGAAAAATTCCCAGTCAACTCTAACAGCAGGCCCCATGACACACAGTTGAGCAGTTCTGACTCTGTCCATTAGAGGGCACACACTAACCAGAGTATAGATGCTAAGACTAATATTGGGACTTTCTCTCTTTAGGACCAGCTCTCCTGTTAGGGCAGTAGTGCAGAACAATGACACGCAATGCTTGTGTCCGTTTCTGTGCACTAGTAAGCACCATCCTGGGGGTTTTCCACAGGAAATAAAGGCTGGCAAGGATGGAGAGCGTGAGTGGAGTGATTGTTGTGTGTTAAAGTTACCATCAGTGTGCATGCCTGCTGCGTGAATGGGGCTGTACTGTCATTGGGGGAGTATCATTTTAAAGGTGGACCCAGCTTTCTCACATAGGTCCTGTACAGAACTCTGCTGGTGCACCTCAGTCCTGACCCACAGAACCCCCTGGTATTCTAATCCTTGCCTCCTACCTCCCAACTCTACCAAAGCACCTCAGTCCTGACCCATAGCACCTTTTGGTTTCTAATCCATGGTCCCCACACAGCTCTGCTGAAGCACCTTACCCTGAACTGCAGCCCTCCTGCTATTCCAGTCCTGCTGGTGCATCTTGATCCTGCAGTATCTCTGGTGCTCCATCCCCAGATCCTGCACACAGCTCTTCTAACGCACAATTGCTCTGACTACTGATGTGCCATTCCCCTTTTCTTCCGGTCTCCTCCCTCCATCACTCCCAACATAGTAATTCAACTTGTGGGCCCTTCACACAGATGTGTCAATAAACCCCTGCTCCAATTTATAAGCCTGCTCTTCCCCCCTGGAACACAGACTGCCCCCCACTATTTGGCAATACTGCTGAATGGATTATTCAAGGAACTAAACTGAGACTCACCCCAATTCAATACACTTGTTGTTGCCCAAGGAAGCACTGAAGCCAGGCCTCCAAAAGTGACAGGAATCCCTGGCCATCACACAGCATCTCCCATTCCAGAAAGAGATACATTGGACTGAGCTGCAATCCCCACCTGATGTGATATGCAGCAAGAAAAGGATGCAAACAAAGCAGCAGTAATTTATTCATGACTCTCTGATTGCTATTCCCCATGGCACTCTCTGTAATCAGAATAATTGATTTTGGCCTCTGCTGGTGGATCAGCTGAAAATTGGTCATTTTCTCAACCTTTCTAATTCCATAGCTGGGTGGAGACTGGGAAAGAAGCAGAAGAGCTGTGGTTTGTTTTGGGAGCGCTCTGGAGGAGGCTCCTAGGCCCCTCAAGGCAGCAACATTTGGAGAAGCAGAAACATTATCTCCTGTTGGATTGGCTACAAAGGCTTATCCCCACTCTGCCCAGTGAAAATGGGTGGCAGGAGAAACAGGCTGCTCAGAAAGGATCCTTAATCCTGCCCATGCTGGAGCAGGGGCAGTGGGAAGAGAAAGAATGAAAGCAGCCACAAGATCTTTGGTGCTCAAGGCTTGAGGAATTCCAGATGCAAAATTGCCTGTCCCCCTCCGCCCAATGCAGTGGGATATCCAGCCCCAAGGGATTGTGGGAGAAGAAGGTGTGGCTGCTCCTCAGTCCTTTGAGGGCTGAGTAAAGATGACATTAGTTCTGGACCTTCTTTGCCAGGCATGTGTTTGTTGCTGCCTGGGATTTGGTCCAAATATCTGAATGCAGGGGAGGCTGGGAAGCCCCTCTACCACCTACCCTGAAATATCAATGCTGCCTAGGGGATTTGGACACCCAGGCCCAGAGCCTCACACTGTCAGTGGGAGTTAGGCACCTAAATATCTTTGAAGGTCTGGACCCCTGTCCCCACTGGGCCCCCAAATCCCTTCAGTAACTTTGAAAATCTCCCATCAGTGGGGTGCATCTTCCTGGATTCCTGTCCCCAGCCCCACAACAGCTCCTTGTTTGGCACTGCATGTTGCTCACCCACTATTCACCCTGCTCATGGACCACGGGCTGCCAGGCAGCCAAGTCCCACTGGGCACATGACTAATACAAGCGCTTATACAGTGCCAGAGCTGTGCAAGGTGCTATAAAGATGAGGTTCCTACTCCAAGAGATTTCTAAATGGCCAAATCCTCAGCTGATGTAAATCAACAGAGCTCCATTGCCCTGGACTCAGGGATCCATTCCACTGGCCCAGGCCCTCACAACAAAAGCTCAGAAGCCCCAGGCAGCTACTCAGAATGGTTTTAGAGAGAGGATATTTCTTTCTTTTAACAACAGAAACAAAAATGAAACATTAACAAAGCACAAACTTGCATTTCCATGATGCCTGGTCTGGTGGTTAGGTCCCTCCTGTAGCATTTGGGGGAGCTGGGTTCAAATACCCACGTTGCCACTGACTTCCTGTGGGATGTTGGGTAAATCATGTAGCCTCTCTGTGCCTCAGTTCCCCATCTGTGACATGAGGATGACAGCCCTGTCTGTTGTAAGGATGACATATATTACAGACTGCAAAGTGCTTTGAGATCTATCCCTGAAAAGTACTATGTAAAGTATTGTTGTTATAGATTTATAGATTTCAAATCCAGAAGAGACCACTGTGATCATCTCTAGTCTGACCTCCTTATATAGCTCAGGTCAGAGAAATTCCCCAAAACAACCCCTAGCACAGACCTGTTAGAAGAACAGCCCATCTTGATTTGAAAATTGCAGTGATGGAGACCATGATCACCACGACCCTTGGTAAGATGTTCCAATGGTTCATTACTTACACCATTAAAATTTAAGTCTTATTTCCAGTCTGAATTTGTCTAGCTTCAACTTCCAGCCATTGGATGGTGTTAGACCTTCCTCTGCTAGATAGGAGAACTCATAATTCAATATTTGTTCCCCATGTAGATACTGGGATCAAGTCATTCCTTAACCTTCTCTTTGTTAAACTAAATAGATTGAGCTCCTCGGGTTGTTACTATGAGGCAGATTTTCTAATCCTTTAGTCATTCTCATGGCTCTTCTCTGAACCCTCTCCAATTTATCAACATCCTTCTTGAGTTGTGGGCACCAGAACTGGACCAAGGATTCCAGCAGTGGTCGCACCAGTATCAAGTACAGAGATAAAATAACCTCTCTGCTCCTATTCCAGATTCCCGTTAATGTACCCCATGATCATATTAGCCCTTCATTCAATAGGACCCCAGGCCTCTTTGCTCATGATATAAGTATGAATTACCCTTCTGCCCCTGTGAAATGCAATCCAGCAGCTCCACCACACAACAGCTTAGGGCAGTGTGTGAAGAAGAATCCTTTACTCTGACGAGTGCAGGGGAAGTTTCGAGAACCCCAATTATTACAAAAGCTGGCGTTTACCTAGGACATTGGGGCTAATGTTCTTGCAGATGGTGACATCAGATCTTTAATGACCATGCGTGGTTCAGTTCAGAGGGTTTAACTAATGCATTTCAACTAAATGACAGCACATCTCTGTCCCCTGACAAAATGCTTGCCTATTGATCCAGAGAGAACAGTGTTGGCCAGTGAATCACTAACACCATCTTCTATCTTCCATTTCCTTTAAAGGTCTCCAATCCTCAGACCAGCTAAGCCCAATGCTGCTTCACTTAGGAGACCCAGGAATTGCATAGCCCGTAGTGGCATAGTTGCTTAAATCAAAATGTCTTTTCCTCCAACCTGGAGTACAGAGTGGATCTTTGCAGCTCCTATGCCAGAGAAGAGGCATCATGTTCTAGATCAGGGGTCGGCAACCTTGGGCACACGGCCCATCAGGGTAATCCTCTGGCAAGCCATGAGACATTTGTTTACATTGACCATCTGCAGGCATGGCCCCCCGCAGCTCCCAATGGCAGTTTGCCGTTCTCGGCCAATGGGAGCTCTGGGAAGCAGTGGTCAGCAAGTCCCTTCGGCCTGCACATGGGAGTTGCAGGGGGTCGTGCCTGTGGATGGTCAACGTAAACAAAATGTCTCACAGCCCGCCAGCGGATTACCCTGATGGGCCGCGTGCCCAAGGTTGCTGACTCCTGCTCTAGATGAAAGAGCAGATTGCTGTTTCTAATTGCCTTTCCCTGCTTAGAGATGTGCTAAAGCAGGGGTCGGCAACCTACGGCACGCATGTCAACGGTGGCATGCGAGCCGATTTTTAATGGCACGTCAAGGTCCCAGCCACCGGCCCCACTCAACCCGCTGCTGGCCTGGGTGAAGGGAACCCCAGGCCGATAGCAGGCTGAGTGGAGCCAGCGGCTGAGACCCCGGCTGACAGGAGCTGGCGGCCGGAACTCCAGACCTGCAATGGGCTGAGCCGCTCAGCCTGCTGCTGCTCTGGGGTCCTGGCCACCGGCCCCTTGCCAGCCGGTGTCCTGGCTGCCGGGACCCCAGCTGGCAAGGGGCCAGCAGCTGGAACCTAGAAGTGAAAGTAAGGTGGAGAATGCACGCTCGGAGCCAGTCGATGCTGGGGTGCTCCGCTGCGGTTGGCACGGACCAAGCAGCAGGCAGTCAGGCAAGTGAAAGGGGCCGGCGGGAGGCACGGTGGAGGTTTCCGTGTCCCAGCCTGTCCTGCTGCCCCTCTCTCGCCACTGTGGCTGGATACCAGGGCACTGCAGGCACGTGCTGTCCCTGCAGCATGCACAGCTGTGGCCCCTCGGGGGGAAGAGGAAGGGAGTGGCAGGCCAGGGGGTCTTCTGCTGCTGCCCCCCATTAGCTTGCAGATGCAGTGCCCCCACACAGCTGGCCCACAGCTCCCTTGGCAGGAACAGGAACAGTGTGGGTCAGGGACCCATCCACCATCCAGGTAACCTGGCTGCAACTGGGACTGACCCAGGCCAGCCCCAAGCCCCTGCCCCCCCAGGACTTCCCTCCTTCACACACACCCCAACCTCCTGCCCTGAGCCCCTCATGCCACCCAACCCTGACTCCTGCGCCTCCATGCTCCCAGCCCTGACTCCTACATCATCCACATCCCGACCCCCTGCCCTGAGCCCCCGTTCCTCAACCCCCTGCCCTGAGTGCTCCCCGCCACACACCCACACATCCCCAGCCCCTGAGCTCCTCCCACCAAGGGGGGTTGCAATATGACAGTACCTGTAAGAAATTTAAGTTACTTTCACCCCTGCTGGAACCCCAGACCAGCCGCGGACTGAGTGGAGCCAGCGGTGGGCTGAGCGGCTCATCCTGCTGCTGGTCTGGGGTTCCAGCCGCCAGCCCCGCTCAGCCCACTGCCAGCCTGGGGTACCGGCAGCCAGCCCAGGGCTCTGCTCCTGGCCTCGACCCAGCGCTCTTCAGTCACCCCCTGCTGTAGCCCACATTGGAAAACTCAGCAAGGAAAAGTGAGGGCGAGGATCACACTAAACTGATAAGATCTGCATTTTAATTTTATTTTAAATGAAGCTTCTTAAATATTTTAAAA
Organism: Mauremys mutica; assembly: GCF_020497125.1. NCBI lineage: Eukaryota > Metazoa > Chordata > Testudines > Geoemydidae > Mauremys > Mauremys mutica. The sequence continues at coordinate 45,573,490 of NC_059082.1, read as the reverse complement.
ATCTTATTTACTTTAAATACAACAATAGTTTATTTATATAATATAGATTTATAGAGTGAGAGCTTCTAAAAACGTTAAAATGTATTACCGGCACGCAAAACCTTAAATTACAGTGAACTTGGCACACCACTTCTGAAAGGTTGCCTACCCCTATGCTAGAGCATTATCTAAACAAGACTCAGCATCTAGGAAACATTACACTGTAACTGCTGCTCTGGTAAAAAAAAATAACACAACAAATCCCAGAACAGGGAGTTCTTCCAACAATCTGCCTTTCTGTACCATGGAAAATAATCATAGCCCATATGGAAAACCATATGGCTATTTTCCAGGTGTTTCATGTGGCATGAAATCTATGGAATAAATTATCTGTTTTCTTCCCCCCAAAGCACAAATTATCCTCTCTCAACATGATACATTTCAGGATTTCCTCTCGTTAGAAAATGTCATGCTAAATATCATGAACACCGGCCAATGTTATCTCTGAGTTCCATTCAGAACCCCAGCAATTCTCTCTTTTTCTTTAAAGTGGTAGGTGAGAGCTGGGATGGAAAAGAGGAGCAATATGTTGCAGATAGTTCTGAGGCTGGCATGTGACATTAAAAGGCAATGAGATTTTCAGTGCAGTTTAGCTAAGGTATTTGTACAGCCCCCATGACTGCAGTACCTGAGCATCTCACCATATCGAACGTCGTTAACCTCACAACCTCCCTTTGGGGCAACGCAGGTCTAATGTCCCCATTGTACAGATGGGTAACTGAGGCACAGGGCAATTCAGTGACCTGCTCCACAGGAAATGAGTGAAGGAGCAAGGGTGTCCAGAGGCGCGAGTCCTAACCACTGGGCCATACTTCCTCTCTAGAAGGGTCTGATCCACAGCAGAATTTTGTTAAATCCCTTAGCCAGCTTCACAATCTAACCCAGGCCAACACAGGAGCAAATCCCTTAGGCCCTTCTTCTTCTCCCATTCTCATTTTAACCAGCAAAGAGCATGACTAGGAGGGAAACAATCCTGTCTGAGATGTGCTGGGTTGTAATTTCATGTATATAGTTATGAGGCTGAAAAACAAGCCCAGGCAAAAACTCTCCAGAAGCAGAGGGGCAGTTCACACCTCATCAGGACATGTATGGGACAAACCCAGCCCAGCCTCACAGGAACAAAAGACACTGGCCTAGGCAACAACAAAGGATTTGTTGGACTCTCGAGTGAGTCACCCCGCCTTCCTTCGGTCACATTGGGACTGTGATGAGGTAATGCTCACCTAACTCTGATGTGGGGGGGAGCAAAGCCAAGAGGAAAGAAAGGACATGATAAAAGGAAGAGACGTTTGTCATGCTCTTCCTCTCTCTTCCACCTCCATCTACAGACATCACCACCAAACAACTGAAGCACTGACCAAAGGGGAGAGCCTGGCTGAAGGGCAACCTGTGGTGAGAAGCATCTAAATTTGTAATGGCATTGAATGTGTTAAGATCAACTTAGAATGCATTTTGCTTTTATTTCATTTAACCAAATCTGACTTGTTGCGTTTTGACTTATAATCACTTAATATCTACCTTTGTAGTTAATAAATCTATCTATTTGTTTATTCTACCTGAAGCAGTGTGTTTGGTTTGAAGCGTATCAGAGACTTCCCTTGGGATAACATATCAATTTTTTTGTTAAATTGACAAACTCATATAAGCTTGCAGCATCCAGTGGGCATAACTAGACACTGCAAGATGGAGGTTTCTAGGGTTGCACAATCCACGGAGCAGCTTACATGCCAGAGGCTGTGTGTGAACAGCCCAGCAGTGGGGGTTCTCACAGCAGTGCAGGGTAAGGCTGGCTCCCAGAGTCAAGGATTGGAGTATCCTGGCAGATCACCAGTCCAGATAGCACCAGAGGGGAACGTCAGAGTTGGGGTGTGGGCTGCATTCACTTCTGCTTGTAAAGTGCTTAGGATTCCAGGCAGTAGGCACTAGAGCAGGGCAAGGTGGTGTGGGTAGCAGCATTGCAGTAGGGAAGCCATAGGGTCTAGGGGATGGAGTGCCAGAGACCTGGATTCTGTTCCTGGCTGTGCTGGTGACCTTGGGCAAGTTAAGTAATTTCACTTCTTTTTCTCCTCCCCACCCTTTGTCTGTCTTGTCTATTAGACTGCAAATTCTTTGGTGCAGAGACTGTCTGCTACCGTGAGTCTGTTCAGCACCCAGCACAACAGGGTCCAGATCATGGTAGGGGGTCACCAGATGCTATTAGAATGCAAATACCAATAGAAGTAATGGCACAAAAAGGTCATGGAAGCACTGGCCCAAGGAATGGGACCATCCCAACTGTTTGGGGTTCAAATGGTTGGTAGAGATGCATTTAGGGGGCCTGAGCTCTGGTTTCTTAGGCCTTGTTTAGACTAGGATTTAAGGTGTGATGTTAGCAAACACACTTTCAAAGTCTAGTGTAGACAAGGCAATGCTGTCTTTGACATGTGTTTACCTGGTCCTCTTAAAGCATACAGGGAACTTGGGCTTCAATTTGATCAACTTATCAGGCAGGAACACTGCCATAATTTTCCTAAGGAGGGGAGCCAGGTCTGGGGGTCCCAGGGGCCAGAGCCCAGGAGCAGCCATCACCCCTGCTCCAGGTCATGCTTGTCACTGACCGCTTCAATCGCTGTTTCTTTCCCATCTCCAAGGCTAACCCCAGGTGAGAGAGACTGGCTCAGACCTCTCCTTCTCTCCCAGCAGAGAGACTGGGAATTTGTGGTAATGCCTATGGCCAAGGGCAGGGGGCTGAGACCCCCTGATTCTCCTCCCAGTTTCCCCCTATTAGCAAGGGCTAAAGCCTACACCACCGTTGTCTACACTTGATGAGTTAACACAGGCTGACATCGCCCCTTAGATCCCAGTCTACACAGTGCCTATATGTGTCTGGTCTCAGGATCTGCCCCAACAAAGATGACTCGCCAAATTCCCTGAGCCACAATTCTTTCTCTGCACCAGTGTGTGGGAAGAACCACAGGCTAGACCAGTGAGCTTCATCCTGGGGCAAGACAGAGCATGAGCAAGAGTGTCTGAATCAGGCCCCACACATGTAACTAGGACAGAATTGACCCCCTATGGCCGATAGGTTTAGAAGAGCTCAAACATTTCTTGCCTATTGGGAGAACACCTGTTTTTTAAAAAATACTACACAACAGGCCACATAAAAGATGGGTGATATGGGACTGGGCTGTATATTTAATTAAACTGGGAATTAAAGGATTTTTAATAAGAAAGGAATAAAAGTGGCTCTAGCTTTCTGCCAAGCTATTGCCAATGCCTTGACACTCAGAGATAAATTAGCCGTTTTGATTCATTTTAAGGAGGTGGTAGGGGGGAAAGACCATATGCAAATTGACCAATATGATGAGAACCATAACAGGATGAGGGAAGAGGCATAGTATGAAATGCCAGGAGGAGGAAGTGATATGGATTATGGATTTTAATAACACTCGGTGCACTTGCAATTTCTGCCTCAGGCTCTCATCACTCAGTACCAGCCTGAAGAGATAGAGTGTGTCTCTAGGCACTGCCATGAGCAGAGGGCGATAAGATGCACCACTTCAGAAGCAGTCGCAGGATGTAGGGTGATGAAGAGACACCTTCCCGCCTTAAGTCACAATCACCTCCATGCTCTGCCCAAGAAGGAAGTGATTTTTTGCTGGCCTGTACTAGCCAAAAAATGATGATGCTCCACCTCAGCTCAGGTGCTGGCCAGTACATTGTTGGGTTTCACCCATTCCTGTCCTCCACTCCTCTGCCTTCCCCTTCCCACCCACTTCCTGCCACCTATCCACTACAGCTAGTTGCAAGGTTTCCATCTTTTTTTTTCATGTGAGAAAAAAAAACATGATGGACATTTTTTCAGGGGAAAAAAGGTTTCGCCCAAAACCCTGAGCTTTTTATTGACAATGAATGTTTTGCAGCTCTCACAAATTGGGAGGGTGTCATTTTTTTTGGGGGGGGGGGTCATTTTTTCAATAACATCCAATATTTTTTTGTGGGAAAACATGTCCTTTTCTGACCAGCTCTGTTCTCAGGGGCAGGGAGATCAGTAATTTGCTCCTGGGCTAGAGCATAAATCGCTGGGCTAAATGCAGGACTCATTGGGTGAGGTTTTCCAGCCTGTGTTATGCAAGAGCTCAGACAAGATGCTCACAATAGACCCATTTGGAGTTAAAATCTAGGACTCTCTGCATTGCCATAATGTGTACACAAACTATGCCCATATTACATATTAAAAGAAATTTATGTTAAAATGACATTATTTAGGTTGCACAGTCAAGCCCTCAAAAGTTAGGAAATGCATAAAGTTAGGATTTACGGTTGTTCATGCAACCTTAATTCTGCCTTCTTGTGTGTCCATCCCCAGCACTGAATGAGGCAGGGCCCTGTGGAAAAAAATAGTTTATAAGCATGTAATTAAAGGCATAATGCAAACACACAAGGGGGCTGCATAAAGGTTGCACTAGCAACCGTAAATCTGGCATTTCTTAAACCTCAATAATGTCCTTTTAATGGTAGTTTTTTACATGTAAGTTCCTAGATTGTTTCAAAAGGGAACAACACATTCTGTTATGGAAAATTGCAACAACAACCTCCCCATTGTACACTGACAACAGGGTTTAACCCATGAGCCTTCAGCACATCCCTTTATCTTCATAGAACTAAGTACAACAGCTGGCAGGAGAAGAGTTTTATACCTGCCAGGGATAGATTACTGAATCCGGGGTGGCCAGGGGCAGGGAATGCAGGCTGGACTCACTTTCTCTCTTATCTGCCTGCCCTGGGGTAGGGGGAGCTCTGGACTCACGTGGTGCTCACAGGGTATCAGGGGCCTAGCTACAGCAGAGCACTCTCCTACCCAGGGGCGGCTCTAGGAATCCTGCTGCCCCAAGCAGGGCGGCTCGCCGCGGGGCGCGCTCTGGCGGTCACTGGTCCTGCGGCTCCGGGGGACCTCTTGCAGAGGTGCCTGCGGAGGTTCCGCTGGTCCCACGGCTGGTGGAGCATCCGCTGGCATGCCTGCGGGAGGTCCACCCAAGCCGCGGGACCAGCGAACCCTCCGCAGTCATGCCTGCGGGAGGTCCACTGGTCCCGTGGCTCCGGTGGACCTCCCGCAGGCATGACTGCGGAAGGTCTGCCGGAGCCGGCTGCCGCCCTGCCGGCAAAATGCCACCCCAAGCGCATGCTTGGCGCGCTGGGGTCTGGAGCCAGCCCTGCTGCTACCAGCACACTGGGTGCAGCTGATCCTATCAGAGGTTACCTGATTGGCTGCATTTCCGGATATGAGGAGGGGCAGAGCAAACTACTATTTAACTCAGCAACATTAGCTCAGCTCACTGGTTGCTCAACACATTCGCTGCCCGCAGCTGCGCTTGGTCCTGCTTCCTGTGCCTGCTCCTGCCCACATGCTTCCCTTCTCCATCCTCAACACCACTGGCTCTGACTCCAGCTCTGCTTCCTGACCAAGTCTCCAGCTCACCCACTGGTGCTGGCATTGAGCTTCTGATCCCCAGTTCTGACCCTCAGTTTTGTTCTTGACTCCCACACCCAGGTGTCCCATGGCCCTGATCCTTGACTTCGGCTCAGCTTGGCTCTAACCTGCAAGCCATGACTCCGACTATTAGGCCTGACCAGCCATGTCATAGAATCATAGAATCATAGAAGATTAGGGTTGGAAGAGCCCTCAGGAGGTCATATAGTCCAACCCCCTGCTCAAAGCAGGACCAACCCAAATTAAATCATCCCAGCCAGAGCTCTGTCAAGCCGGGCCTTAAAAACCTCTAAGAATGGAGATTCCACCACCTCCCTAGGGAACCCATTCTAGTGCTTCACCACTCTCCTAGTGAAATAGTGTTTCCTAATATCTAACCTAGACCTCCCCCACTGCAATTTGAGACCATTGCTCCTTGCTCTGTCATCTGCCACCACTGAGAACAGTCTAACTCCATCCTCTTTGGAACCCCCTTTCAGGTAGTTGAAGGCTGCTATCAAATCCCCCCTCACTCTTTTCTTCTGAAGAAAAATAAGCTAAATAAGCCCAGTTCCCTCAGCCTCTCCTCATAAGTCATGTGCCCCAGCCCTACATCTCTGTCATGTTCTTGGCAGTTTGAGCAGCTCGAGAAAGAAAGACTGAAGCATAGGCTCGGCTGTGAGGTTGAACTGCATGAAGGCATCTCTCTTCCTGATGGAGGAGGCAGACACCTTGTAGAGGCTGCAGACCCAGATGGCAGCCCTGCAATCTCATTAGCTGGGACTCAGGTCCCTTAGGAGCTCTGCTCTCCTGCTCTGGCAGCTGGCGTTACAATAGGGCTGCAAACCATCTTCATGCTTCCGCTGCCACTCTGCTCTCCTGCTCTCCTGCAGATCATAGAATCATAGAATCTCAGGGTTGGAAGGGACCTCAGGAGGTCATCTAGTCCAACCCCCTGCTCGAAGCAGGACCAAACCCAACTAAATCATCCCAACTATGCTCATGCCATACTACGGCAAGCATGGAGCCCGCTCAGATCACCACGGCAGTTATGAGCACTGTAAACACCTTGCGCATTATCCTGCAGTATATGCAGCACCAGAACCTGCAAAAGCAGGTGAGGAGGCGACGGCAGTGCGGTGACGAGAGTGATGAGGACATGAACACAGACTTCTCTCAAAGCACGGGCCATGGCAATTTGGACACCATGGTGGTAATGGGGCAGGTTCATGCCATGGAACGCCGATTCTGGGCCCGGGAAACAAGCACAGACTGGTGGGACCGCATAATGTTGCAGGTCTGGGATGATTCCCAGTGGCTGCGAAACTTTCACATGCATTAGGGCACTTTCATGGAACTTTGTGACTTGCTTTCCCCTGCCCTGAAGTGCCAGAATACCAAGATGAGAGCAGCCCTTACAGTTCACAAGTGAGTGGCGACAGCCCTCTTGAAGCTTGCAACGCCAGACAGCTACCGGTCAGTCGGGAATCAATTTGGAGTGGGCAAATCTACTGTGGGGGCTGCTGGATCGAAGTAGCCAACGCTATCACTGAGCTGCTGCTATCAAGGGTAGTGACTCTGGGAAATGTGCAGGTCACTGTGGATGGCTTTGCTCCAATGGGATTCCCACACTGTGGTGGGGCAATAGATGGAACACATATCCCTATCTTGGGACCAGAGCACCAAGGCAGCCAGTATATAAACTGCAAGGGGTACTTTTCAACGTGCTGCAAGCACTGGTGGATCACAAGGGACGTTTCACCAACATCAATGAGGGATGGCCGGGAAAGGTACATGACGCTCGCATCTTCAGGAACTCTGGTCTGTCTGAACGGCTGCAGCAAGGGACTTACTTTCCAGACCAGAAAATAACTGTTGGGGATGTTGAAATGTCTATAGTTATCCTTGGGGATCCAGCCTAACCCTTAATGCCATGGCTCATGAAGCTGTACACAGGCAGCCTGACAGTAGTCAGGAGTTGTTCAACTATAGGCTGAGCAAGTGCAGAATGGTGGTAGAATATGCATTTGGAGATTTAAACTCTCTGGCGTAGTTTACTGACTCGGTTATACCTCAGTGAAACCAATATTCCCATTGTTATTACTGCTTGCTGCGTTCTCCACAATATCTGTGAGAGTAAGGGGGAGATGTTTTTGAAGGAGTGGGAGGTTGAGGCAAATCGCCTGGCCACTGATTACACACAGCCTGACACCAGGGCGGTTAGAAGAGCACAGCAGGGCGCGCTGCGCATCAGAGAAGCTTTGAAAACTAGTTTCATGACCAGTCAGGCTACGGTGTGAAAGTTCTATTTGTTTCTCCTTGATGAAAACCCGCCCCCTTGGTTCACTCTACTTCCCTGTAAGCGAACTGCCTTCCCCTCCCCACTTCGATCACTGCTTGCAGAGGCAATAAAGTCATTGTTGTTTCAAATTCATGCATTTTTTATTAATTAGTCGCAGAAATAGGGGTATAACTGCCAAGGTAGCACTGGATGGGTGGTGGAGGAGGGAAGCACCAGGTGTGGTGGTGGGGGAGGGAAGGAGGGCAGTACAGGGCCACACTGCACTTCAAAACTTATTGAATGCCAGCCTTCTGTTGCTTGGGCAGTCCTCTGGGGTGGAGTGGTTGGGTGCCCGGAGCCCCCACCCCCGCATTCTTGGGTGTGAGGAGGCTATGGAACTTGGGGAGAGGGCAATTGGTTACACAGGGGCTGCAGCGGCAGTCTGTGCTCCTGCTGCCTTTCCTGCACCTCAACCATATGCCGGAGCATAACAGTTTGATCCTCCAGTAGCCTCAGCATTGCCTCCTGCCTCCTCTCATCATGCTGCCGCCACTGCTCCTCTTGCTCCCGCCACCTCTCCTCTTGATCCCACCACCTCTCATCTCATGCATCCCTCCTGTCCTCGTGTTCATTTTGTGCTTTCCTGGACTCTGACATTGTCTGCCTCCTCACATTCTTTTGGGCTCTTTCAGTGCAGGAGGACTGCATGAGCTCAGAGAACATTTCATTGCAAGTACGTTTTTTTCGCCTTCTTATCTGCTCTAGCCTCTGGGATGGAGATGATACGGGGAACGTTGAAACATTTGCAGCTGTGGGAGGAAAACAAGGGAGAGTTGTGTTGACCATTTAAAATGAGTTGGCCATTTAAAAGGAGGGGCTAAGGTTTTTGGGTTAATGTGCAGCACAAACCCAGCTAAACCCCCCCTCACACCCAATTTTCTGGGATGATCGCCTTCCCCCCCCCACACTGCGGGCTAAGAGCGGGGATGATTTCTTTTCAGCCACAGGCACACAGCTCAGCGGGAACGGCCACCTCTGAATGTCCCCTTAATAAAATTCCCCTATTTCAACCAAGTGACCATGGCTCAGAAGTGGAAATCCTCCTGCTTGCCTGGTACTGTATCTAAAGCGGCCCAGGTCCTCCCTTACTTTTCATTTTAACTTCTCCTGGTGGGATCCACATACCTCCCCTGATAGGCTTCAGATAAAGAGATGCACTGTCCTTTCATTCCACCCAGTTCCTTCTTTGGGGGCTGCCAGGCGAGATCACACCAGCATCCCTAAGCCAGACTGGGGAAGTCTTCTGAGGGTGATATCTGGTCCAAAGCTGCCTCCTCCTTGGGCATATTTGTTCCCCACTCACAGTGCCACTCCCTTCTAGCAGCCAGCTCTCCATCCACAGCAAGCTGCAGCGCATGGGGTCTCAGCTTCTCCACTCCCTCCCCCTCCCTTTCCTGTTGATAGCAGCCAAGGGAATGCTGGGAAATGTAGTTTCTTCCCTGCTCTAGGGCAGGCTCTCTAGGCAGGGAGCTGTCTAAGGAACTACAGCTCCCAGGACCCTGTGGTTCTCAGCTCCCATGGATCCCTGCTGCTCCGGGGCTCACTCTCAGAGCCTCCACTTGTGCAGCACTGTGGCCTGGTCTACACTGGGGGGGGGTGTCGAACTAAGGTACGCAAGTTCAGCTACGCGAATAGATGAGACGCGATATATCGAACTCCGAGAAGTCGATCGCTACCCGCTGACCCGGGCGGGTAGTATGGACGTACCCTATGAGAGGGGAGGAAGTGAGTGTTATGGGCCCCTTCTGAGCTTGCGCCCGGTGCTATGGTGCCATTGGCACCATGGTAAATCCAGTACTGTAACTAGCACAGGGAGTGGATAAATCAAATCTTTGAGCAATACCGTTGATGCTTCCCTAACTACCACCAAGAGGACTGGGTCACGCTCCTGCCATATGCAGAATTTGCTTACCTCCATCCAACACAATCCATTTTATGCTAGTTGTGTTTTTCATTCTCATCTCACCCTGCAGACTCACAAGTTCCCGCTGCAACAGACCTTGTTACCCACCTTCACCAGGAACGCATGGAGCATTTAGAAGCCACCAAGGAAACATGTAAATGTTATGCTGACCAAAGCCGCCAAGTTGCACTTATACTTAGAGTGGGGGATAAGGTCTGGCTGTCCACTGAATGTCTCAAATCCTCCCGGGCATCTGCCAGATTAGGCTATTAATACTGGGTCCATCTGAGATCACTGAACAAGTCAGCATGGTAGCATTCTGATTCCCAAACATTTTCTGAGCAATGGACACAGGAGAAGGAAAATAGCCATTTTAACAGCTTATATTTCAGCAGAAGCTGAATGGAAATTCATGGGACAAAGGAAAGGCACTTCCATAGCTGAGGGGCCTTTTTCCCTCTGAATATCAAAGGCCTGCTGCAAAAATGGAGGTGCGAGAACATCTCAAAGAAACACATTTATAATGGAAAGTGTCGGACAACCTACATTCAGTGGTCTCTGCCAGCTCTCCCTATTATAAATGCATTTCTGAAGGCACCCATAGCACCACAGCCACTAGGCTCCATAGGTTAAAATTTCCAGCCGTGCTGTTTCAGAAGGACTGAGTCCTTCCCCCTCCCTGTCATTAAGCTGCTTACTTATAGAGAAAATCCAAAGCAAAATTAAAATGGCATCAGAAAGTAAGACGACAATTATTTTGTGCCAGAAAATCCTCTTGGCATTTCTACTTGATATGTCAGAGGGAGACCGAGTCGGGGGTGTCTGTCTACCTGACTGAGTAGTTTATGGGGATTTAGTTCAATTACAAACAAATTATGTACAGCTCTACCAAGAGTTTTTGTGAAATCGAACCATAAACTCAAATGTAAAGGCATTTTGGAACTAGAGAGGTTGGCTCAGATCTTGAGCGGTGACCAATCTGGAATCATATAAGTTAGGAAGAAAGGGAGGTCGAAGGTCAGATTTCAGACACCTTTGCGCTCTGCTGATTTTGGGGCCGTGTAAGAGCCAGTTCACTACGTAAAATAGAGCAGTCTCAAGACTGCTCTAGTTTATACCAATTGCCAATGCCCACCCCCCGCAAAGGTTGTTCCAGGAGTCTGGGGTCTGGAGAAACCCTGGCCAAACACTCTTTCCCTGGCCATGTGCATAGGAGGGGTATAGCTGCTGAAGCAGTTCTGTGCCCTCTGAGGATTCCTCTATGCATGTCAAATCCTCAGCCATTTATGGCTGCCTTGCATTGCCAAAGAGGCAGAAAGCAGCCGGAGCAGGACCCAGGACCTGGCCCAATGAGCTACTAAATTGTAAGAGTGTAAATCAGAGTGGAACTAGTTCCCTCGCTCACAGAATCAGCGCAGGGCCAGCAGAGACCAGTTATCTCATCTCACTGCACTGGGCAGCCTCATGGTCCACTGTCCCCAATTGCTTTTGCTAGCTCCTTCTCAGCTCCCTGCAGTGGCAGAGCCCCATTTGCACCCCTAGGGGCTGCCGTTTCATTGCCCAATTGCACTGTTAGGATTTTGTACTGATGCTTCAACTCTTCCTTCTCTAGCTTTAGGCCCTTGCTCCTTGCCCTGCCATCTTCTCAGACTGTGAATAATTCCCTTCCTTCATGTCAACTGCTACCTCGAAGGCATTTCCAGTTCAGCCTTTGATCACGTTTCCCCAAGCTGTCTCTTTTTTTAGACTCTGTACCATTTGGTCCTGTAGTCTCTCCTCATGTGTTTGATAATCCACTCCTCATGTGTCATGTCAGCTGTATTTTTTCTAGTTCTCCTCTCAATCCTTCCTAAACCATGGGGACAGGAACGGCATGCAATGCTTTAATAACATTCCCCATTCATATAGCACTTTTCACCCCAAAGCCCTTCACGATCTATAGACACACAGCGCTGGTGAAATGCAGGGCATGAACCAGACAAATAGGACATTTCACAACTGTGGAGTCAGTTAGGCCAAAGACAACAGGCCAAACCCTACTCCATGCCATGAAACTCATTTACATCCACAAAGAGCACATAGGAACTCAACTGTCCTCTGAAAAAACAACCCACTAAATGATACTGTAGTGGGTTTATCTGCCTGGTAAGGATGAAACCTCTGCTGGGATTCTAATTAGCACCCACAGAGCACTCAACACCACAAACCCAGAATGAACCAATTTCCCTCTACTCATCGCAGACTGAGGCCCTGGTGCTCTCACTGTAAGTGTGAATCTTATCTATCTGGCCTGACCTCACCTACAGAGGGGCAGTAGGGCAGAGGCTTGAGAATATGGGGACTTGCCACAGCAGTGTCACGCGAATCTTTTGCTCAATGTAGGCTGGAATCCTCTGAATCCTGGATTCAAATGAATCCGGCACCAAAAAGCAAAATATTGATGAATCCAATAAGTTACAAGGAGTTTTAACTCAAAAACATGCCTCACTGGCCAGTTTCCAAAGCTTCCACCCCAAAGTTATGTCAGACCAGTCTTGCTTGAAACTCGCCATAGGTTCACCCAAATCCTGGCCCTGTGCATGCTTGAAACTCAGCTATAGATAGTGTCATAGGTCAGAGCAACTGCACCTGAATTTCCCCCTTGTGGTTCACCAAGAGCATCCACTGTAGGCTCCCAGCTCCTCAGTAATCATCTCTCTTGGGCAGAGATTCACATCCCTCTTCCTTCCGGGTTGCTTTCCAGGTTGCACAGCTCTCTGCCTACACTGTGATATCCCCAGCAAGCCAGATGGCCTAAACAGGCCAGCATCTGCTCTTTCCTTTATCTCTAGAGTCTATGAGTGTAATGGCCACAGTTATAAGTTATCCCACAGCTCTTTCTAAGCAAGCACATTTATTCTTAAGGTGAAAGCATTGCAGAGGAAACATAGTAAAAATAATAAAAGAACCTATGCATGCTAAAAAGCTGACCACAGGCCAACGCAACTCCAGTGTTGGACTCTGGTAGGTGCTAGTCCTTCAAAATCCACAACCATAGGTGCGGCAACTAGGGGTGTGGGGCTGCAGCACTCCCAGCCGATGCCCTGGGTTCCACACCTGACCTTGCGCTGCTGGCCCCAAGCCCAGGACTCCACTCCTAGCCTCCTTCCTAGGGTCCCAGGCCCACGGCCACCCCCAGCTGTGGCCCCAGCCTCGGCCCTCTTACTGCTGTCCGTGTCCCCCCCTCCCAGAGCCATGGCCCCACTCCCAGCTCCAGCTCTGGGAGCTAGGGAGTGTTTTGACAGGGGTAAGGGTGGGCATGAGGTAAAAAGTTTGGGGACCACTGCTGTACAGTTTTCTTAGCTGGCTTTCAGTACTCCCACTATGAAAAGTGTTCCAGCACCACTACCCACCCTTGGGTTTTCCCCGTGATTACAAGTTTACAGTTGTCTCAGAGTCAGAACCAGAGCCACCAGGAATAGTTCAGTCTTGGGTCTTTGATCTTGGCCTCATGTAACAGTGCCCAGCAGTTAATGGCCCTCTGCTCAGGGCACAGCTTCCCAAAGGCTGGGTTTTGACATAACCGGAGGTGAGGGTTTGACATTCTCCGCCCCCAGATATTCCCCAGGAAAAGCAAGTCACACTTTTGTTTTGAAAGTCTATTCTTGTCTGGCCCATTGTTCATCACAGTCCTCTGAGCCCCCAGGCCTCACCTCTGTCACCTCACCCCCCTCAAGAGGTTACGTACAACCCTGGCAGTCACAGGGGAGCTGCTCTCTGTGGATGGACTGAGCCCAACACCCGTGGACTGGAGCAGATGAGCCCAACCCAGCTAACTAAAGAGGGCTGGGATTCCCCTGGGTCTCTAAAACGCTGCTAGTAGGCAGCTGAGGGGGAAGGATGGAGACAAGTTGGGCCCTGGTCAGCAAAGATCACAGAGGAGTGGAGCTAACTTCTGTGGTAAGTACCAGGAGCAAGGTGGGGTTTCAGAGGAGCAGCCCTGTGGCTGCTGCTCCAAGAGGGGAGCAGAGCTGGCTGAGGCTAGGGAGCTTCCAGGAGCTGGAGTGTCAGAGACCCCTGGGAGGGATGGCCCTGAGACCGGGGGTGGGGGGGAATGGGCAGGTACTGACTTCAGACTGCACTCTGCTTGTTGTTTAACCTTGTCATAAAAGAATAACCCTCCTTAACTAGTCCTGGGCGTGGCAGTACATGTTTGGAGCTGGGGTGCAACAGCGGCCAACCCCCGACACCTTCATATAATACAACAGACCCCAAAGAGGCTTTAACTTGATTCAGTGAGGTCTCCCAAGGACACGGTAGGAAATTGCTGTGTCTGTCACAGCTAGTCCACATATAGCTCAGCTCCCACTTGTCTGATGCTTGACCCCGGACATGCCCAGCGCCCAGGCTCCCCACATACACAGTCCCAAGAATGGCATCAACAGGGCCCGCGCACAACTGAGCCATGACGCTCAGGATCCCAACACTTGCTCATAGACTCACCCAATACTCAGCCCCACACTTGCCAAAACTCGAGTTTTGCTGAGCTCAGGATACTTGCCGTATGTCTCAGGGGCTGCTCTAACTAACACCCTGCTTCCTGGGGCCCTGGCAAGCCACCACTAATGCTCCAGCCACAGCCATGACTCAATCCTGGCCGGCCCAACCCTCCCACTCCCTGTCTCTCTTGGCCCCCTAGATGAGGAGAGTGAACAGAGCTGAGGCAGGGCTGCTCTGGCACCTCTGTGCTTGTCAAGGGGGTATTTTCCACACCCTGCAAATCCCCTTATTTCACTGGAGAATCTGACTCTGTGTATCCCCATGAGGATGATCCAAGTTTTGGTCCCAAGCTCCCCATGGCAGCAAGGGGCAATGCCCACATCACTGGCTTGTGCCCCCACTGGCTAAGCCAGCGGTAGTGCTTACAGCTTCGGACAGGGACATGCATTGAATGGAAAGAGGGACCAGCCAGAATGATGTCTGACTGAGACTCCAAAAGGAAGAGGGATGGGAGCCAAGAGACCCCCCCAGAAACAGCTGTTGCCTCAGGAGGAGCTGCAGGCTTCCACAGCCCCTTTGACCCCCAACAGCCCCCAGGCTGCCCCAGAATGTCAGGGTCTCAGTAAATGACGGACTAGCACCCCAAAAGCTGTCAGGGCCCTTTGGTTCTCTAGCCTTGGCTGTAATTGTGCACATGCTTCCAGCGCTGCCCTTCGTTCGAGTCCATTCAGCAGCGTGACAGGAATATCCAGAGAACAAGCTTCTGATTAGCAACACTCCTGTCAGGCCCAATTACATCTTCACAGAGCTTGACAGCAGCATTTGTGAAATCTCCCTGCACACACCACAGACCCCCTCCCTTCCCCTGGCAGGATCCTACAGAGTCTTGGACTAATTGCTCCAGGCAGGTGGCATCTTTATTTTGCTCATGGGGGTACTTCACCTGAAGGCATTCAGGATGTGGCAGGATGGGATTTTGGGATCTCCAGTGGGTCCCTCCATCCACTCCCACTTCCCCCAGGGAGCCTGCCAGAGGCACCTGGGGATTTGATTCACTCACAAGTGCCCATGAGTGAGAGGATGAGATCAGGAAGAAGTCACCCCAGGGCTGTCCATGAACCCAGCGAGAGTCAACAGCCATGGAGGGAGGAGAGAGAAACCAGGGGTGAGAGGGAGGATTATGAGCCTTGCACAGCTCATTGGTTTCCTGCAGGCTTTCAGAAAAGGGAGTCCCCCCAGGCACATGAGTTGAGCCAATCTAATTTCCACTGCAGCGTTTACCTGGAGCCACGGAGCTGCTGCAGAGACCCACGTGACAGGACAAAAGCACAGAGGGAAGGTTGGGAGCCAGATCTGGAGCCAGACCTGAAGTTCCCCAATGATTGGTTTGGGTCCAGGGTTTTGTGGCTAAGTCCACTTCTTTCCCAGATCCAGCACCACCTACAGGAGAGGCTTGTAGGTCTGAGAGACGAGGAAGTGGGGCTGTGGGATGACAGGACTGTTCTGCATTCATTCTCACATCCTCCGTTGGCTCATGCCCTGGCACATACATCATCAGATGCATACACACATTCACATGCTCTGCCCATACTCTGCATGCTCATGGCTTTATAGGGTCCACTCAGAGCAGGAGAGTAACATCAGCTACACAACATGAGCACAGGTGGAGCGATCTGGATGTGTTTGTGGGTCCCGGTCACACTTTATTTTAAGCTTCTGTTTAAAGAGCGGTAATAGATGTTTTAATGCCTGACTAATCAATTGTTATAGATGGTTGTTGGTCAACAGCCGTGGCTCTTAATCAGCTATAAGCCCTTCTACTAATGTGCTTATAACCAGTGGTGAGCTCCAGCCGGTTCGCAGCGGTTCGCGCGAACCGGTTGTTAAATTTAGAAGCCTTTTTAGAACCGGTTGTTCCAGGACAACCGATTCTAAAAAGCTTTTAAATTTAACAAAGGCTCGGGCAGCTGTCTGCCCGGCCCCGGCCCCAGCTCACCTCCCCGTCTCCCCTGAACGCTCCGCCCTCCTTCTCCTCCCCTTCCCCTGCTTCCCGCAAATCAAATGTTCGCGGGAAGCCTGAAAAAAGGAGCAGGCAGGGAAGCCGGGCGTGTGGGGGAGGGGGCGGGACGGCTCCTCCTGGCCCTGGCTGAGCACCCCAGCCCGGTCCCAGCACCCCCGGCTCGGGCTGGTCCCGCCTGTGCGGCTCGGACCTGGCCCAGCTCGGGCACCGCGGCTGTGGCTCCGGCTCCGGTCTCGGTGCCGGCCCGGGGCCGGGGAGTCGGGCCCCATGGCTCCGGCTCCGGTCCCGGTGCCGGCCCGGGCCGGGGAGTCGGGCCCCGCGGCTGCGGCTCCGGTCCCGGTGTCGGCCCGGCCCGGGGAGTCGGGCCCCGTGGCTGCGGCTCCGACCCTGGCCCCGACCCCGGCAGGGGTAAGAGGCCAGGGCCAGGGCCGGGACTGGGATGGGGGAGGAGGGGTTGGATCAGGCAGAGGTTCTGGGGGGGCAGACAGGGGATGGGGAAGGGGGGGTTGGGTAGGTGCCGCGTGGGAGATCCTGGGGTCTGTTGGGATGGTGGTGGATGGAGTCGGGGCAGTCAGGGGACAGGGAGCGGGGCAAGTTTGGCAGGGGGTGGGGTCCTGGGGGGGAATTAGGGTTGGGGGTCTTGGGAAGGAGTGGTCAGGGGACAAGGAGCAGGGCAGGGGGGGTTATGGGTTGTGGTTTCTGAGGGGGGGCAGGACGTGGGTGGGGGGTGTACTCACTGGGCGGTTCCCTACTGGGTCTTCGGTGGTGGGTCCTTCAGCTGCCGGAGCCGTGCCGCCAAAGACCCAGTAGGGAACCGGTTCCTAAGATTTTGGCAGCTCATCACTGCTTATAACCATCTGTAACATGTGAAACTCGTATCTGTAACATGCTTATAACATCTATTAACCCTTTAGAAGCTGTCTATAAACCAAACTTTAATATAAAATGTGAACTGAACAGTGAGCTTGTCAAACCTTCCCCTATGTGCTTTTACTGATAAGGGGTAGAATTTTCCCTAGCCAGCAATTTGGATTAGTTCTAGAGTAATGATCATCCTTTGTGTGCCTCAGCACCATTCATCGGAGGATCTGAAAGCCAGAGACTTTCACAAACACTGCTGACATTCCAGAACTGTGCCTTTGGAGGTTTACAGATGGGCAGTGCTTCTCAAAAGCCTGCATTACAACAGAAGAAAGCTTTGGGATCCCTCCCCTTGCCTTGTCTTAAAGAAAAAGGGGGGCTCATGACCCCCCCCAGAACCCTGTTTTTGACTCCCAGATAGAGAGAACCCATGCAGAGAGGTAAGCGATTTGCTCCAACTCATAGAACAAGCCAGTGACAGCACAGGGAATAGAATTCAGGATTTCTGCCTCCCAGTCCTCTGCTCCAGTCACTACATACCACTACTACCCCTTACAAAATAGATGTTTGCACCATTTATCTCTAGAAACATGGCAAGTTACAATGCAACATTCTTCTGCACTGCATCCTTCATGTAAACTGGTTCCCAAAACACTCTGTGGCCTTAACTACTCCAAGAGAGCAGATAGCTTATGGCATGAATTACAACAAGCAGACATTCTAGAATGAATAAATAGCATTCAGTCATATGATCAATAACAGCTGCAGAGAGGTGTAAAGACAAGGCAGAAAAGATCTCCTTTCATTTGAGTTTTACAATGAGATTGAGTAAGCTTGGGTGCTCAGTTGTGCTTGGGCACTCAAAATCAGGGGACTTGTCTGGAAATATGGCTGAGTTACTAGGCAAAACATTATTGTCTTCTTATTCTTTGTGTCACAGAAGGACATAGAGGCTCCAGCTGAGATCAGGGCCCCATGGTGCTAGGTGCTGTACACACATATAGTGGGAGGCAGTTCCTGCCCCTAAGGGCTCACAGACTTCTTCTTCTCCTGTCCTTATCACAACTAGATGTTTTTCCAGAACCACGCACAAGCAGTGGCTCTTTCCATCACTGCTGCAAGGTCCTCCTTCATACAGGTATCCCCAAGGAGTCAGCAAATAAGCAAGTGCTCCACGGTCTGCACTTCACTGCACTCACATGTATTTGTGTCATTACACTAGCCCCATTTGATCATGTTAGTCTTTGATCCACCAGTTTGCATGTGCAGGTGGTCCAGGCATCGCCACGTTGACCAGTCTGTTTTGGCCCTCCAGAAAGGTCCTCCTGGGGTTCCAGAGCTATTTCAGTGCGTCCGACTGCATGCAGTCTTTCATTCTGTAACCTCAGTCATGCCTTGCCAGCTGTCATATCCAAAGGCACAGAACTGATTGTAAAACTCTTTTGTGCTGTAAGGCGTTTGATTACTCCTGTGTGACCATAATGGATGCGTTGGGTCTTCCATCTGCCGTGATCTTTCCCTTTGGCTTGCTACCTTCCTTCTGAGATCAGGTGGTGCAGTGCCAGCCAGGAAGTACAGGCTATCCTTTGGTGATGGCTTTAGACAGATTCTTATTACACGACAGCTGTCATTTAGAACAGGGTCTAGTTTCTTAGCGTGGAGGGATCATTCCCACACTGGACATGCATACTCCACTGTAGAGTAGCACAAGGCAATAGCAGTGATTCACAAAGTAGATGGATTGGCTCCCCACTTTGAGGTGACCAACTTTTGGAGCATGTTGTTGCAGATGTAACAGTAGCAGTGTTCACATCGTGGCCCCTGTCAGATTCTTATGCATCTGTGAATTCTGCTTGTCACTAACAATTTCAAATGAATATCATGCTTACAGGCTAAATAGAGACATTGAAAGAGTGGGAGGGGAAACCAAGGCACAGAGGGGTGCCTTGTGCAGAGCTGAGGATAGAACTGAGTTCATCTAAGCCCCAAACCAGTTCCCTACTGTAAACCCCAGTGGGGCTCAAACCTGGGCCTGCCAAGCTGTGAACCACTCTATGCTGCCACCCAGCAGCAGCCATACCCAGTTTTCACTTCACTACTCATGACCTGCTGTGGACATAGACCACAGGAAGTCCTGCCTCAAGAGGCCTGACAGGCAGCAGCCTCATGGCTCCTGATTGGTTCCCTGACCTATATAAATCCAAGGGGTGTTCCAGAAAGCATCCACTCAATGGTGTGCATCTCTTGTAGCTGTCATGACCATTCCTGCTCTTGAACTCCTGGCTTTAATCTCAGCTTGATTCAGACCTCACTTCCTGACTCAGATTCTGATCCTTGGTATTGACCATGGCATGGAACTTGACTATGAAATACTCTCAGCCTCAAGTTTGATCCTCCTCTGACTTTTGGTCCTGACTGCCCTTGTCACCCACTAGAGCATATTGCTTCTCAAAATGCCATTCCTCAAACCACAGAGCAATACAGCAGCTGAGTGAGGACTAGAACCCAGCGATCCCATCTCCCAACCCTATGCAATACCCCTAGACAACACTCTCCTTGGTAATGCTGATTTGTGACAAGTCTTCAAACACTAGGGAAGTTCCAGGCAGGGGCGGCTCTACAAATTTGGCCACCCCAAGCAGTCATGCCCGGGAGGCGCCCCCGAGCTGCGGGAGCAGCGGACCTCCCGCGGGCATGACTGCGGAGGGTCCGCTGGTCGCGCGGCTCGGCTGGACCTCCCGCAGCTGCGGGCGGTTCGCTGGTCCGGCGGCTCCGGTTGAGCTGCCGCAGGCATGCCTGCAGGAGGTCCAGCCGAGCCACGGGACCAGCGAACCGTCCGCAGTCATGCCTGTGGCAGGTCCGCTGCTCCCGGGGCTCCGGTGGACCTCCCGCAGGCATGACTGCGGCAGGTCCGCCGGCCCAGCCTGCCGCCCCCCCGGGAAAGGGCCGCCCCAGGCGGGTGCTTGCCCCGCTGGGCTCTGGAGCCGGCCCTGGTTCCAGGAAGCTGGAAGAAAGCTCATGTGGGGCCAGTATTTAAAAATGGTAATTGGGATGAGCCAGGTAATTGTAGGCCTGCTAGCCTGTCATGGATCCCGGGCAGGATAATGGAGCAGCTGATGTGGGACTTTATTAATAAAGTATTAAAAGAAGGTAATACAATTAATGATAATCAACATGTATTTGTGGAAAATAGATCCTGCCAAACTAACTTCATATCTTTTTGTGATGAGATTACAAGCTGGCTGATAAAGGTAATAGTCTTGATGTCATGAATTTAGATTTCTGTAAGGTGTGTGATTTGGTACTGTGTGACATTTTGATTAAAAAACAAGAATGACATAAAGTTAACATGGCATACATTTACTGATAGGTCTCAAAATGTCATTGTAAATGAGGAATCATCCTCGATTGGGTGTGTTTCTAGTGGGATCCCACAAGGACTGGAGTTTGGCCTTATGCTATTTAACATTTGTTATCAATGACGTGGAACAAAACAAAACATTTTTACTGACAAAGTTTGCAGATGACCCAAACATTGGGGGAGGTAAATAAAGAGGATAGGTCACTAATACAGAGTGAGCTAAATCACTTGGTAAGCTAGGTATGAGAAGCAAACTGCATTTTAATATGGCTAAATGTAACTGTATGCGTCTAAGGTCAAAGCATGTAGGCCATATGTACATGATGGAGGACTCTATCCTGGGAAACAGTGACTGAAAAAGATTTGGGGATTGTGGTGAACAATCAGCTCAACATGAACCCCAGTGTGATGCAATGGCTAAATGGGCTGATGTGATCCTTGGATGCATAAACAGGGATTGTGAGTAGGAGCAGAGAGGTGTTTAGTGGCATGACTGTTGCTGGAATCCTGTGCCCAGTTCTGGTGTCACCAACTCAAGAAGGATGTTGATACATTGGAGAGGGTTCAGAGAAGAGCCACAAGAATGATTAAAAGATCAGAAAACATGCCTTATGGTGACAGACTCAAGGATCTTAAGGTATTTATTTTAACAAAGAGACATTTAAGGGGTGACTTGGTCAGTCTACAGGTATTTAATAATGGGCTCTTCAGTCTAGCAGACAAAGGTCTAACATGATCCAATGGCTAGAAGCTGAAGTTAGACAAATTCAGACAATACATTTTAACAGCGAAGGCAATTAACCATTGGAACAGCTTCCCAAAGGTCATGGGGGATTCTCTGTTACTGATAACTGTTAAATAAAGATGGGTTGTTTTTTCTAGAAGATCTGCTCTGGGAATTATTTTGGGTGAATTCTGAGGCTTCTGTTACACTAGAGGTCAGACTAGATGAAGACTGTGACGTTATTGACATGAACTGTGACCGTATGGATCATTGTTGCAACCAAGGTCCTATAGTTGCACTAAATCTTGTACAAAGGAGGTCAAGTAAGGTGTCTATCGAAAGCTGTAATTTGCTGGTTATGATTATGCTGTCTGTATGTGTGTATCATTTTTGTATTTGAAGTTATGAATACTGGCTATGTACTTGTATCTCAATGTGCTTGATTTTAAGTAGCCTCAGTGAAGCATTTGGTCAGCTTCTTGAGAAAGTAACATGTAAACAATGGTGTCGGCCTGCAAAAAGCTAAATCATTCATGGACATGTGATTTGCCCAGGTGGCTACAAACTCCATCTTGTTGCCGTGACTTTGCACAGAAGAACAAAGGTGTTTCCGCCCACAAAAAAGAGAATATAAAAGGCCCTAGAAGCCATTTTGTCTTCAGCTGGCTCAAAAGATGGCCTCTCCACTCCATAGAGATGCCTGAAGTAAGCTGGAACAAAGGACAGTAACTATGGGGGTGTGAGTGATTGCTGGACCCAGACCATAAACTACAATGTTGTTCTGAAAAGGATTGGGCCCAGACCAGAAAGGAGTCTAGTTTGTGAAAGAAGCTTATTGGGACATCTCTGAGGGTGAGATTTATCTGTATTCAGTGTGATACAGCATGACCAGAGGGCAGCAGGAGAGTGTTAGCAGGGAGCCTTATTCCCTGCAAGGGGAGGAAGGTTTGCTATAGATTAACTAGAGCACCTGAAGCCAATTAGAGCACCAGCAGTCAGTCACATGATATAAACCCCTGCTTCAGTCAGATGGGGGGGTTGGAGCAGGAAGGTTTGGTTGGAGCAGAGAGCAGTTTGAAGGAGTTGAAGCAGAGAACAATTTTGAAGAGAGACAAAAGGAAAGTTTGGAAGAGTGCTGCGGTGGGCTGAGAAGTCCAAAAAACCCTAGGTAAGGGGCACCTGGCTTGTGTAGAAGGAAGGCAAGAAGCCCCTCCACAAGCTGAAGGGCAGGAGAGGGAAGTAGCCCAGGGGAAGGAACCACCAGTTCAAGTGGTTCACCACTAACCTCAGGGCCCCTGGGTTGGGACCTGGAGAAGAGGGCAGGCCCAGGTCCCTCCCTCTCCACTCCACTCCTCAAGGACACTAGTGGGGTAATTAAAAATACCGGTTCAGAGGCAAGCAATGGTGCCCTGAACCTTCCCCAAAGAAGAGAAAGCGTGAGACCCAGCATAACAGTACTGGCAATTTGCCACATCAGTTTCCTACTGTATTAGGCTTAGACTTGCATCTTTTTATTTTGTTTGGTAACTTACTTTGTTCTGTCTGTTATTACTTGGGACCATTTAAATCCTACTTTTTATACTTAATAAAATCACTTTTTGCTTATTAATTAACCCAGAGTAAGTGATTAATACCTGGGGGAGCAAACAGCTGTGCATCTCTCTCTATCAGTATTATAGTGGGTGGACAATTTATGAGTTTACCCTGTATAAGCTTTATACAGAGTAAAACAGATTTATTTGGGGTTTGGATCCCATTGGGAGCTGGGTGTCTGGGTGCTAGAGACAGGAGCACTTGCTAAGCCATTTTCAGTTGTCTGTAGCTTTGGGGGCATGGGTCAGACCCTTGGTCTGTGTTGTAGCAAATTAGTGTATCTGGCTCAACAAGACAGGGTTCCGGAGGCCCAAACTGGCAGAAAAAATGGGCTCAGAGGTAGTCTCAGCACATCAGGAGACAGTCCCAAGGGGGTCTCTGTGACCGAACTCATCACAATCATAATGGTTCCTTCTGGCCTTAGGGGAGAGAGGGCCAGTTATACTCAGCCTAATCTTACCAGTTGCAAAGCTGTGGGGTGTGTTTTTAATGAAGAGAGAGAGACTGTGGATATGAATGTGTTTAGAGAGGGTTTTTTTCATCTCCTTAAAAAAGAAACAAAAAACTCCCAACAAAAGCCAAGTGAATTTGAAGCCAAATTTCTGTCAAGGAAAATAAAATTCCTCTCCCAGGCCCTCAGCGAATCTCACCCCAGGGCAGAATTTCATAGCTGAGTTATAGTCCATGGGCCCCTTAATATACAGGTTATGTGCCTAGCAGAAGTGATGCCAGGATGATCACACAAATCCTAGAAGAGGAGAGCTTGGGGGAAAGGGAAGCAGCCTCCACCAAAGCTAAGGTGGCAGGTGGGGCTGGAAGCTATGGAGGATGTCTTGGATTGGATCCAGAGAGCCTAACCCAAGCCCTGGGCCTTGGCTGTAAGGAGCTGAATGAAAAGGATGAGATTTTCCCCTCATAGCACCCTAGATCGGCAGCGCAGGACAAAGAAAAGAGCTTGTTTATAGAGGAGGTTAGTGCTGGCTAATGTTTTTCTCCTCCTGGCATCTCGACGCAGTGTACTGGGACCTATCTCTCCACCTGCCCCGCTGCATCTGCTTTCTGACATTTCATCGTTCTTGTTTTATTGTTCTTCAGGTACTGGAGCTAGAGCGCAGAGTCCTGTGCCTTTAAGGCTCAGCAGGCAGCAGGGAATGCTGGGAGAGGCACTGAACACAGAGATGTTAGGGTGGGAGGTCACAAGGGAGCTCCTTGCTGGAGGTGATATGAGTGAGCAGTTAAGCAGACATTGCAAGAAAGTCGGCTGTGTGCCTCCTCTGTGTGTGCTATTGATGGAGAATGTTGGATTTGACACTCACCATCCACAAACCAAACAGCCAGATAAGGATTAGATTTTTCCTATCTACAGCCCCTTCCCTCTGAAGATCTCATGACACTTTTAAATCAGAATCAAATAAGCCCCAATGTGACAAATACCTATGTCCCCATTGACAGGGCAAGGCATTGCAGAATATGCTGCAGGGAACAACATACGCCTACCGAAGACTGGAAGGGGGCTAATAAGTCTTCTTTGTAACTAGGAGACTTTTCCTTCTCTGGCAAGTCTCATTTCTATGATGAATGGTTTCCCTGCATTTTCCAATGTGCAGAGAGAATTTCAAAGTCTTATTCAGCTCTGAATCTAACCTGACATCATGCAGCCAGACTCTCAAGACATAGATCTGATATGCTTCCTTCTCCAAACTGGGGTGCAAATGTGCACAGAGGGCATCTAAGGGATTTGCGAATCTGTTGGCTCATTGCACCGAGACTCAGCTGTACCAATGGCCTCCTGCCCCAAATGGCCCTGGTGAGGGAAAAGCACCTTAGGATATCTTTTTTGAAGCCGCTTAGGAGCCAGATGATTCCATGGAGAGGAAAGTGGATTGCAAATAAAGCAAACTTAGAACTTATTTTTCTGTTTCCTGCTTGGTGCTGGGGGCAGGTGTGTTAAGCACATAGAGCTGGGGCAACTTTGATTTTCATTTTGGTCTGCTCTTCACCTTAAATAGATTACTGACTAAATGTATCCCTGATGCAGCTCAGCTGGCAAATTTATTATTTATCAAGGCTTTGACTAAGATTAGAGCCCCAGTGTGCCAGGCGCTGCACATGCACCTAGTGAGAGGTAGTCCCTGCTGTGAAGAACTGACAAAGGGTCTCAGTGCTTCCTGCGTTTCCTTTCATCTCCTTGCTATGTTTGGCCCAAGAGCTAATGCCCCTTCCATGGGGGAAAGTTGAAAGGCACATGGACATGTGGAATATTCACCAGGGTACATCAGCAGCCCAGCAGTTCAGTGCTTCAGTTCAGAAAAAGCTGTTGCTCCTGGGATCCCCAGCTGGGTTCAGCACATGCTGTAGGAAGGACTAGCTCAGCTGCTTAGCTCAGGTTGGGTTTTCATGAGGGAGTTAGGGACCCAGATCCCATTGAATTCAACAAGAGTTGTGTGCTGGCCTCCTTTAGCTGCCTTTGAAAATCCAGCACCAAGGAAAAATGTGCCTAAGGCAGTTAGGTGCCTCTGTCGCTTTTGGAGATGGGACTTCTGCTCCCAACTTTCTTTGTCATCTGTGGAAATCTCAGCCTGGACCTCTAGCTGCAGTAGGACAGACCTCTCCAAAGATGGCCGATGCAGGATATTGCCCTGGGACACAATCCCACCCCGCCATTTTCTTCAATCTACCCCTTGGCCTCTTGACTCGCACTCCCCTTCCCCTCACTCCAACCTTTCCTTCACTCCTCTCTCTCCCTCTTAACCCAGTCCCCCTTTCAAATCCCTTCCCCTCTCTCCTCCACACCAGTAATAATTTCTCCCTTCCCTCTCCTGGTTCCCAGCCAATGGGAGCATGGAGCTGGTGCACGGGGTGGGGGCAGCGCGTGGAGTCCCCCACCTAGGAGCTGGACCTTCTGTCCACTTCCGGGGCACAGCACGGAGCCAGGGCAGGTAGGGAGCCTGCCTTAGCTCCACAGCACTGCCAACCAGACTTTTAACAGCCCGGTCGGTGGTGCTAACGGGAGCCACCAGGATCCCTTTTTGACCAGGTGTTCTGGACTGGACACCTGATCACCTTACGGAAAATGTGTGACTGGGGCTCATCTCTCAGACCCCTGCCTGTTAACCAGACCCTGCCCAGCATAACACAGGCCGCGCTGTGACTAGGGTCCAAGTCCCATCATTTTGCAGTGTGGACAAAGCTCAAGCCATAGACCCAAATCAGAAGGTCTGACAGTACAGTATAGAATCAGGGGAGGGCTGGCTCAGTGGTTTGAGCATTGGCCTGTTAAATCCAGAGTTGTGAATTCCCTCCTTGAGGAGGCCAAAAATCTGTCTAGGGATTGGTCCTGCTTTGAGTAGGGGATTGGACTAGATGACCTCCTGAGGTCCCTTCCACCTCTGATATTCCATTATATTTATTAGCATGGCTGGAGGGTAAGAGAGAGCCTTGTCCTTCTCCAGAAAGATCAAGGGAATGTGGCTGTTTCTCCTTAAGATACATCCTTCTGCTGAAGATGCTATTTGAGATTATTTCTATTTAGTGCCACTGCAGCTGTTGTACCTCGCTGAGCTGTTAAACCTCAAATAAAACATTTTTTTTATAAGACAACATTTAATTAGCCACCTGTGCAATAAGGTCCCTTTCTAAATCTACAGAAGAGGAATAGAGAGAGGGACTATAGGCCCCAGGGGCCTGGGAATAGGACATAGAATCAGAAGATTAGGGTTGGAAGAGACCTCAGAAGGTCATCTAGTCCAACCCCCTGCTCAAAGCAGGACCAACCAACCCCAACTAAATCATCCCAGCCAGGGCTTTGTCAAGCCAGGCCTTAAAAACCTCTAAGGATGGAGATTCCACCACCTCCTGAGGTAACCCATTCCAGTGCTTCACCATCCTCCTAGTGAAATAGTGTTTCCTAATATCCAACCCAGACTTCCCCCACTGCAACTTGATACCATTGCTCCCTGTTCTGTCATCT
This sequence comes from Mauremys mutica, assembly GCF_020497125.1. Classification (NCBI taxonomy): domain Eukaryota; kingdom Metazoa; phylum Chordata; order Testudines; family Geoemydidae; genus Mauremys; species Mauremys mutica. Next base: position 45,546,750 of record NC_059082.1, on the reverse strand, counting down.
GCCACCACTGAGAACAGCCAAGCTCCATCCTCTTTGGAACCCCCCTTCAGGTAATAGAAGGCTGCTATCAAATCCCCCCTCACTCTTTTCTTCTGCAGACTAAATAAGCCCAGTTCCCTCAGTAAGTCATGTGCCTCAGCCCCTAATCATTTTCGTTGCCCTCCCCTGAACTCTCTACAATTTGTCCACATTCTTTCAGGGTGCGGGGGGACTGGATGCAGTACTTCAGATGTGGCCTCACCAGTGCCGAACAGAGGGGAATAATCTCTTCCCTCAATCTGCTGGCAAGGCTCCCACTAATGCAGCCCAGTATGCCTTTGGCCTTCTTGGCAACGAGGGCACACTTCTGACTCATATCCAGCTTCTCGTCCACTGTAATCCCCAAGTCCTTTTCTGCAGAATTTCCACTTAGCCAGTCGGTCCCCACCCTGTAGCAGCACCTGGGATTCTTCCGTTGTAAGTGCAGGACTCTGCATTTGTCCTTTTTGAACCTCATCAGATTTCTTTTGGCCCAATCCTCCAATTTGTCTAGGACACTCTGGACCCTATCCCTACCCTCCAGCATATCTACCTCTCCCCCAAGCTTAGTGTCATCTGTGAACTTGCTGAGGGTGCAATTCATCCCATCATCCAGATAATTAAGAAAGATGTTGAACAAAACCGGCCCCAGGGGCACTCTGCTTGATACTGGCTTCCAGCTAGACATCGAGCCATTGATCACTACCCATTGAGCCCGACAATCTAGCCATCTTTCTATCCACCTTATAGTCCATTCATCCAATCCATACTTCTTTAACTTGCTGGTAAGAATACTGTAGGAGACCATATCAAAAGCTTTGCTAAAGTCAAGATATATCATATCCACCACTTTCCCCATATCCACAGAGCCAGTTATCTCATCATAGAAGGCAATCAGGTTGGTCATGCATGACTTGCCCTTGGTGAATCCATGCTGACCAGTGATGAGCTCCCAAAATCCTAATAACCGGTTCCCTACTGGGTCCTCCACGGCATTTTCACTCACTCCAGGTTTTCGGCGGCATTTCGGCGGCAGGTCCTTCACCTGGAGCGAGTGAAGACCTCCATCCAAGCCACCGAAGTGCTGCCGAAAACGCGGTAGGGAACCACACAGTGAGTACAAGCCCCACTTGCCTGTGTCTCCCCTCCCATCCGACCCCACCCAACCGACGTCCTGCCCCCGACTGCCCCCGCTCACAACCCATCAATCCCCCTTGCTCCTTATCGCCTGACCATCCCCTCCCGAGACCAGGAGTGAAAGTAAGTCCAGTGACTTCCTGGTACGCTGGGGCCAGCTCTGGCCCCCAGAAGGGGCGGGGCCTAGGGCAGAAGGGGCGGGGCTGTGGGAGTCAGAGCCAGCCCCGGCCCACCCTGTAAGGTAAGTGCCCCCCCACCGGGGTAGCAGCAGCAGCCTGGGACTCCGGGGGCTATTTAAAGGGCCCGGAGCTCCCCTGCTTCTTCAGCCCCAGCCCGTAAATAGCCGCCGGAGCCCTGGGGAAGCGGCTGGGCTCCCGTGGCTATTTAAAGGACCGGGGTGGCAGAGGCAGCTGGAGCTCTGGACCCTTTAAATATACCCTGGAGCCCTCTGCTACCCCTGGGCTCCGGAGGCTATTTAAAGAGCCCGGGGCTCCCCTGCTTCTACAGCCCCGGCCCTTTAAATAGCCACCGAAGCCCATCCCCTACCCAACTCACCCCGCTCCCTGTCCCCTGACTCCCCCGACCCCATCCACCATCACCTGGAAAGACCCCCAGAATTCTCATGCCTACCCAACCCCTCCATTCCCCATCCCCTGACCGCCCCCCCAGAACTGCCACCGCCTCCAACCGCTCCCTGCCCCTTATCCAAACCCTCCTCCCAGCCCCGGCCCAGCCCCCTTACCATGCTGCTCAAAGCGGCAGGAGCTGCAGAGCTGCCCAGCGTGTTGGCGCCAGTGGCGTGGCGTGCTGGGGCTCTGCGGGGGGCTGGGGGAGCCTCCCCATCTGGGAGCTCAGGCGGGCTGGACACGACGGTCCCGTGGGCTGGATGTGGCCCACGGACTGGAGTTTGCTCACCTACCAGCCCCTTTAATAACCAGTTCTACACCAGCTTCTAAATTTAACAACTGGTTCTTGCAAACCAGTGCAAACCGGCTCCAGCTCACCTCTGATGCTGACTGTTCCTGATCACCTTCCTCTCTTCCAAGTGCTTCAAAATGGATTCCTTGAGCACCTGTTCCCTGATTTTTCCAGAGACTGAGGTGAGGGAGGTAGTTCCCCCGATTCCTTCTACCTTTTTTAAAGATGGGCATTATATTTGCCTTTTTCCAATCGTCTGGGACCTCCCCTGATTGCCACAAATGTTCAGAGATAATGGCCAATGACTCTGCAATCACATCAGCACCCTCAGATGCATCAGATCTGGACCCATCGACTTATTGTCCTTAACCTGTTCTTTCACTACTGAGGGCTGCTCACTTCCTCCCCATACTGTGTTGCCCAGAGCTGCAGTCTGGGATCTGACCCTGTCTGTGAAGACCGAGGCAAAAAAAGCAATGAGTACTTCAGCTTTTTCCACATCATCTGTCACCATGTTGCCTCCCCAATTCAGTAAGGCTCCCACACTTTCCCTGACCTTCTTCTTTTTGCTAACATACTTGTAGACACCCTTCTTGTTACCCTTCACATCCCTTGCTAGCTCCAACTCCAATTGTGCTTTGGCCTTCCTGCTTAAACCCCTGCATGCTCAAGCAATATTTTTATACTCCTCCCTAGTCATCTGTCCAAATTTCCACTTCTTGTAAGCTTCCTTTTTGTGTTTAAGCTCACCGAAGATTTCTCTGTTAAGCCAAGCTGGTCGCCTGCCATATTTGCTATTCTTTCTGCACATTGAGATGGTTTTTTCCTGCACCCTCAATAAGATTTCTTTAAAATACAGCCAGCTCTCCTGGACGCCTTTCCCTCTCATATTTGCCTCACAGGGGATCCTGCCTATCAGTTCCCTAAGGGAGTCAAAATCTGCTTTTCTGAAGTCTACGTCCATATTCTGCTACTCTCCTTTCTTCCTTTTGTCAGGATCCTGAACTCGACCACCTCATGGTCACTACTGCCCAGGTTGTCACCCACTTCTACTTCCCCTACCAATTCTTCCCTGTTTGTGATCAGCAGGTCAAGAGGAGCATGGCCCCTAGCTGGTTCCTCCAGCACTTGCACCAGGAAGTTGTCCCCAACACTCCAAAAACTTCCTGAATTGTCTGTACACTGCTGTATTGCTCTCCCATCAGGTGTCAGGGTGATTGAAGTCCCCCATGAGAACCAGGGCCTGTGATCTAGCAACTTCTGTTAGTTGCTGGAAGAAAGCTTCATCTACCTCATCCTCCACAGTCTAGCAGGAAGGAAGGATAGTTCAGCAGTTTGAGCATTAGCTTGCTAAACCCAATGTTGTGAGTTCAATCTTAAAGAGGGCCATTTAAGGATCTGGGGCAAAAGTCTGTCTTGGGATTGGTCCTGCTTTGAGTAGGGGGTTAGACTAGATGACCTCCTGAGGTCCCTTCCAACCCTGATATTCTATAGCTGACATCAACCTTGTTGTTTTCACCTCTAAACTTAAACACAAAGACTCTCAACAGGCTTTTCTCCAGTTTCATACTGGAGCTCTGAGCAATCATACTGCTCTTCTACATACAGTGCAACCTTTTCTTCCCTTCCTGAATGGTTTATACCCATCCATGACAGGGCTCCAGTCATGTGAGTTACCCCACCAAGTCTCTCTTCTTCCAATCACATCATAGTTCCTTGACTGTGCCAGGAGTTCCAATTCTTCCTTCTTATTTCCTAGGTTTCTTGAGTTCTTGTACAGGCACCTCAGATAACTAGCCAATTGCCCTACTTTCTCTGTATGAATCAGGATGCCTCCCCTGTTGCACCCTCCTTGTGTTTCCTCCCAGTATCCCACTTCCCCACTTACCTCTGGGCTTAGGTCACCGTCCCCAGGTGAACCTAGTTTAAAGCCCTCCTCACTAGATTAGCAGGCCTGCCTGGGAAGATGCTCTTCCCTCTCTTCTTTAGGTGGATCCAATCTCTTCCTAGAAATCCTTCTTCCTGGAACAACATTCCATGGTCAAAGAATCCAAAGCCCTTTCTCCAACACCACCTGCATAACCACACATTTACCTCCACAATTTGATGGTCCCTACCTGGCCCTTTTACTTCAACAAGGAGGATAGATGAGAACATAACTTGCACCTGAAACTCCTTTATCCTTCTTCCCAGAGCCACATAGTCTGCAGTGACCTGCTCAAGGTCATTCTTGGCAGTATCATTGGTGCCCACATGGAGAAGAAGGAAGGGGTAGCGGTCCAAGGGCTTGATCAGTCTTGGCAGACATTCCATCACATCCTGAATTCTAGCTCCAGGTAAGCAGCACACTTCTCGAGTCTCCTGGTCTGGATGGCAGATCTATGATTCCATCCCCCTTAGGAGGGAGTCCCCGACCACTCCCATCCATCTCCTTCTCTTGGGTGTGGTGGCTGTGGAACCCACATCCCTAGGACAATGCATTCCAGACCCTGGTCGATGGGGTCTCCTTCTGATCCCTTCCCTCAGATAAGTCTTCCAAACCATTCTCCACCACAGTGTCTGTGCAGAGAGCCTGAAAACAGTTACTTGCCTCTATCTGCATTGGGGGTACATGGGTTCTCTTCGTTCTTCTTCTCGCGGTCACATGCTGCCAATTTTCTTCCGCATTCTGCACTGCCCTTTCTGATTCTTAAGCATGCTGTGCCTGCAGTACCAAATGCTGACTTCTACACAGAAAGTCTTCATTTTCTCTGATGCAATGCAGGGTTGATACTTGGGTCTCTAGTCCTTTAACCTTCTTGTCCAATATGGAGATCAACTTGCACTTTGTACAGACGAAGTTGCTTCTGTCCTCTGGGAGATAGACAAACATGGCATATCCTGTGCAGGTCACAACAGCTGATTGCTCACTATCCATAATGTACTCTCTCTAAGAGCCTTTTCCAATGTGGTACTTGGAGCTGTTCCCCTCTCACCTGCTGGTTCAAGGGCAGCCGAGGCTGGAAGTCTCTTTCTCTCTGCTTGGGGTACCGTGGTCTATGTGAAATGGGTCAACGCATCTTAGCCAAGCTCCCTGATCCAAAACCCACTGGAAAGACTCTCCCTGCCTCCAGTAGGCTTTAGATCAGGCCTCTGCACCAGGAAAACCACCACAGGCAGGGGCGCTTTGTGGTAGTCTCAGCAGAGTGGCCCAGAGGGGGATTGAACCATGGAGACTGAGCTCCTCTTCCCCCATAGTCCTTCCAGTTCAGAGTGGAGGCCCCCTGGCAGGACAGTGGGTGGAAGACTGGTCACCACTGCCTGTTGTGAGTGAAATATGGTTCTGTGCCAGCTGTCAGTGTCAGTACCAGGCCCATGTGTAATCTGATGATGAGTGTGTGGGATGGGGTTCTTTTCTATGGCCAGCTCACAGAAGATGTGAGTCCGGTACAGCCAGGTGGGGCATTTTTAGCTCAAGCAGCTCATGCTTTTAGCTATGGATGTCCCCAGTTCAATCCCTGGTGCATCAGCTAAAATGGCAGCCATCACATGTGCATCATTAAGACCACTTAACCTGAGGGCACAGGGCCTTTCACTAGCACTATGCACGGGGTAAATTTCACTGACAATAAATAGGACTCCAGTTTCCAAGACGACTGTCAATCTGGCACCTGGTGCAGCAGTAAATTAACATAAAATGAGAATTGAGTCTGTAGAATTTCATAATATACACTTTTGCATGACAAAACCCTAAGAGTACTGTTCTTATTATAGCTATTATTAAAAATCAGAGTGCCCCTAAGTTTATCCAGCCTGCAATATAAACTGATCCTTTTCAATTTGTCATTGTTTAGGTGTTTTAATGAGGTGGGGGGTGGAGATCATGAGGAAAGGAAGATGGTGCATTAATCCTCCTCATCTTCCCCCTCCCCAGCAAAATGAAGGTGAAACTAAAATAGCAAACAAATAAATAAACAATACAATGCAATTTTAGGCTCCAGTTTTACATAATTCCAATGACTCCAGCAGGACACCTAACAGTACTGAAGTTAAGTACATGCCCAGGTGTTAGCAGGATTGGGGCCTTATTTGGTTTAGTGCAGCAGTTCTCAAACTGTGGATCAGGACCTCAGAGTGTCACCAGAGCCAGCATTATACTTGATGGGATCCAGGGCTGAAGCTGAAGCCCAAGCTCCACCCCCACTTGAGGCGGCGGGGCTCAGGTTCCGCCCCGCTCCCAGGGTTATATAGTAACTTTATTGTCAGAAGGGAATCATGGTTCAATGAAGTTTGAGAATCCCTGGTTTAGTGTCTCTCATTATTATTATGTAGGTGAATAGCAGATGCACCTAGTAGCCCAAAACATGGACTGGGACCCCTGTCGCGTTAGGTGCTGTACAAGTTGTACCTAACCTGCTTCTTCTGAAAAGTTGCTTCTTAGGTGAGTTGGTTTTTATTTTTTTCAAATATTGTCAAAACATTGCATGTGAAAATTTAAAAAAAAATTGGGAAATTTTGTTGTTTGTTTTGTATTTTTTTAATCTTCGAAAGATCACAATTTCCAAAAATAATTAAAAGGGGAACATTTTTTTAGACTGTTTTCTGAATTCTCCCTCTTTGTTTTTTGACTCTTCAGTTTGCTAATATAGCCATAAAGTTAAATTATACAGGGCACAGCAAAGGTGGAGAGAAATGAAGAGACACAGAGGATACAGATAGGGCAGTGCTGCCAGAAGCTGGGGAGAGTGAGAAGGAGTCCTGAGGTGGTTGCTGGCACTCCATTAGAACAAGGCCTTGAGGTAAGGGTGAAGATGGCACAGGACAATGGGGAAGGGGCCCAGGGAATTTGAGAAGCCATGTGACATAGCAGCTGTCTTCTGTGTCCCTTTATCTACAGGGTCCCTGGGCTGGGACCTGGAGTAATGGATGGGCCTGGGTGTCCCCCAGCCCCTATTAGCAACTGGGGGAAGTGGCCTGGATATTGAGGCACCTTGGAGGGGGAACTGAACTATAGTGACCCAGCTGGAAAGCTGTAGCCAGGAAGCCCAAGAGGGTGAAGACATTGTCTCCAGGGAGGAAGCCCTGGGGCACTACTCTATCCCAGAACAGGGACAACCAGAGTGTGGGCACACACAATTGGCCAACGGGGCTCTCACAAAAGGTGAGTGCACCCCTGCTACAGATCCAAATTGTGATTCAAAAATGGAGACCAGCTTCTGGATGTAGGTGGCTTGTTCAAGCTTACGCAACCCATGGCAAAGATAGAAATAGAGCCCACCTCTGCTAACATCTGGTCATGTGGCTTCATTACAAGACAGTCTTATTTTTGTGCTTCCAAGTCCTTTTCCTGAAGGTAGGAGTGGGAATACCACTGGGTCCAGATTACAGTAGGAGGGCAATGGGGAAGAATGCAAAGGAAAGGCTAGTGTAAGTATGCAAGAGCTGTCTGGAATGTGCCAAGTGTTACATATCCTTTGGTATGTCTACACTGCAAAGAAAAATCTGTAGCACAGTCTCAGAGCCTGGGTCAACTGATTCCAGCTCACAGGGCTCAGACTAGGAAGCTAAAAATAGCAATGTAGATGTTCCCACTGGGGTGGGAGCTGGGACTTTGAAACCTGGGGAGTGGCGTGGGTCTCACAGCCCAGACTCCCTCCTGAGCAAGAATGTCTACATTGCCCCACAAGTTTGAGTCAATTGTCCTGGGTTCTGAGCCTCAGTGCCAAGAGTTTTTCTCTGCAGTGTAGACATCCTAAGGCTGTAGGGCAGAATGAAATGAAATCATAGTGTAACAGTATTTAGATTATAAAGTCTTTGAAGCAGGACCATCTTTTTGTTGTGTTTGTATAGCACCTCGCACAATAGGGTCCTGGTCCATGACCAGGTGTTACAAATTATAAATAACAAATAAGAAGTAATTTTATCTGGGAAATAGTAAGTGATCCTGTCATTAAAACCTGTGCCTGGAATTTTAAAAGTTAGGTGCCCAGTTTCCATTGAGTTAATTCCTTTAGATTGCTTTGAAATTCTCAGCATGTGTTACAAAGGGTACAATTAAGGGTATACATGCAACCTTAACATTAAGATTTTGTGACAAGTGTTAAACTGTGCAACCTTGACACTATCTCCATGTAGTTTCATCAAGAGTATTAGACGGGGGACATAAACAGAAAACCATATGTGTTAGAATTGTGTAGATGAAGGAAAAGTGAAAATGCTGAACTCTGTAATCAGAAATAAACTGCATAATTAATAATATGTCCTCTCTAGCACCTTTCATCCTGGAGGAGCTCAGCATGATCTGAGAATATTAATGAATTAAGCCTCACAACACCATTATTGGGTAGGTAAATAGTGTTTCTCATTGTGCTGCAGGCTTTGTCTAAGGTAAATCAATTACAGTAACATACAGGCAAACTTTAAAGGGCCAGTTTGTGATCTCTTTATTCCCATTGGTGAGCAGTTACTCACAGTAATAGTCCTATTGAAGTCAATGAGTTTACTTGCCTAACTGTTACCAAGGGGAGTCTATAAGGTTCAACTAGGTTCACATCAGCACTCCAAAATGTGGATGTTTATCTGCGGTATCCCAGCCTCCTGAGGAACTCCTTTTGCTCAAAATGGACTCATTACTTGTTTCGGGGGGGACAATTCACATTTATTATTGACATTTGTCATTGTTGTGTTCCCAGTAAAACCCAGATTTTTGTCAACAATGTTGATAGTGATTTACACATTTTCAATTGAAAATTTTGGTAAAAATGTGAAATTTTGCAGAAAGTGGGGGAAAAATGATGTGGCCAATATTTCGCAAAAACTTTTGCTTGAGAGACATTTTTTTTTGTCTTTTTAGTGCAAAAAAAGACCAGTCCTGCATCTTTGTCTGTAAGTCAGGCTGTTCTCATGAGATCTCCAACACTTTCTCATAGCATTTTGGTCCTTCTGTTTGCTCAAGGTTGAAAGCAGAGCAGGGGCATGTCAAAATGAAAAATGATGGGGGAGGCTTTTTCCCAGTTCACTTTAGACTTGGGTTGAGTTTTGAGCCATGCCTTATTTAAAGCAAACATCCTGGGCCATCCCCACTTAGGGTTCAGATTAAAATAGACTTCTTGTTACCCAAGCTTCAACTCTGTGATGGAATCCCTCCTTACCCAGAGGGTGAAAGGCTCAGGGAGGACATGAAAAGCCCATTAACCCCACCTGGACAGTGGGCCAGAAGTAATGAAAGCTGCAACCCTACTAGGGAAGAGCTGGCAGTGTTATAAAGAGAGGGAGCTTGGAGCAGAAGGGTGGCAGGGAGAGAGGAAAGAACTCTGCAGTCAGTTCCTTGGTAACAGAGTGGCAAGACCCAGGGTGGATTTGATTTAAATCAATTTGATTTAAATCACTAGTCAGGAAGACTCAATGTAATCATGGATTTCTACATAAAAGTGCATTCTCATTGGTTGTTATAACCTTAATATATATTCTTTACAACTCAGATGTAGGTTTCCTCTTTAGAAGGTACACACCATACATTTTTAAATGATTTATTTTGAAAACTTTTCAGATTAGTTTTACAACTATATCAGAAAATGAATGATTGTTTGGTTATTTCATTTACCAAAGGTAACTGAAGCAGATAGTTCACCTTCCAGTGACTTCATAAATATCTCCAATTCAACAGGTTAATCATTAATATTTGGAGGATTTTCTTGCCATGCTGTATTAGGTGAACATCACCAGAAGACATTTAAATTGTTTTTTAACTAAAACAACAACATTATGTATTCTGGATTGTCATCTTCAACAGCAAACCTATACAATTATAACAAAACAAGCATTTGAATTTAAACATTGAAGTTTTTAAAAAATTTTTTTTAACTAAAACAGTTAAATGAAATGTTAGCCAGGTCAACATGAGAAACTTAAAATATTTGGCTTCTGCAGCTAACTCAGTCATCTTCACCTTCATTTTCCTGTTTGTTCATAATCTGGAAAAGAAAAACAAGCTTTCCTGTTTTTTCAGGTCCCAAATTTGGAATGAATTAGTCCAAAGGAAGAAACTATTCTTTCTACACCAGCAGAAGAAGCTACTGCTGTTAAAAGTGAGATTATCACTTCAATAGTCTCTGAATCCAAATGCTTAAATTACTTCCTCCAGGTCACTGGTGTGACTTTCTTTAAAACATCAGCAAATATATATTTCTGGAATGGTGCACCCTTAGCTCTGAAGTTTATTATAGTTGGCATTATGGAGGGATGATTGCTGGATGTCCATGTCATAGCCAACTCCTCTTCTTCAGCAGTTAAGGTTTGACCCTGGTACCAAGTATTGAGAATCATTGCAAGAAAATGAGCTGGAGATAGTGCTTGTCCCATTTGTTTTTTTAATGCTTGTAATTTAACTCTGTCATTGCATATTTCTCTTTTTAAGATCTCACTCAGTTCCTTCCAAATTTCAACAGTGTCAGCAATAAAACAGCTAATTCCCTGCATTTTGTTCAAGGCTACAGAAATAGGCTTCAGCAGGTGTTCAACATTTCTCTTAAATTCAATGTTGAGAACTTTGGCTGTGACAGTGCCATCTATTTTTTTTCACAATTTTGTTCACAAACTGTCATCCAATTAGGCCAGTTTTTGATATAGTGCTCAAACAGTCCACTACTGAGTTCCATCACACTCTTGTGGCAGAGTTAGTTTGGTTCCTCCCACTTTTTTCAGAGCAGCTGCTGCAAAGTGGTTGTTGAAATTGAAAAATACTTCAATAACATTAGCCTTTATTTCTGGAACACTGAAGTCTTTAGCTAGGAAGTGCATCAAATGAGCACTGCAACTGTATGCTGTTAGCTTGGGACTCTCTTCTGAATAATTTCTTATCTTGGATACATTTGCAGCATTGTCTGTGACCAAGCTGCATACTAGACATTTGAATTTTTTCAGTTTGTTATAGCTTTTACTGCTACTTCTTGTAAGTATTCTGTGTGTGCATTTCCTGATGTATCAATTGTTTCTGTAAGGAAGACATTCCCTTCTTCTTTTGTCTCACAGGCACATACAACAGGATCATTGTGGACAATGCTCCACCCATCAAGACTCAGGTTAACAATTTTACCCTCTAAACCTTTTGCACACTGCTCAATTTCTTTCAAACACTTTATCCAGCAATTTGCCTGTGACATCTTCTCTTAGTGGACTGTATCCTGGTCTTAATGACTGGGAACCCACACTTCATTAACATGGTTCAATCATGGAAAGGAGAGTTTATTGCATAAACAAACCAGGCAATCTTTTAATCAATTACCACTTTTTGTAATCTGCTGGTTCTTATCACAAACTTATCTATGGCTGTTTCTGGATCATGGAGTTTTTTCTTTTTGCTACAGGTGATATAATGTGGCTATCTGTGACAAAACATGATGTGACTGAAGCACTATCATTGGCAGATAACTCTGCAACTATAGAAAATCATGGTGATCTTGATGGTGGATAGTCTTCAGAATCCTGTATGTTGAAGATGGATTCTCCTAAACAAAATAAGTCAATGAAATTCTTTATTCCCATACTACTCATTTAGTATTACACATTGTATTCACTGACACTCGGTACTACTTTTGAGCCCTGGTCTACACTAAGGTCGGGGGTCGAACTAGGGTACGCGAATTCAGCTACGTGAATAACGTAGCTAAATTCGAACTACCCTAGTTTGACTTACTTACCCGTCCAGACGCCGCGGAAGCGAACTCCGCGGCTCCAAGGTCGACTCCGGCAACTCCTCCTGCCGCGGTGGAGTACCGGAGTTCGAACTAGCGCTTCCGGGGTTCGAACTATCGCGTCTAGATCAGACGCGATAGTTCAAACTACGAGCAGTCGAACTCACCGCGTCGACCCAGCAGGTAAGTGTAAACGTGGCCTGAAAGGTGAAATTGTAAAAGGAAGATCTGCCTATTTCAGCTATTTTTTTAAATCACAACTGCATCTAAAATGATGATACCATAGAGTAACAAATATATTTTTTGCTCAAACATGAGAATTCGAGAATAGTCCAGAAAAGACAGGCAGTCCTTAAGAAAAAAGCATGAACTAAAGTTTACCAACCTGAAGATCCTACATGTTCCTTTCATCTTCAACACAGCTTCCTCCTGAGGAGGAACACTTCTTATAATGTTGTTTCAGGCAACCAGGCCTTCCATTTCTTTGTTGCACTGTTTGCATTTTGCACGTATACCTGTCTTACCTACAGGTAGAGGAAGTTCATTAAAATATTCCCAAACTGGGTCTCTTTTGCAGCCTGCTGTCACTGTAGGTTTTTCCCTTCTAGTGAGAGAATGGTATGGTAGATCTCAAATCAATGAAGGCTACACTCAGAAAGACCTCAAGACTTGGAATATGCTGTTCAAACAGTTTCACTTTTGTTTCTACTGCCTGTCCCTCCCTTCTCACATTTATCTCCACACTTCTCCTTGTCCAGATCTATTCTGCCCCCAACAATCTTCTATTCATTGAACTTTTTGAAACTTTGCACTCTTAGAGAGAGGTAAAGGATTGACTCCTCGTGTACAAATTTGCAGAGGGACAATAGGGTTGAGATCTGTTATTTCTCACCTCTATATATTTAAAAACATTTTGCTGCTCTCGGGAGGCACAAATTCACAGTTTGAGAACTGCAAAACTAAGCATCTCTGATGGTACCTTCTAGACTGAGCACTGAGTCCCAGTGGGTAGATAGAAAGATTAACCTAAATGTATACAGAAGCCCCTGGAACCTCATAAGATTGGGTCCCTAATCCATTTACAAAACTTTTCTTAAATATTATATTATAGTTCAAAGATATCTCATCATGGAATAGGGATTATTAATTATATAGTATGAGACAATATATTCATGTATCTTAATTAAAACTATTTTTAGAGAATTAAAAGCAGCAAAGAGTCTTGTGGCACCTTATAGACTAACAGATGTTTGGGAGCATGAGCTTTCGTGGGTGAATACCCACTTCGTTGGATGCATGAGACTAACACGGCTACCCCTCTGATACTTTTAGAGAAGTGTTTTCCTCAAAGCATTTTATCAAAAAATCCAATGTTTTTATTTATTTATTTATTTTAATCATTGATTTTTATCCACTCTGGCTAGACCTGTGGAGAACAGGGAATTTTCTGAAGCATAAGGAGAAAGCCTGGGGTAGGGGGAAGATACTAGGAAGGCACAAGATTGGAGCAAGCTCCTGCAGTTGGCCCTGACACACTAGGGCAGGAACTGATCTCTTAGGAGGAGCCCTAGGAGGGTTGCTCATTACAGAGAGCCCAGGAAAGGGCTGAGGGAAAGGCCTGAAGAAAGGCTAACAGTAGGAAGGAGTCCAGGGGGCAGCAACAAGGTGTCTCCATCCTAGGGTCACTGTACTGAACCCAGTGTAGAGGGAGGGCATGGATTTCCTGCCTGCCACTGGGGAGTGGGGCATGAGGCCCTTGACATAAAGGGATAAAGATGATTTAAATGCTGAGAAAAGGGAGTACAGGACCTAGAGCCATGTAAGGGGGCTGGATTCTGCTGGACTCCATTACCCTGGTATAACAAAAATGCTCAGTCATAGGTGCCAAATCCATTGGTGCTCTGGGGCTGGAGCACCCACAGGGGGAAAAAATGGTGGGTGCTGAGCACCCACTGGCAGCCCCTCCCAATCAGCACCTTCCCTTCCCCCAGCTTCTCCCATCCATTCACAGCCCTTCTAATCAGCTCCTCCCCCTCCCTCCTGCTGCACAGCTATCAGCTGTTCTGTGGTATGCAGGAGGCACTGGGGGAGGGAGGAATGGGGGTGGGAGGAGGGGTCAGGAAAAGGGTGGGGGCTTGGGGAAGGGGTTGGGAGGGGGCAGGGGGCAGGGCCCAGGGCAGAGCAGGGGTTGAGCAACCCCCCAGGAACCAAAAAAGTCAGCACCTATGCAGACAGCTGTAAACAGAGGTAAATCATATGGGACTGGAGCAGCTATCCTCAGGGCATGTGAAAGAGGAAAGAGCTGCTACGCCATGCCCAGCCACATGGGTATGCACCAGCAGTGAGTCCGCTTCTCTACAAACATATTGTCTTCTATGTCATTCAATCTCTAATTTTGATTCTTCATTTAAAAACCGCTGGGACCATGTCATGTGTATTTAAAATAGCAGTCACACAATTTCCTCCCTCTCCATGTTAAGTGCATCATTAGAAGGCACTCAGGACACCATGGTGAACTTCAATAATAGAACTGGTATTTGTTTCATAAGAAAAAGCTTGAATGAAATGATAACTTTCACTTTGTTTGAAATTGTTGCCGGCCCAAAGGACCCGAGGAGGGGCAACAGCGGGGTTCGTTGCCCGGTGTGCATCGCACTAATTAACACACCAGGGTGGAGAAGCAAACCAAGTTTTTTTGAGCTCAAAAAAAGGTGCAAGGGAGAAATTACAATCTCAAATCCTACACACCCGCATGCAGGCGGGGTCCCAGCATTTATACCCCCCTTGTTTTTCCCCCTTCCTCCCTCCCCCTTGCAACAGTTACACTTAACACTATAATGTAGCTTGTTAGAACTGTTTTCATTCGCATATTTATCTATGGCCTTCACAGCACAGACGCATGCAGACTTTCCTCCCCCTTCTCCCCCGTCTTACTGCCACTTTTTGCAGTTTCGAGCTATCCTGCAGCTGCAAGCTAAGAAAGCTGACAGTTACACATTTTGCTTGCTGTTTATTAGCATCTTAGGCTGGTTAAAGTTTACAGCATGGAAGAACTTTGGTTCACTCAGGCCCAGAGTCACAACTTTGGTTTACTTAGGCCTAGGGACACCAACAACTCCCCCCTTTGAGAATACTCAACAAACTTTTGGCTGAGTTTTCTCAAACTTTGAAGACAAAAAGCAATGAAGCTCTGCAGAAATATTTACAACTGCTCTTTTGAGCTTAGTCACACCCAACCCAGGAATGAATGCATGGACAAAAGAGTGGAATCTTGTTCATTTAACAACTAAGGGATCGGGGCACTGACTATAAATCAGGTAGGTATACCAAGTGGTTTAATTTCCCAGATGTCTCGGTGAATAATTTAGTCCCATATGCATCCTCCCCATGGACCCGGCAGGATTCGGTATGTGGGAGCCCACACCCACCCTAACCGGTCCATATGCTTGGAAGGAGCACTGTGAATGTCCACACTTTCATCCAGAAAGTGTCCAAGTATGTCTCCATGACCACAGATCAGATGGTACTCCTGATGCGTCTGTAAGGGCAGTGGGCCAAGTCTGGTGCTCAGGATCACTTGGAATGGCCATCAGCTGGTCATTCAGGAAATCCTGAATTTTTAAACATACTAGATCCCACTGCAATGCCTTCCCAGCCTCAGTGATATTCAATACCATTTCTGTCAGTAACTTCTGGGTCATAGAACTAATGGTGGAAATGACATATAACTCACCAATTTTAGCCTGTACTTAAGATAGCTGAGCTTCAAAAATAAAGCTAGTGGCCTTTTCTAGTTGGCCCAATTTCTTATCATGTTCTTGGCTTTTAAGAATATTCCAAATGGCTGCTACACTATTGGCCCTAGCCCACAGGGATCTGGTTAATTTTCCCTTCTTTCCAGAGGAAATAACCCAGGCTTTTTGTTGTGCTAATCTAATGGCAGCCCCTTGTAACCAATTTGGGTATGCAGAAGTGATCTGAAAACTGGATAAGGACAATGTAATTTAAAATCCAATTAGGGAGGGCAATACATACTGAAGGATTTATCCAAAACACAGGGTGCAGCCTGTAGAATAAACCCCAAAATCCAATCAATACCACATTCCCAAGCATGGGTCCCACAAAAAAAATGTTCTGCCAGTGTATAATTCTTTGTTTCTTCACCAGGGTCAGTTCTCAATGTCCTTTTTAGTCAGGAATTCCTGGACTTTGGCAATTTCAGTGGAGTGAGAGTTCCATTTTCTTTCCCAAAACAGTTGTGGTTCAGCATTCTACAGGGGAGAGGTTACCAGCACATTACCCTGTAATGGTTTTTTTGATTCTTCTAGAAAAGTTCAAAGGCACAGTAGGTCTGTCAGTGGACAAGGGAGAGGTTAGCTAGCACTTCACCTTGTCCTTTTTCCCTGCTGTTCAGAAGGCACAGTGGAGCTAGAAGGAGAAATAGGCTAATCATCAGTAGGAGAATTCTCCTGATGTGGAGGGGTCTTTTTGCAGTGAGAATCATGGGTCCAGGCAGTCAGTCTTTGGCACTTCACAGCGGTGTTGGTAGTCAGCAGGACTTAATAAGGGCCTTTCCAGCATGGAGCCAAAGCAGTCTTTCATTGGTGGACTTTTACATTGATCCAGTCTCCTGGTTCCAAGGAGTGACAGGGCTGCTAGGGTCTTTGGGTAACGTTTCTTTACCTGTGAGAAAAGAAATCTAACACATTTCATTAGTGCCTGGCAGTGATTTACAGATTTCATAGCTGCGTGGGCAAATTTAAGTCCCCCCCTTTTTCTGGTTATCAGCCAAGTTTTAACTGTGAGCAGTGTCCTTGAATGGGGCCAGTGCCTTATCCTTAGACTGAGCATGTTAGCTATTTTTTTTCTCAGTTAACTCGTTCTTTTTCCTTTTCCCATTTTTGGCTTTTTTTTTAACCTTCAAAGGAAACTTTTACTTTTAACTTATACACCTTTTGTTAACAATGAACACATACACATTGCTGTTATACAGTACATTAGTCTTATCTAATGTATGCCACATATACCCTTTCACTAAAATAACCTTATTACAGAGCTTTGGAACAACAAGCCAGGACAAGCACACCCACTTTGAAAAGTTCACTCAATATAACCTCTAGTCCAATAGCTTCCCACCATCCCCAGCCCTCTGGCTAGAAATTTGAGGTAGCCAGAAGGATCCCCTGTACAATATGGGGAGTGGGTTAACTTTTCATGTCCTTGCTTCCAAAGACTGTTGGTATGCAAATTTTAATAACAATTGTCAATTAAAAGATTTGGCCAATGTAGTTTCTTTCTCTTACTTAAGAAAATGTATTAGACTTTAGTATATCACATTTTTCTGATGTATCCAAACACTTTGTATTCTAAGTGGAACAAAACAAGTATCTGCATTCCAATCCAACCCTTCCGCTTGATTTCAAACCAGACCATCCCATGAAAATATTAAACACAACAATTCTGGCCATGAGACAAACACCACAAGACAGAACATAGAACACAAAACATAATTTTTATTGTGCCAGTAAATCATGGTACGCTGAATGCTGTTCAGCTGGCATTAGTTTTCTTTGATTATCTGAAAGACAAAAACAGAGGTCTACTCCTTCTGGGCAGTCAATCATCGCTTAAAATATACAAATACCCTTGTTGATTTTAGGTAAAAAAGGGGAATTACCCCATATTTGCTTGTATGTGTTTCATAGGCAGCCCAGGTTTCAGTGGCTTCTACCTTATCAGTTAGATAATTTGCATTAATACAGATGCTTTCTGGCTTGCTTTTTACTTTTAACTCCTGCTTTTAAACACTGAAAGAAAACATCACCACTTATAGTGCCCTTAGACCTTAATAAAATTTCAATTACATAGCACTGTATACATTCTTCAGCTAATTCAACAAAATTGTTCATAGCCAAATGATTGCAATCTAATAATTTCTTTGCCTGAATTTATTTACAAACATTTTAAAAACACCAAGAACTTTCCTTTTTAGCATTTTTACAAAGTTTAACTGCTGTTCCCTTCAGCAACTACAGAGTTAACTTTTCACTTTCCCTTAAATTACTTGCTTTTTCCTTAAATCACTTGCTTGTCTTCCAACAGCCACTTACCAATTCAAATCACCATTTCAAATATCCTCCTGAGTATTTGAAATCCCCATGCTTATACTTACTTACTCCTTTCTTCCACTACACCCTTAAAAGTTTCCAACCTGTTTTTCAATCTCTCTGTCTGTTGCCTGCCTGCCTGGTCCCGATCCTGCTTTTCTTGCTGAACTGTCCCTTCCATGGGCACCAACTTGTTCCACTACCAGTTTAGCTAGGAGGGTGGGCTTCTCAACTAGCCCCCACCCTTCTGGTCTTTTCCCTAAAACATTTTTACTCACAAGACTACTCGAGTCCTCCCCTGTGAGGCTTGCCACCTGGGCAAAAATACATGGCCAGTGGGTAAAGGCCATTTACTTAACATATAATCCAAACCCCTTTAGGGGGTTTACCCAGAGACCCACCCATTTGTCTGCTGACACTTAAACAGAAAAGAAAATTACGCAGAGAGCAGAGGGAATTACAGTCTAAGCCAGATTTTTCCACTTCTATTACATTGTCCATTACAGGGGACAGGACAGAAGGATCTCAATACAACCTCAGAGCTTCATCGCACACATGGCTTCCACCCTGAGGAATTACGAACGAGAAGTTCAGTTCCGCCCACACACCTAACACCCAAATGAACAGAGCAGAAAAACAACAGTAACTGGTTGAACAGAACAGAACCAGAACCAGAAAGTGTTTCCTTATTCTATTAGGGCTCACCTTTAATCATGCAATTTTTAACATATAACACCAACAATACCAAACAAAGCAAACATAAAATAACAAGGGTAAAACAGATAGATTCTGTGTAAATTCTGCAGGGCTCCCCCATTCTTAATTGCTCACCAAACTGTGACAAAATTTCTGTTACCAATTTATCCCTCATGTCAGGTGATCAGGCTGACACTGCAGGACGGTGGGGGAGGATAGAGAAAACACACCATATAACCAAATTTTAAAGCTTCCTTTAAAACAATAAAACAACAATGGAGAGTGTTGGGAACGCTCCCACATCACTCAGGAAAAATATGAATGCCCCAAGCCTTAAGCCACTTTAATACTCACACATGTCTAGACTGGCCACGTCTGTGTATAACGTTCAGAGAAGGGGAATAGGTGGATGGGAGATTATCCTGTATACAGCTTGTCCAGAATTTCCAACATACTTCCGCTCTTGGGAGGGCTGTTCTTTTACACCCTGGAATCTCCTGCAGTGTCTTTTTCAGAGATTCCAGTCCAGGTCAGCTGCCTGTGGCTTCTCCAGTGTCACCAAGCCACACCGGCTCCGGGGTTGCAAAGACTGTTGGATCTTTGTCCAGTTTTGGGCCCCACACTACAAGAAGGATGTGGATAAATTGGAGAGAGTCCAGCGGAGGGCAACAAAAATTATTAGGGGGCTGGAGCACATGACTTATGAGGAGAGGCTGAGGGAACTGGGATTGTTTAGCCTGCAGAAGAGAAGAATGAGGGGGGATTTGATAGTTGCTTTCAACTATCTGAAAGGGGGTTCCAAAGAGGATGGATCTAGACTGTTCTCAGTGGTAGAAGATGATAGAACAAGGAGTAATGGTCTCAAGTTGCAGAGGGGGAGGTTTAGGCTGGATATTAGGAAAAACTTTTTCACTAGTAGGGTGGTGAAGAACTGGAATGGGTTACCTAGGGAGGTAGTGGAATCTCCTTCCTTAGAGGTTTTTAAGGTCAGGCTTGACAAAGCCCTGGCTGGGATGATTTAGTTGGGTTTGGTCCTGCTTTGAGCAGGGGGTTGGACTAGATGACCTCCTGAGGTCCCTTCCAACCCTGAGATTCTATGATTCTATGATCTCACTGGGCAGTTAAGCTTTGCAAATGCAATCTCAGTTCTGTAACTTGTACTGCCTTTGGTTTGCCTCTGTATCTATTTTTCCACAGCCAGCTGGGGCCGAAAGCAGTTTTTCTTTGTACTTAGCATAGTCTGCGTTGATTCTTGACCTTGAAAGCAGAGCAACTTTCTCTTTATCTCTGGGCCAAGCTGAATTTCAAATTAACCCGTTCCTAGACAAATTGCTCACACTGTGTCAGAGGCTTTTCTTTGGTGATTAAAAGCTCCTCTGAGATGTATGATCTTATTTAGATTGAAGGTACCTTCTAATGGGCATTGTTTAGATGGATCTTCACACGTGTGAAGATTCCAATTCTCTAAATACCTGCAGGTTTTAGGACCATAATGTACGTACATGTAATATGCTGGGGTACCCTTAGGGGGTGAGGTGGAATGTTTAGACTGTCCCTCCCCCATTTTCCACTTACACACACAGAGAGGGTGCCCTGTCTGCGCTAGCGGCTCATAAACTAAGGATGTCTCCCTACAGGGCACTCACACAGGAGAGACTAACGAGGAGGACTATGACTCTCCTACACCTCCCTTCAGCAAAGAGCGTCGGCTAGTCTCTGGGAGACTGCGCCGCTTACTCTAATTGCATCCAGTGAGATGATCAGACTGTCAGTAGCCCACATGGAAAGGAAAGGGGAGGGAAGATGGGTTCACACACTCCTAGACCCAGGTAGCTTCCTCGCCGGACGATGCCAGGCCGAGTCAGCCCACCGTGGGTCGGATCTCCTAAAGATCCACTAGTTACCGGGCTTGCGTTAGAGTAGTCCTGGTCACGAGCTTTCGCTTCACAGGGTACTCTGGGCATCTTCCAGTAACAGTCACTCACACTGGTATATACACACACACACACAGGCCATTATTTCCTATTACCACGATGCATCTTATCATGCTGCACAGTCAATAAGTTCAGATGGCATGAGCCCAACAGAGACAGACGTCCCCGCGGACAGTCCTCCTCCCAGTGCAGCTCTGGGGCATATGATGAGGGATTTTTATAAGAGCTCTCCATACAAACTAGAAAGCATTCTAAGGGCATACACCTTGCCCTACCGGCCGTACCCTGTCCTTGCCCCATACCACGGGCTTGCCCTTGACCCATTATAGGACGCTCTATCATCTAATGGGAATTACAACGGCTGTGTAGCCCTGAGGATTAATCTGTTGGTCTGTATAAAATGTCTTTTTGATAAAAGTGTGTAGGCTGCATAGATTAATAGAATTTGCAATAGCTGTAAACGCAAGATACCTAGAAGCTTCTAAACCAGACATCCTGGCCTATTTCCTCTGTGATGCTGAAAGCAACCTTTAAGACCCTTACTCAGAAAAGTGATAATAGGAAACAAACCTACGCAAATCGTCTAGGGACTTTCTGAATATCTGCTAACCTTTCACCTAGTTAGGTGCAAAAGGACCTAACAAGTACACCACAAGATACGTAGATAGTTGTCATTAATACGTATACAAAGGTCAGCCTATGAAAACAGGTACCCTCACCTTTCCATGGGGAAAGCCAAATTTGGGCGTAAGAGGAAGGATTTCTCCCTATAAAAGGTGTGATAATCTACCATTAGGGCAGGCGATACACCCATCCTTCTATTCTCATCGCCTCACCCTGCCTACACCTACGAAAGCTGTCAACTAATGATAAGTCGTAGTGTTCTGTCCTTTCACAGCTGTAAGTATGAAATAATTCTTAATTTCTACTTCACCTCTAAAGCATCTATGCTAAGAAGAGTTTAATTCATAACCAGTTTCTTTATAACTATACTTCCTCTAGCAGAGGTGTGAAATTCACTCTAGTACTATTTGCTGCAAAGTGCATTAGATATCATATCATATCATATCTCTTAAAGAACTGTGATATTTTGTAACTTTGTAATCAAACTGCTTTTAACATTTTACATTTACTTCTTGTTTTATTGGTTTTAAATAAAAGGTCTTGTTTGACTAAACTTTGTCTCGGTCCTAATTCCTGTTATACCCCAATCTCCTTGTATTAAATTCTGTGAAGCCTGATTCAAGACGAACTTTTATCTTCTGATCACACATATTGGCGAGCCATACCCATATTATTAATATCTATTAATTATTACTAACACTCTTAATTAATTATAAAATTAATTATTACATACAACCAAATTAAGTGGATAAATTCCACTGTCCCTACTAACCCTCCCCAAATCAGGCAACAGACTGGCGAGCCAGCCAGGAGGAGATTTGAGGAGTGTGACAGGAATCCAGAGATATTTCTGGACCCTTTGGAGAATTTTTCTTTGAAACGTAAGTAAATAGTTAACTTCAGTACACTCTGGAACTCTTAAACCAGAGACACCTTCCTGTGATTATTGTTGCTGGCAGTACACCCAGTATTTCCGTTTTGTATTGTGGTTATACATCCGAAAGGTTTTTACTTTCACTTTTGCCTAAAGGATTTTAACTGTATTAGCTAACTGAATATTGAAGTAATATTGTTTTAAAAGTGATATATGTGCACAGAAAGGGGTTTTTATATGTTGAAGAAGTTAATGAATGGTACCGAATAAAATAATAGCAGCCGCATCTGGATCCGATGACCCACACTAGTGGTGGCGGGGAGTTAATAAAGCAAGGTATTCATAGCTGCCAGAAAGGCCGCAATCAGTCAGAACTTGAATAGTTCAAAGATACCTTATCTTAGTCCCATTAACTCTTCCGGACTGCACCTCTGATCCGTCTGCCTCAGTATTCCCCCAATATTTGGCAGGTCCCGACAGAGGGGAAAGACCTCTCGATCTGCTATAAGCCATCGAGAGAAGAGAGAAGAGAGTATCCCCGCTCCCTCTATTTACTTGGGACTTTTATGATACAGTGCTTAAACCGGTGTTAAGGGGTTATATTCCTGTTGTTTCTGTAAAAGGGACGCCTTTTTGTGTATCAGAAGTAAATCAACAGAGGATAGATTCTAGTGAATATACTAGACTATACTAGATTCTAGTGAATATACTAGGAAAAGAAAGAGATGAATTCTCTATTTCGTAGTAAGAGTGTTAAAAGTGAAGATAGAACTGGAGTGGAGTGTGTTGGAATTTCTAGCAGTTTAGCTTTGGAAAACTTTGCTAGGAAATATATTCAGGAACATGGTGGAGGTTTGGAGCAGCTGAGAAATAGTGGAATGATTTCTGAGCAGAGAAACCCGTGGGGTTTTGTGACTAATGTATTTGAGGATGAAACAGAGCAGAAAAAGAAAAGAGCTAAGGTGGTGAAGGGAATAGCTGTTGAATGCTTGCTTGTAGCTTGTAGTTCATTGGGAAAGAAATTGGATAAAAAGATGGAGTTACTCAGGGAAATTCAGCAGATGCTGATAGCCTATAGAGTAGACCGCGGTCGGCTGTTGGAAAAGATTAAAGAACTAGAAAAGGGAGAAAATATAGCAGAGGAGGTTGAAGAATTGATTCCCATCCCTATTGGTATGGTGGAACCAACAGAGGTAGAAAATCCTATTGGACCAGTGACTAGAAGTAAAACAAGAGAATTAGCTCAAGCAAACACAGTACCTTCAGAAGCAGGGTTGCAGATTGAATCTGTAGCGTCAGAAGAGGAAATTGGCAGTGCAGAGAAAACTGACAGTCTGCCGATAAGAGACGGAAGTTCTGAAGTGACAGTTCAGGAGGCGGAGACAAGTGTCACAGTCAGTGAAGCAGTTAGTGACACAAACAGAGAAGCAGAGAAAGAGGAAAAGATTTCTGCTTCTGTAGAGACAGCTTCTGTGAGTGTACCTTTAGAATCGGTCATTGTTCAAGGGTTAGAAGAGGCTGTATCACAGGTAACACAGGTAGCTAATGCATGTGATGTAGTGATCTCTAAGTTACAAAGAGAGCTACAACAACAAGCAGGGAATAGAATTCCTGCTCCTCCACCCAATGTTACATTAGCACCATATAGAGTAGAAAATCCAGTCCCTTTGGGTGGACATTTATTGGCATTCGGGCAATCAACATTGCCTAGACCCCAGGAATTTCGTGGGTCCTCTACACCCCCGTGGTATATGCTGGTATCACCTAGTATATCGGTAGAACGCCCTACCACGCCAGACTTTAGTGGACTAAGGGATGTCCTGCGTCAGTGTGGAGACACTTTGAATGTAAGCCATAGACATTTAATGGAAAATTATCCTAGATACCCAGGATTATCTCCAGTGGAAAGTTTTGATGGTTCAGACGAGGAAAATGTGAATCCAGGTAGAAGGAGGCAAGGAATAGAAATTGTAGATTTAAGCTCAGATGAAAGTTCAGATGAAAGCTCAGATTCAGATCCAGAAGAAGGAACTGCAGGTTCCA
Organism: Mauremys mutica; assembly: GCF_020497125.1. Taxonomy (NCBI): domain Eukaryota; kingdom Metazoa; phylum Chordata; order Testudines; family Geoemydidae; genus Mauremys; species Mauremys mutica. Next base: position 45,522,728 of record NC_059082.1, on the reverse strand, counting down.
ATTCTGATTGTCCTGTAGCAGTTGTTACAGATATTAATACCTTAGACCTGGTAGCTAATCAAGTAGGAATGATGGAGGATTCTTCAGTTGCTATGCATGCACAACGTGTGCAGGAGACAGCAAAAGTGTTTGGCTTACCAAGGGAAGATTGGGTTAAAATCTTACAACTCACAGTGAATCGAGCATTGTGGAGTACTTTGCCACTTAAGTTTAGGGTAGGAGAGAAAAGTTTTCAAGAGACAGTAGCCCTATTGGAACATAATCAGCACCCAGGGCAAGCTGGAGTAGCAATTCTGTCTAACTTAAAGCAGAAACCTAATGAAACTCCACATCAGTTTCATTTGCGGTTAAGTGCAGCTTGGCGGAGTCATATCAAAGAAGAAACAGATGAACTGCCATATATCAGTCTGCTTGTTAATAATTCCCTTCCTCAGTTAAGAGAAATGGTTAATATGCATATCACTGATGATATTTCTTTAAAAAGAACATTAGCCTTACTGGCTAAAGCACATGCACAGGGAGGCTCTAAATTAGGTCGGCGTGGAGCCCCGGTTGCAGTACTTCAGGAACCACAAACTAATCCTACGGTGAGGATTGAGGGACCTCAACCTCAGCCAGGATTAGGACGAGGAGTTCCTAAATTCCCTAAGTATCAACGTTGGCAAAATGACCCTAACCCACGTAATAACCCTGGACCTTCGAGTGGCCAGGCCCCTCGACAGGGTTATGCGTTTGGATCCTATGCAGGAGCCCGGGATCGTGTTCCTTTCTTTTCAGATGCTGCACAGAACAGTTCACGTCTGCAGAGACCCAAATCACCGCCTTTGCACAAAACTGAGGACTCAGTTGTGAAAATGTTTAAAACAGTGCAACAGACGCTTGAAGCTCAACGACGGGCTATCCGAGAACTTCATGCCCGTGTGAATGAGCTGATGATGATGGAAGGCCAAGGCTCAGCGACCTTGAACCGTCCAGTGGCCTCCGTCGATCCATCCCCTTTTCCCCAGTGGACAGCCACTCCTCCAGAATTGGCTGCCTCTGAGGAGATAGAGGAGGAACCCCTTGATTATCTGACAGCATATGCTGCATGACTGCAAACAACCCCGAGTGTAGTCATAACCCCTTTAGGCAGAGATACAAGTGGAAGACCCACAATATCTGCAGTGATAGAGGGACTAGACAGGAATCTTATTATAGATACTGGAGCAGCAATCAGTATTCTCCATGTCGAGGATCCTAGATCCTCTCCTCTATCATCAGGATGTACCAAGACACTTGCAACCTTTGCAAGTAATCAGGTTACTACCACACTTTCTACACCCCTTGAAGTACAGATAGGTCACCTAAGAAAGAATCATACTTTTGCATTAATGAAGTTAGCAGACCCAAAGAATTCCTTATTGGGAACTGATTTCTTATACAAACAGGGATGTGTTCTTGATTTGTGTAACCAATTATTGTGTCTTTCAGTAGAACAGGAAAAGGATGACTCTCCAGTAGTCATACCTGAGTGTGGCATGGTATCTCCAGTGGAGGACTTTGAACCTGAAGGGTATGATTTGGACGAAATAGTGGCTAAACATGCAGACCAACCTGAGTTACAGGCATTACTGTACAAACATGCAGATGCCTTTGCTAAACACAAACATGACTGTGGATGCATGGCCGTCACTATTGTTGTGGAAGGAGGAGAAATTTCAGCCCAAAAACAGTATCCATACCCAGAACAAGCAAATCCATACAGAGAAAAGACTATTAAGTCTTTGTTGACACAGGGAGTACTACAAAAATGTACTTCCACTGCAAATTCACCCAAATGTCCTATAGCTGCAACTAAATTGGTACAACCCAATATACCAGATCTAAAAGATATGCAAAAATTGGATAAGGACATAATAAAAGTAATTCTAGAGCTTTCCAAAATAGACAAAGAGGGATCACTAACAATAGACCCTTTGTACAAACGACATGAACAGCAGTTACAAGTCGTAGATGGAGTTCTCATGTATACAGGAGGTCCTTTCCCTGTGTGGGTAGTTCCAGCTCACCTACGGAGGGAAATGATGTACATGGTCCATGACACTCCTACAGGAGGACATCAGGGAGTGGACAAAACTGTACAACGTCTTGCATCTGTAGGATGGTGGCCACTTCTTAGGATGGATGTGCAACAATATTGTGAAAATTGTCTGGCATGTGCCCAAGCTAATCCTACTCCATCCAAAAGAAATGCGCCACTAAGATCCCAGGTGTATGAAGGTCCGTGGATGGCTTTGCAGATTGACTTTGTAGGTCCTTTGCCAAGGACCCAAAGAGGTAACCAATATTTATTGGTGATTATCGATCCTTTCTCAAAGTGGATAGAGGCATTTCCTCTTAAAGCCAATACTGCAAAAGCCACTGCCAAGGTCTTGGTAGAACAAGTCTTCTCTCGCTGGGGGATCCCTGCAAAGGTAGAATCAGACCAGGGATCACATTTTACAGGACAGTTCTTTAGGGATTGTCTTAAATTGATGGGAGTCCCGCAGAGACTACACATCCCATACAGGCCACAGTCATCTGGGATGGTGGAACGAACCAATCGGACTATAAAAGTGATGTTGAGGAAACTGGTTGATGCCAATGGACGTAACTGGGACACCCTCATGCCTTTAATTTTAATGGCATTAAGGGCGACACCGGCTGCATCTACTGATAAAACACCTTTTGAAGTGATGACAGGCCGAACAATGAGATTACCAGAACATTTAATTTGGCAAGCTAGTGGCACTCAATTAGAGGGAATAAAAATGGATACCTACCTGCAAAATCTGCAAAAACATTTAAATCACATTCACTTGCAGGTAGCTGCTAAATTGGGAAAATCCAGACGTAAGGCAAAGGCTTACTTTGACAAAAGCCAGAGAGAGAATACTTGGGAGGTAGGAGACCAAGTAATGTTATTGTCATATAAGTCACCAGAACATGGGTTGTGTAATCGATGGATTGGACCTTTCCAAATCATTGATAAACTCAGTTCAGCAGTATATAAGATCAGAGTAACAGGAGGAAAGCATAATAGAGACAAGATTTATCATGCTAACCAGTTAAAGCTGTATCGATCGTCCAGGTCGCAGAAGCAACTTCCTCCTCAGGACTTAAGTGATCAGACGAAATCGCAACAATTGGAGCCCAGCAGTTTGCAACCATGAAATTGACATTGACATTTTTGACTTATTACACCCTTATTGTTGCTCTAAGGGTAGGACTATGCCAAAATCTTAAGTCTGAAACCGAACTATTGCAACCCCAGGAAACCAGACGACCAGATGGTATTCAGTTGTCTGAGCCCAAGCAACAAAACATACCAACAAAGAAGGAACGGACTATTATACTTAATCCAGAACTGGTCAATAACCCGATTCAACAGGTTAAGGGAATTCGGGGGGGAGGATGTTACTTTTGAATATCAATTAGTAGAAGTAACTGCACTACCCTCTAGTGGTTGGAAAAAGATGTGTTAATTGCTTTTAAAGTTAATTGCTTTAAACAATGATCAGAAAAGAGATCAGCATTTGGGGAAAGAAATTATATGTTCTGCATATGGGGAATATGTTGTAAGCACAATTACTGATGCATTGCGATCCTTAAAATTAGGAGAAGTCCCTGACTTAATTAAGGATGAACAACTAATGAGTTGGTATTGTCCTAAATGTTTTCAGAAGCTGGAAAAGGAAAGATCCACTTGTTTGGATACATGCCAGCATTTGTCAGTGGGTGCTATGAGAGAGATAGGATCTGTGACACCTCACCCCAACCGAGACAGTTGTTCTCTTACAAAAGAGTGTATAATGGCACGATCTTTGTATGTTTCATTCACGGTCTCGTTACCAGTGTTTGACCCAGACAGAGATGTGTACAAGCAATTGGCTGCTATCCATTCTATAGGTCACCTCGAAGATGACATCTACAGGGAACGCGTTAATGCACCTCCCCTGGTAGTCTATCACACTCCAACTCAGACTTGGAAGGTACCACAGATGGTCTGTTGTTCTGAAAAAGGACCCCAGTATATCTGTAGGTGTAATGTGTTTGAAACAGACACTGTTTTGTGTGGACTACAGGGAGAGAAAGCACAGAATTCATCATCGTCATGCCTGGTGAGGCTGACCACATGGAAGACTCCGATGGAGAGGGTGACCTATGCTGGAAGGAACCAATTTTGCGTGGTTACCAACCAAAAGAGGTACCAGTATGGTCCCTTGGAGTGTCCTGTCACAGAGCCAAATTTCTGTTTTACCCCAAAGCAACCCACGGTAATAGGAAATCAAGTTATTTCCCCTATTCCTATTTTTGAGAACATTACCATTATTCAGTCTAACCCTGATTACCAGAATTTAACTATTCAAAGTATACCTACTTTTCTGGCTTATATTCCACCATTAGGGTTGCAACTGAAATCCTTTATGACTCGTAAAGAGACCCACCTCATTCAAATTACTAACAATATGGATGAAGCCCAACAAGTTATTACCCAATTAATGAATGAAGAGAATGAGTCTGCAACAACTTCTAAAGAAAAATTCGGATTAGAAGTATGGATAATTATCCAAGGAATTGGGATTGTGATTAATTTCCTTATGTTAGGTTATATGCTGTATAAACGCAACAAACCCAAGCCAAAAACTAGGCAGAGACCTAGACAGACACCCAGACAATCACCTAAACAAATGCACAGACGAGCACCATCTGGGGATAAAGATGAATATATATATATGGTGCCCATTCCTGATACCTACCAAAATTTGCCCAGGTATGAAACTAAAAAGGGCCCCACAGATGTTAAGTCCTAGGTGACGGGGTTTCTTTATGTAAACCACCCCGTCAAAGGGGGGCGTGTAGCCCTGAGGATTAATCTGTTGGTCTGTATAAAATGTCTTTTTGATAAAAGTGTGTAGGCTGCATAGATTAATAGAATTTGCAATAGCTGTAAACGCAAGATACCTAGAAGCTTCTAAACCAGACATCCTGGCCTATTTCCTCTGTGATGCTGAAAGCAACCTTTAAGACCCTTACTCAGAAAAGTGATAATAGGAAACAAACCTACGCAAATCGTCTAGGGACTTTCTGAATATCTGCTAACCTTTCACCTAGTTAGGTGCAAAAGGACCTAACAAGTACACCACAAGATACGTAGATAGTTGTCATTAATACGTATACAAAGGTCAGCCTATGAAAACAGGTACCCTCACCTTTCCATGGGGAAAGACAAATTTGGGCGTAAGAGGAAGGAGTTCTCCCTATAAAAGGTGTGATAATCCACCATTAGGGCAGGCGATACACCCATCCTTCTATTCTCATCGCCTCACCCTGCCTACACCTACGAAAGCTGTCAACTAATGATAAGTCGTAGTGTTCTGTCCTTTCACAGCTGTAAGTATGAAATAATTCTTAATTTCTACTTCACCTCTAAAGCATCTATGCTAAGAAGAGTTTAATTCATAACCAGTTTCTTTATAACTATACTTCCTCTAGCAGAGGTGTGAAATTCACTCTAGTACTATTTGCTGCAAAGTGCATTAGATATCATATCATATCATATCTCTTAAAGAACTGTGATATTTTGTAACTTTGTAATCAAACTGCTTTTAACATTTTACATTTACTTCTTGTTTTATTGGTTTTAAATAAAAGGTCTTGTTTGACTAAACTTTGTCTCGGTCCTAATTCCTGTTATACCCCAATCTCCTTGTATTAAATTCTGTGAAGCCTGATTCAAGACGAACTTTTATCTTCTGATCACACATATTGGCGAGCCATACCCATATTATTAATATCTATTAATTATTACTAACACTCTTAATTAATTATAAAATTAATTATTACATACAACCAAATTAAGTGGATAAATTCCACTGTCCCTACTAACCCTCCCCAAATCAGGCAACAGACTGGCGAGCCAGCCAGGAGGAGATTTGAGGAGTGTGACAGGAATCCAGAGATATTTCTGGACCCTTTGGAGAATTTTTCTTTGAAACGTAAGTAAATAGTTAACTTCAGTACACTCTGGAACTCTTAAACCAGAGACACCTTCCTGTGATTATTGTTGCTGGCAGTACACCCAGTATTTCCGTTTTGTATTGTGGTTATACATCCGAAAGGTTTTTACTTTCACTTTTGCCTAAAGGATTTTAACTGTATTAGCTAACTGAATATTGAAGTAATATTGTTTTAAAAGTGATATATGTGCACAGAAAGGGGTTTTTATATGTTGAAGAAGTTAATGAATGGTACCGAATAAAATAATAGCAGCCGCATCTGGATCCGATGACCCACACTAGTGGTGGCGGGGAGTTAATAAAGCAAGGTATTCATAGCTGCCAGAAAGGCCGCAATCAGTCAGAACTTGAATAGTTCAAAGATACCTTATCTTAGTCCCATTAACTCTTCCGGACTGCACCTCTGATCCGTCTGCCTCAGTATTAAGTGGATAAATTCCACTGTCCCTACTAACCCTCCCCAAATCAGGCAACAGCTGGGCGTCCCCAACCTCAGGCAAAAGTCCACACCACTGGACTGTTCCTACCTTATCCACAGGACCGGTTCCTCATCGTCGCCTGCAACAGCTTCTCCACTATCCGAGTGCATTGCACCGTTGTGTCCTCCAAGGTCAGCCTGATGCGTCTCTGCTGAGGCCCCCGGTAAAGGCACCGGTGCGCGCTGGGCGTCGGCTGTGACCGTCGTCCACCGGCCATCGGAGGAGTCTGGGCAAGGCACAATTTTGCCTCGAGCCCACCCAGGGACGCCAAAACTGTTGCCGGTCCAAAGGGCCCGAGGAGGGGCAACAGCGGGGTTCGTTGCCCGGTGTGCATCGCACTAATTAACACACCAGGGTGGAGAAGCAAACCAAGTTTTTTTGAGCTCAAAAAAAGGTGCAAGGGAGAAATTACAATCTCAAATCCTGCACACCCGCACGCAGGCGGGGTCCCAGCATTTATACCCCCTTTGTTTTTCCCCCTTCCTCCCTCCCCCTTGCAACAGTTACACTTAACACTATAATGTAGCTTGTTAGAACTGTTCTCATTCGCATATTTATCTATGGCCTTCACAGCACAGACGCATGCAGACTTTCCTCCCCCTTCTCCCCCGTCTTACTGCCGCTTTTTGCTGTTTCGAGCTATCCTGCAGCTACAAGCTAAGAAAGCTGACAGTTACACATTTTGCTTGCTGTTTATTAGCATCTTAGGCTGGTTAAAGTTTACAGCATGGAAGAACTTTGGTTCACTCAGGCCCAGAGTCACAACTTTGGTTTACTTAGGCCTAGGGACATCAACAAAATCATCTGTGGAATCTTGAAGTTTTTCAATGAAGCAACGCCCCAGAAACTCAGGGTTTGAAAATAGAAAGTGGGAGCTTCAGTTATTTCACTTACTCTTGCTCTTTTTCCCTTCTTCCCCAAAGGATGAGAGGAAGCAAAAAGGAACAGAAGAAGGAGGGAGGAAAAAGTCAAGTGAAAAACTAACTTTTTCATGTTTCAATTAAAAAGAGCATTCTGAAACATTTTTTCTGCAAAAACTTTAATTGAAAAAGCCATATTTCATGAAAAACATTTAGATGAAAATGTTTCTATCATCTCTATTCTACGTCTGTATATTTAGTAAAGACAATATTCAGATATGTACAGCCATGGCTCAGGTTTGTGATCCCATCTGCTTTGGAAGGTTAGTGGATAGACCTTGAATTACAAGACCAGGGTTCTATTCCTAGTTCTGCCCTTGGCCTGCTTGGTGACCATGAGCAACACTACACTATGTCTCAGTTTCCCCATCTGTAAAATGGGTATAATGAGTCTGACCTCCTTTGTAAAGCACTTTGTGAGCTAGGTATTATCTATCAGAGGGTTCTGGGTGCTAGGTGACAAATCTACATCTCGCGCTGATGGTGGAGAGAAGGATTGAAATGCAGGGGCAGTCTCAGCATAGCTCTAGAAGGCACACATCCAGAATTACCATATGGCACCACAGTGCCCTGACTGGCAGTCTCTGGACCAGGACCAAGGTTTGCATGGGTGTCCTGCTAGGTCAGAGATGAGAGAGCAGAAGGGATGCTTGTAGCAGGGCTGCCCATGCTATATCCCTGCTGTGGAGAAAGAGATTGCAAAAAAATCTGTCTCTAGGGTTGTGACCAGCTCCAAATTCACTCTTCAAAAGGAAAGGATGTCTGTTAGTCCTGGCTTCAGTACTAAGCAATCTGCAGCAGGTCACAGCAAGATGACTCATGCCAGCTCAGTGAGTACATGTGGGCAGAGAAGTTCAGGAATTGCATGAAAGAGAATTCACATCAGCTTCCCATAAAGAAGGGCAGCAGGAACAGCTTGCAAACCCTTCCTTGTGGCAAGGGAGAGATCACTTGGCTGATGTCCTACAGGCATGACATGCAGAAAGGCACGGGAAGGGGAGGATTTACACAGAACTGGTCATGGCTAGCAAATTTGCAGTGAGATTCCTAAAATGACAATGTTCTAGATAAAGAAGAAACTGGGGACTCCAGCTAGTGCACACCTGCTGGCGAGGTGACGTTGTGAGCCATTCAACAAGAGCAGATGCTGGAGAAGATGGTGTCTCCGCTCAGGTCCACAAACAGCTCAGAAACCTTGTTGGTAAAACACCTGCTGCAGTTTATTTACAGTATCAGTTCCCACCAACCCTTGTGCTCTGTGTAGCCTCATCCCTCTGGGGCTAGGAAGCCCTCTGCTCTTGTATCAGGAGCTATCTGCTTTCTCCCCTCCTTTCCCCATGTCCTTCTCGTGTCTTTTGTATCATCTGCCTACTGACCTAATTAGCCTCTCAGTTCTCCTCAGCCCATGAATTAAGCCAGGTCTACACTACGTTGCTCAGGGGAGTGAAAAACGACAAAGTTCAACCTACCTAAGTCCCCGTGTAGACAGTGCTATATTGACAGGAGAGCTTCTCCCACCCACATAGCTACCACCTCTCAGGGAGGTGTATTAACTACGCCAACAGGAGACGCTCTCATATTGGCATAGTAGCATCTTCACCAAAATGCTACAGCGGTGCACCAATGCAGCTGCACCATAGTAGCACTGTACGCAGCTCTTCTTAGAGGTCTGCTTTGCAGTAATTAATTAGAACTGCAGTGACTAGGGTGCTGGCTCAGCAGCTGTTGCCCAGCACTCTGTCAAAGTGTCCTAGTGGTTATAGCAATAGACCAGTTATCAGGACACCTGGTTTCTATTCTACTAACTTGCTCTATAAGCAAATCACTTACCATTTCAGTTTTCCCATCTGTCAAATAGGGCTAATGATCATAGACATGCAGGACTGGAACTGGTCTCAAGAGATCATCTACTCCATCCCACCATACTGAGACAGGACCAAACATACCTAGAACATCCCTAGAAGAGGTTTGTCTAACCTGCTTGTCAAAGCCTCCAGTGGTGAGGATTCCCCAGCCTCCCTAGGTAACATGTTCTGGTTCATCTCTGAAACCACAAATGCACTGTGTACATTTATGGTCCCCATTGACATACCATCTGAGTACCTCATAGTCATTAACATACTCGTCTTCACAACAGCCCACAACAGGAGGGAAAGGCCACCATCTTCATTTCCTAGGGGACTCTGAAGCACAGAAGTACTAAAAGACTTATACATGCTGGAAGTCAGTGGTAGTGCAGGGTATGGAACCCAGCATTCTTGAGGCCTAGGCTTGGGGCCTAAACAGAGGACCAGCCTATCTCTTATACAACAAAGTGTTATTGCGCTCAATGGACAGAAGGGGTGCCTGCTTTCCCTGGCAATTCTTGAAGTTGCATCTGTAACCTCCACTAAAATGCTTTTTGGTATTTCCAACCATTCTGCTCAGCAGTGTGAATTCTAGCAAATGCCCATTGTGGTACTGTAGCCTGAGATTTCTCCAGTGACCCTCCAGTTCAATACAGCCAACAGGGGGTTATAAATATCATAACATCTGACACCTCCTAACTGCTCAACACTGTCTGACCAATGAGCGGCCATTGGGAGATCCATCAGGACCCACGAGTGGTCACACTAACCCAGAGCTCCCACAGTCCTTGGGATCACACTGAGCAGGGCTGGCCAGAAAATAAGGATGTGAAAAATGTCAAGGTTTCAGAATGTGTTCATTTCAAAGTAGAATAAAAACTCAACCTTTCAAAACTTCTTGTGAAAAAGCACACAGAAAAGAGCCACCCCTGCCCACTGAAGAGCCACTAGCATGCTGGTTAAGATGTACAGCTGGGGTATAGGAAAACCAGGGTCAAGTCACTGCTTGGTCTGATTCAGAGCATGGACTTGAATGTGGATTTTCCAAATTACACGAGTGCCCTAACCACCAGCATTTTTTGCCGCCCCAAGCAAAAAAAATGTTGGCTGCCCCCCATCCCAGCCCTGGGCTCCTCATCACACCCCCCTGCTGCCCCAGCCCTGGGCTCTCCCCTCCTCACCCACACCCCCTGCTGCCCCAGCTCTGGGTTCCCCCCTTCCCTCCCACCATTGCCCCCCACACACACCTTCTGCTGCCCCAGCCCTGGGCTCTCCCCCCTGCACCTGCACCCTCCTTCCGTCGCAGCCCTGGGTCACTGGTAACTTGCTCCCAGGGCGGGTCATTCAGCAGGAATTTTGGATGTGCACAGAACACAGACAGGATTGGTTCCCATATGGTTACAGAACTGCAGTAAAGTGGAACAATTTTCAGCTTGTGTGACTGGAGGATATCTGGATGCATATTATAAGACTGTCCTTCATAAATGAGGAAAAGTTGAGGTGCCTTTATTATTCTTTTGTTCCACTCTTTCTTTCTATGGGGAACTTGCCAATGCAATATCACTGTCTTCCTTTTAAACAAACAAACAAAAAAAAAGGCAATGTCTGTTGAAAATAACAATTCCAGTCCTAATAACCACTGGGAAGCATTTCTTGCTCAATTTTATCCTACTTTTTCTACAGCAAGTTACAGTGGATCAGTATATTTGATTTGGGAGAAATGAAGTAACAGCTGCCCAAATTGAACTTGAGCACTCCTGAATTTTGAGGTGTTCAAATCTGGAAGGCAGGTGCTGGGTGGGGGAGGGCTGTGGCTCTGCGGGGGAGCATGGAAGCATGTATGCAGCAGCGTGTCTGGTGCTGTGCGGAGCCAGACACGCTGGTCTGAGTGGCATGGTAAGGAGACTGGGGGGTTGGAGAAGGGGTAGGAGGTTCCAGGGGGGCAGTCAAGAGACAGGGAGCAGTGGGGGTTGGATGGGGCAGAGGTTCGGGGGGGGCAGTCGGGCAGGGAGAAGGGGGAGTTAGATGGGTCGGGGGGGCAATCAGGGGACAGGCAGCGGTTGGATAGGCAGGGGAGTCCCAGAGGTTTGTCAGGGGACAGGTAGGGGGTGGGGTCCTGGGGGGCAGTTAGGGGCAGGGGTCCCAGGAGGGGGCAATCAGGGACAAGGAGCAGCAGTGCTTAGATAGGGGGTGGGGTCCTGGGAGGCAGTTAGGGGCAGGGGTCCCGGGAGGGTGTGATCAGGGGACAGGGAGCGGGGGGGGCGTTGGATGCGTTGGGGTTTCAGTGGGGGGCAATCGGAGGGAGTGGATGGTGGCAGGGTGGGGCTACCCTCCCTCCCCGTGGAGCATCCTATTTTTTGAATGTTAAAATATGGTACCCTACCCGTCACAGTGCAGCTCTCCATTCACAGCAATCTGCAGCATGAGGTCTCAGCTCCCTCCCTACCTCCCCCTCTTTCCTGTTGGTAGTGGCCAGGGGAAGGCTGGGCAATGTAGTTCTTTCCCTGCTCCAGGGCTGGCTCTATAGGCAGGGAGCTAACCAAGGAACTACAGCTCCCAGGGCCCCCTGTTGGTTCTCCTCTCCCATGCTGGATCCCTGCCACCCCTGCAAATGGGCTGCCCCAAGCGCATGCTTGCTTTGCTGGTGCGTAGAGCCACCCCTGCTAACCACTGAGCTATTGGCTATGTGGGGGGTCTCTGACCAGAAATTCCATCCTGGATCTAAGAAACAATCTGTTTCAAAACCAGTATGTTTCCATCAAAAGCTTGATGGAAAAAAGCAATGACAAATTGTCATTTTCTGATTAAAATTGTTCAAACAAACCATTCCTTCCTAGTCCTGAGCTCAAAGGCAAACGTAAAGATATTACTCCAGCTACTGTAATGAAGCAAATCCAGATTGGCCATGCTGCCTTCATTTAGAACAGGAGACTGGGTCAGATGACATTCACGTGAAGTGATCACATGAAATCTTTCTCTCACTAGAAAGAGTTCACCATGAGTTTCCATGGGACATTTAAAATCTTAATCCATATTTTGGGGGTATTTTTTCATCTCCTTCCTTGTTTTAACTGCCGTGGCTCATGAGTTCTTCTAGCCAGCACCCCTGGTAAAAGCTAGAGACGCTTCCTCATTAAAACTTAAGTTATCAAGTTCAGTCCCCAAGAAAAAATGAAGGGAAAAAAATACCACTGATTTCCGCAACATCAAAGTCTTTTTGAAGATCAGGCAACAGAGAAATGATGGAATCACTGCCTCTTGAGTCTTTTTTTTTCAATCATAAATGGTCAGTAAACTCTAGTACTGTTGGAGAAGCAGCAGTTGAGAGATTTGATTTCTTAGCTCAAATAAGAACCCTTCCTGAGTGTCTCAATACAGATGCAAAAACTGAATAGGCCACTGGACAGCTGATTTCCTTCTCAACCCTGTGTAAGTGGCCCTACTAGGTCAAGTTTGTGAGCTAAGGCTCAGTGAAAGTATTGGGGATTCATTTGCAATTTTGTTTTGCCTCTTTTCACTTGAACCCAACATGTAGCTTTTTTGTGAAATTTTGCAATGGTAATTTGACTGCTAAAGCATGTGAAATCATGATGTATTTTCATGTTTCCAAAAACTGGGTCCAAGTTGATGGGAAATTGATTTCAATTGAGCTCATGTGCAAAGCAAAGTCTCCCACAAAAGTCCATCAGTGTGGATGAGGCAACTAAATATGAAAACAGTCCCATTTCTAGCATTTTGAATGCCATCACAAAAAATTGGCACAACTACAGTTGTGGCACATTTGCAGTGGGGGGCAGTCTTGCACTGATATCTCTGCTCCATATACCTGCTCTGGGGAGACAGAGGCCTTCAGTTTCCAGGGCTGTCTTTCTCCAGCACTAAATCCATTATAGAGAAAATTTTATGGATTGCTTCTACTTCTCGTTCCTCATTGCAGCAAATACATTAACCTACATGTGTTCCTAGCACAAGGAAGAAAGAGCTGATTTCCCCCAGTTCTCCCTGCAGTGAGATTCTGGCTGGAGACCTGGTAGTATCGGTATATTGGCCAACAAGGAAGAAATGATTGGCCAAGCAATGCGCGCCCATCTCAATGGCATTTCTGTTTGCCTGTCTGTAACGTGATAACCTTTGAAAACCACCTCCGAGCAATTCCAAAGAGCCAGGGAATGTTTTGGGCACCAGTGGGCAAAAACCTACTGACTGCATGAAATTAGAAATGCCTGATTTGCACTCAAATCACCATTTAGTGACTCAGGATGAATGACTGAGGTGTGACCTCCCGGAGGCCTACAGAAGGGAGGCAGAGTCACCTTGGATAGTGGGGTGAGAGTGTGACCTTAGGATTAGGGTCATGGTGAGGTTTAGGGCTAGAAGGCCCCTTGCCCCCCAGTCCAGTCCAGCCCCCCCCCCAGCTGAGCCTGTTGCCACCACTCTGGCTTCCCCTGCCCCAGACCCACTACTCTGCTTTGAACCCTACTGATTGTGGTGAAAATTGGAAAACTAGAAAAGCCTGATTTTACTGGCCATCAGTCTGTTCCAGTTTTCTGATTCTCACCAACGTCAATAAGGTTCTGACCAATGTAGGTGGACGAGGGGCCCAGCTGTGTGTCTAGCTTGGCCTATATAAGTAGCAAAGAGCATGAGCCTCTAGTATCCCATCTTTATGGGAAATTATGATGAGCTCACCAGCATGATGCACAGTGATGACTGCTGTAGAGGAAGCAAAATCATCAGATGAACTTCATTGAGTGGACTAGAGAGAGCAACAAATCTGATGGAAGGTTTGGAACTCATGGGCCTCGTTCTTTGACTCTAGCCAGCAAAATGCAAGGGGGTTTTGACTTCACTATTATTTGTTGAATTATAGTGATAACTATACAAGGAGGGCTAAACCAATATAACATACATTATTAAAGGCTAATACCTAAGGTAAAAAGGAAAACGGAGAGAGAGAGAAGGGGATCTCACTGCTCCCTGAAGCTTGAACTGGTCGGGGTTCCCAGGTGATAGTGGTAGCTCAGGGTCCTGAGGGGAGGAGACAGGCAGCGCCCCCAGCACAATCAGTCAGGAGAGGGAGTCTCAGTGGAACTGATGCAGAGCTTGGGTCTATGCATCAGAATACTTACTTGTATCACAGAGCCGCTAGGGACTCATGGTCACATGAAGTGTCATTTTGATGGGCAGCTGAAATCCCAGGACACGGTGCTGCTGAATCTGTACAAGCGCGTCTTCCCTAAATGGACTTATGACCCGCATGTGCCGGAGCCGGTACCATGGGTGAGAAACGAACAGCAGCTCCCTGTGCAGGAGGTGGAGATGGAATAACCCTCCAGGCCTAGCATGTCTGCTGTGGTTTGCACCTCCTGCACCCCACATGGGTGCTTGGCTGTTCCAAGCCTCGTGAGAAGTAGGGAGAACTGCCCTGGACTTGTTAGTGTGGTGCCTTTCCTGGGGTTTGTGTCCAGCATTCACGCTTGCTGCAGCAGCATTAGATCTGGCTCACAACTGTCTATGCCCTGGGCCTCCAATGTCAGTTTATTTTAATGGTAAATATATCTTCACCTCAAAAAAAACCAACTATAGGTAGGGGTTTTTGTAGAGAAACATCAATGGTTCAAGGGAGAACACTAGATTTGTTTATGGGTAAACTGATGACTCAAGGGTTTTCTTTAGGCTAGACAATAGGAGCTGATCACTCTTGGCTATAGGTGGTGTTTTCTTCCAGGGAGCTCACAATGCAACTAGGCTGCTTCAGTATTTTGGATATCAATCAAGGATTCATTACTAGAATTGATCTGATAACTGCTGAGCGGGGTGTGGGCAGGCATATGTTCATTAACATCTGGAGCAGAGATTCCCATGATGCATTGCTTCCCTGCTTTTTCTGGTCCCAGAGTTCAGTGCAGTTCTCTGTTCTTCATTCTGTATGCTAATCCCTGTCCCATCTTTCATGCAGATGAAGCTAGGGGAGTTGTCTCTGCTCTCCATTCTGTATGCAAATGCAAAACTTGTCACCCTTGTCAGGAGGGGTCTAGGTGTGTCTTCCAACGCCCTTCACTGCTCTCTGCAAGCCTTTTTTCTGATTGGTCTTGGTTCAAGCAGAGACCAGGTGTTGGATTGTTTTGCATAAGAGTGTGGGAAACTGACATGCAAGTCTCAAGGATGAGGCTCGTTCTTATCTGCTGGGAGGCAATAACAGAATAATAAATTAAAGGGTTGGCCAGGATGTTAAATAGCCAATGAAGTTACAGCTGTGCTTGTTTGTACCTTATTAACCAATTAGCAATTGCTTGATTGCTTGCTTTAAGTGTATAAAGATGTATGCTGGAGAGAAATAAAATGACTCTGCTTTAAATCATATTGATGGTCGAGCTCTGTCCACGCACGCCTGCGCTGCAACAAATGGTGACCCCGACGTGATTCGTATCGAATGAAAGTGTCGGTGGCCTGACCCAGGCGGAGAAGCCCTGAGCCCAGAGGCGAACGGCCAGGAGCCTGAGCCCAGAGGCGGGGAGTGCTTATCCGACGTGACTCGTATCGAGTGATGATAGTGTCGGGAGCTTGAGCCCAGAGGCGAACGGCCAGGAGCCTGAGCCCAGAGGCGGGCGGCTGGGAGCCGCGGCGGGGAGTGCTTGAGAAGCCCCCGGATTCCGACGTGATTCGTATCGAGTGATGATAGTGTCGGGAGCCTGAGCCCAGAGGCGAACGGCCAGGAGCCTGAGCCCAGAGGCGGGCGGCTGGGAGCCGCAGGGGAGAGTGCCGGAGAAGCCCCCGGGTGTCCAACAGAGACGCGGTGAGCGGCTGGGAGCCGCAGGGGAGAGTGCCGGAGAAGCCCCCGGGCGTCCAACAGAGACGCGGTGAGCGGCTGGGAGCCGCAGCGGGGAGTGCCGGAGAAGCCCGCGAGCGTCCGAAAAGAGAGGCGCACCCAAGCTCAGATATGAGTACCGCTGTATCAGCTGAAGAAAAGATAACATAGAAGTTTTATTTGCACATTATGAACCGACAAAGGGAAAAGATCTTCCCTGCTGCACTGATTCACTTATTAAGAAGAGAGGGGGAGTTGTGGAGGCTCCTCCTGACCGGCCTTCGGGCACAGGACGAGGAGGTGCTCCGCTGGAAGCGAGCCCTGGACGGGAAGATGTTGGAGTGCACGGCGCAGGCAGAGGCTTGTGCCGTGGCCCCGGAGGTCGTTTGGACCTACAAGCAAGCAAGTTGTTCTGACAGAAGCCCGGAGAAGGCATCCTACGCTGGCTGGTTTGAGCCTGGGACAGTGCCGGGAAAACCATTGTGCTTCTCCGGTATGAGCAGCAATAGCTGACACAGGATTCACAGATTAAAAGAAGCCAAGCAGAGAAGGAAAAGGAACAGCATGAGTTAACAAGGCAAGAAAGCTCATTCCTTTTTTTTTTGGCCCAGCCAAGGACATTGCTTGCAACTAAGACTTGGCGAACGGCCAAGAGAAAGGGGGGGGCTTGACTGTGCCCAGGCCGCTGGAATAGCTGTAAAATTCGGCCTGGCATTACCGGAATGTGTTAGATTTCTTTTCTTATGGGTAAAGAAACGCTACAAAAAGACTGACTGCTTGGACCCATGATTTTTACTGCAGAAAGACCCCTCCACATCAGAAGAATTTTTCTACTGATGATTGGCCTATGTAATTTTTTAGTCCTATTGTGCTTCTGAACAGCATGGCAAAAGGACAAGGTAATGTGCTGGTTGAACCTCTCCCTTGTCCACGGACAAATCTATTGTGCCTTTGAATTTTTCTAAAAGAAGCAAAATCATTACAGGGTGATGTACTCATCATCTCTTCCCTGTAGAATGCTAAATTACATCTGTTTTGGGAAAGAAGAAAAAAAACACTCACTCCACTGACATTGCCAAAGTCCAGGAATTCCTGACCAGAAAAGACATTGAGAACTGACCCTGGTGAAGACACAAAGAATTACACACTGGCAGGACGAAATTTGTGGGACTTATGTTTGGAACTGTGGTATTAATTGAATTTTGGGGTTTATTCTACAGGCTGCGCCCTGTGTTTTGGATAAATCCTTCAGTATGTATAGCCCACCCTAATTGGATTGTAAATGATATGTCCTTATTTTATTGAGGCTGAGAAAGCATTGCCGTGGGTGCTAGTATGTTTGAATTTTTGACTGGCCAGCTGATGGCCATTCGGAGTGATTTTGAGCACCAGGATAGCCCACTGCCCTTACAAATATATTAGGAGTACCATTTAATTTGGAGTTGTAAAAATATATTTAGACACTGTTTAAGTAAAAGTGTAAATATTTGCAGTGCCCCTCCCCAGCATGTAAACCGGTTGAGTTGGGGGGTGAGGGCTTTTACATACCGAACCCTGCTGGGTTCATGGGGAGGATGATTGTGGAATTAATTGCCCCAGCTTTTTAGAGTTTAATTGTTTTTTGTTTTTCAAGTTTGAGAAAACTCAGCCAAAGGGTTTGTTGAGTATTCTCAAGGGGGGAGTTGTGTGTTATTTAGGCATAAATTTAGGTAATTTGGGAGAATGGCTTTGAATTTATGTGATCCTAAGAATTTTTATGTAAAGTGCCTTTGTTAGTCTATTTAGATTTTTTGTTAATTTTGTGTTATGTGCTGATTATTGGCCGTTGTAGATTGCTTGATATTAGATGTGGCCTATATTATAATAGACAGCGTATTTGGAGAGGAAAACAGGATCGGGCCCAAGCGGACAGGCAACAGATAAGGCTTGGAAAGCTGGCTGAAAAACTCTTGAGGGCGTAGCGAGACTAAAAGTTTAACTCTATGGTTGCCAGAGGGAATAAAGGTTGAATTTTGTAAAAATGCTTAGAGAAAAGTTTTTGGTGTTTTGAAATGTTTGTAAATAAATTTAGGCAAGAAATTAGTTTACAATTGTTTGGCCATGAATATTTTGTTGCATTAGTTGAAGATTGTATATTGTGCTATGTAATTGTAATTGTATTAGGCTAAGGGCATATAAGTGGTGATGTTTTTTTTTAGTGTTTAAAATTAGAAGCTAATAGTAAGAAATTTTAAGCTGTGATTAGCTTTGAATTTTAGGAGTAAGCTAGGAAGCAATTGTATTAATGTAAATCATTTATTTGATGAAGTAATTTTTTTGTTTTGCCTGCTAGCTATATAGGGTTTTGGTATATTTTAAGTAATGATTAATTGCCCAGTAGGGGTAGTTTTGTTTTTGTTTTTTAGATATTAAAGAAAATTGGTGTTAGCTGTATAGCATTTAATGTACCATGTAATTATTTATGAATTGCATGGTTATGGATAAGCCTTATAGATTGAGGAAGTATTATTTGGCTTTTAGTTTTGTTTTGTTTAATTGGTTATTGTTATTTTTTTATGTGTTTTTGGAATAGAGGGGAGAATTTCCCTATGCTGCCTTGGTGGAAAATTACAGCTGCGTGATTACGAGAACAGAGGGATGAGATAATGTTGTTATGAGAAAGTAGGGAACTGCCAGAGCGAGGCAAAGGCCAGGTGGCCTAACTGGATCAGATACGGTGCATGGGAAATGGGAAGACAGTAAGCCAGGTGGATTCCGGCGAAGTGGGTCCGGCCTTGGCTGATTTTGGCGCAGAGTGCCATAAATACAATGGCCTTCTGCTTGCTGCCCCATGTTGCTGCAGTGGAAGCCCTTATTGGAAACCTGCTTTGTGGGTGTTTGCACATTGGCAGAACCCTCCTGGCCCCTTGGGCCACTTGTGTTACCTGGAGGAGGGATGTATAGGTAAAAGTAGGGCACTGCGGAAGATATTGTTATGGTTTAGTTAGGCAGCTGGTGTTTAGATTTGCTTTTAGTTTTGCTGTGTAATAGATTGTAGTAATGTGATGCTATAAGTTGAAAATGTTTTGCTGTGCCTTCCTTTTTTTTATTATGAGAAAAGTGGGGAAGTGTTGGATTGTTTTGCATAAGAGTGTGGGAAACTGACATGCAAGTCTCAAGGATGAGGCTCGTTCTTATCTGCTGGGAGGCAATAACAGAATAATAAATTAAAGGGTTGGCCAGGATGTTAAATAGCCAATGAAGTTACAGCTGTGCTTGTTTGTACCTTATTAACCAATTAGCAATTGCTTGATTGCTTGCTTTAAGTGTATAAAGATGTATGCTGGAGAGAAATAAAATGACTCTGCTTTAAATCATATTGATGGTCGAGCTCTGTCCACGCACGCCTGCGCTGCAACAACCAGGGGGATGGGGGGTGTCCCTCATGAGTCAGACAGGACAGACACTGGGCCCTGGTTCCCCCAAAACACAGAGCTGACTGGTATCAGAGAACAGTTTCAAAACTGGGGTATATTGGGCTTGTATAACAACATCCCCATCTGGGTTCAGTGGAGGAATTGAACCTACTATCTGACTATAGAACAGCATTAACCCTATGGCATGAGCTAAACAACTGGCTCTATCAGCCTGGAGGCAGTAGTGCTCATAAACCACAATGGCCACTAGCCAGCCACAGAAAACCACACTGTGTTAGGGTGGGTTATCCTTCACCCCCTCGGCTGCAGCTAAAATGAATAGATGAGGAATTGCCCACACAGTGGGGCAATGTGCTCTCCGGGAGTAAGATTTCAAAAGTGCACTAATATGCTGCATGTGAATTGGTCTGTGTAGACCCTGCTGGTGTGCACTGAAGGATCCCTAGTGTGCTTTGACATAGGACTGTTTCCCTATTGCACTTCAGTGAAGTGCACTGAACTTGTAATGCACACCAGCAGGGTCTACACACACCAATTGAGCAGCATGTTTGTGAGCTTTAGAACTCCCACTGCTGGAGACCACATTGCCCCACCACATAACCAAGCCCTTAGTGTTCAGACTACTCAGCTCCCCCATCCCCTACCATTCCCATTGTTCTCTGTCTGAAGGACGCTGGGGAACACACACAGCTTCTTCCCTGATCACCAATCTTCCAGTGACTGCAGCCGCAGCCTCTCACGTCAGCACCTGTAATCATTCTCTATTAATTGTAAACGTACATTCATTAACGTCAGGCTTTGGGTATTTTTCCTTTCACCTCCTCCTTTGCTTTGGCAGGTTATATAATTACTCCCAGATTTGCTAATGTGGAGCTGTGGATGATTTATTAAGGGAAAGTTGACAGTTAATGACAAAATAAACTCTGCAGCTGTATTCTTTCTTCCCTTTGTTAGTGGGGAAGATGAAAAAGCAACAGACAGGAAGAGCAATAAACAAAGCCGCAATTACATGGCCAAAACCAATTAATTACATTAATGAGTTAATGTGATTGTTAAGATGTGGTTTAAGAGCTGAGAATGGTTTGGTGGCAGACCAGAGCAGCCTCGTTGTTTTGACCACCAGCTGCTAGCAGACGTGTTTTGCTCCTTGATCTGTACAGATCCAAGGTCCTATGAACCATAGAGAGAACTGCATTCTTAGAAAATGGTCATGGCAAAAGCATTGCATGGTTGGTGGGTCTTGCTCACATGCTCTGATTGTCAGACCTGGGGTCAGGAAAGAATTTTTTGCCTTCCTGTGCAGCATAGGGCGTGGATCAACTGCTGGAATTATCTGGGCATGGCCAGTGCTGGCCAGTCCATCCCTAGGGGAGTGCGGTGCGGGGTGGAAGTAACATCACTTCTGGAATTCACTGTGCCGGGGGCGGGTAGGGGAGGCGGTGTCTCCCCAAACAGCCAGGTGTGGCCCCGCCCATACTTCGCCTCCCCAGGACACTGCTTTGGCAGCACTGCTGGACTCCAGAGGGTTGGGGCCACGCTGCCCACATTCCTGGGGCTGGGGAAGACGCAACAGTGATACCCTCCCGGCAGGGCTGGCCTTACCATGAGGTGAACTGAGGTGGCCACCTCAGGTGCCAGACTGTGGGGGGGTGCCACTAGGACCCAGAGTGTAGAAAATTGTGTCTGCTGCTGGTGCATATGTATTCTTTCTGCTCTAGATGCACAGAGATGGTGGAGTGCTGTGCTGGAGGAAGGAGGGCACAAGAGACATAACAGGCAGGCAGGAGAAAAGGTGAGAGGGAATAACAGAAAGCAGCAGGAGCTGCAGGGAGAGAGAAGAGGAGGAGCCTCTTATGTACCTCTCTAGCACCCCCAGGAGCCTGGACTGATTAACACCAGCTTCTCAGGGAGCTTCCTGTTTCCTGCTGCTTCCCTGAACCCACTTGAGGAGAACAGGCAGTCAACTGAAGTAGTAGGAGCCAGTTAGGCCCTTAAGACACTGATATCTTCCCTCACTCAGGCCCTGCTATCAGCCTGCTTATTCCCTTCAACTGAGTGTTGAGAGCTACTATAGCTGGTACAGAACAGCAGTAATGAGTGAAAGAAGAAAATGCCCCTCTGGGGCAGCATTCAGAAAAAGAAAAAAAGCAAAGGAAGCTTATCTATCTAAGCAGGAGGGAGCTCTCCTGAGATATATAGACACAAATAGTCACAGTGAGCCCTCCGGCCCCAGGGAAGATGTGAGTGGTGAGGAGATACCTGATCTTCCAGTTAGTCAGAGTGCAGGTGATCTGGCAGCTACTGCAGCATCCATGTCTCCATCTCAAATGGATGTAACCATGCACATTCCTGAAGAAAAGTGTAGATCAGAGAAGAGTGTGCTGGAGGTGCAAGAAACAGCTGCTGCTCAGTTCCTTAAGTCTAGATGATCCAGGACTGTGGACCCACTTGAGCAGTAGCCTGAGGGACTTCCTTGGGCCACAGCAAGTGAAAAACTTCATGTTCCCCAAAGACAATGAAAATAGAAGTTTCCATCCAACACATTACTGGTGTGAAATCCCCGATGGTGATAAAGTGGAGAGGCCATGGCTTATGTACTCAGAAACCCAGAATGCTGCACCTGTTTTTGTTGCAAACTCTTCCAGACTAATGTTCCAGCCACGTTGGGTTCTACAGGAACAAAGGACTGGAAAAATCTGGCTAGAAATCTGGCATGCCATGAGAAGGCAGCAAATGACCAGAGAGCATGAGGTGAGACTAAAGTTAAAGGCCACCATAGATGATCAGCATCAAGAGAAGATTGCATCAGAGTCTCTTTACTGGCAAAATGTTCTGAAAAGGCTCATTGCCATTGTGAGAATGTTTGCTACCCAAAACCTAGCACTGCGTGGCACTTCAGATCAGCTGTATGTGCCAAACAATGGAAACTTCCTTAAAATTGTGGAGCTGATGGCTGAGTTTGATGCTGTAGTCCAGGAGCATCTAGGACAGTGGTTCTCAAACTGGGGCCACCACTTGTGTAGGGAAAGCCCCTGGCAGGCCAGGCTGGCTTGTTTACCTGCCCCGTCCACAGGTCTGGCCGATCGCGGCTCCCACTGGCCGCAGTTTGCTGCTCCAGGCCAATGGGAGCTGCTGAAAGTGGCGCGGGCCGAGGGCCACCACAGAAAGAACAGAGGAGTGCAGACATGGATCCGAGAGTTAAACCCTCAAGCTGTTTTTGTTCCATGCAGTTTTCATTCATTGAACTTGGTGGTCAGTGATGCAGCATCAGCTTCTAGTGAGGCTGCTGAATTTTTTAATGTAATTCAAAGCATCTATGTATTTTTCTCTGCATCAACTCATCAATGGCAATTTTTGAAGCAACATCTCGGAACAGCCTCTCTGACACTTAAACCACTGAGTGCCACACAATGGGAAAGTCGAGTGGAGGAAATAAAGCCTATCAAACACCAAATTGGGAAGTTAGATGATGCCATAGTTTCCATTATGGAGGATAATGCTATGATAGGAACTGTTCATGGAAGAATAGTGGCAGAGAGAAATGGAATCACATACATAACTTCAAATTTCTGTGTGGCTTAGTGTTGTGGTATGACATACTGTTTGAAATAAATGTTGCAAGCAAGAGACTCCAAGGTATTGACCTTGATATATCTGGAGCAATGGAACAACGGGACAAAGCAAAGTCATACCTACAGTATTACCGGTCAGATGAGGGATTTCAAAACATTCTGAAGAGTGCAAAGAAGTTGGCAGAGGAATTTCACACTGAAGCTATTTTCCCATCCATTCAAGAATACAAGAGTCACCGAAGAAGACGACATTTTGATTACAAGCACAAGATAATCCCATAAGAGACCCCAAACAACAATTCAAAGTTGAATTCTTTAACCTGGTGCTAGATTGTGCAATATGGTCAGTTGAAGAACGTTTCATGCAGCTCAAGGAATACAGAATATATTTGGGATGTTATATGATATTCCAAAACTCCTCACGATACCTGAAGAAGACCTACACCAACGATGCAGGGCACTAGAGACAGTGTTGACTCATGATGACATGTGCAATATTGATGCGAGTGATTTAGATGATGAACTGAAAGCCCTTTCAAGATGCATTTCAGCAGGATCAACTCCAAAGGCTCTTCTGGAATATATGTGCACAAATAAGATGACCACCCTCTTTCCAAATGCTTTTGTTGCTCTGCACATACTTCTAACACTTCCTGTAACAGTTGCCAGTGGAGAACCCAGCTTCTCCAAGGTGAAGTTAATAAAAACACATCTACGCTCCATAATGACACAGGAGAGGCTGGTCGGCCTTGCAGCCATCTCAATAGAGCATGAGCTGGCCCAGACTGTGGACCTTCAGCAGGAAGCAGTTCAAATCTTTGCAACCAAGAAGGCATGGAAAGCACCACTTTGATTATTCAAACAGATAAAAATGCCAGTGTTTACTATGCAGAGAAGAAAAGTTACATTTGCTGTTCAGGCATTTGAAAGTTAAGTGCGACTTAACATTTTTGAACAAGGCATGTTAAGTTGTTAGTTCTCCTTTACTGGGGTAGTAGCAGAGCAGTACCATGAGAGGAGTAGAACAGGAAGAAGGCAGAATTGAGACCTTTCAAAGTTTTGGCCCAAGCGAGGGGGCAGGGGGGCATCATTTGAGCTCCCCGCCTCAGGTGCCAAAATGTTGTGGGCTGGCCCTGCCTCCCGGCACTCCGGGTCATGCACTCTCCCTCAGGTGGAAGGGCTGGGGCAGCCTACTCCAGCTAGCAGGTGACCAAAGCGCGGAGCCCAGAGGGGTCGCCCCGATTTGCCATTCCCTAGGGATGTCTCTGAGTGCTGGAGTCCTAAAGAAAGAAGTGACAGAACTCCAGAGGTGGTGGAAGCTTGCTCTGAATGTGGGGGCTGAGGTGCATAATGGGGAGCAATCGGAGGGAGCAGAAGTGAAGCGGGAGACAGTGGGGGGAGTTGGAAGAATGATTGGGGGATCTGGGGGAGGCCCAGGGGAGTAGAGCTTGGCCCACCTCTACCTCCCTGTTACCTGTGCCTGGTGGAAAGGGCAGGGAGTGGTGCATAGGGAGTGTGGGTCTTGGACAGACTTTGCTCCATCTCCTCGATGTGCTGCTGTGCTCACAGGTCACGGAAGTGGGGAAACAATCTGCACCAGGTATGAGATTAGCTTTGTGGGAGGAGGGGAAAGTAGACTGTTACTTGTCTGAGTCAGTCTGGTTCCTCTGCTCCCCTTAATTAGACAGTGTGACAAAGCTACTCACTGGGAAGTGCTGTAGATGTACATTCCACTTAAGAAGCAATGGTCTCTACCAGTCTACAGGGAGTCATGCAAAGAAAGGCCACACAGGACAACAATTCCAAGGTCAGAGATCATGAGGCAGCCATCCAGTTAATGAGTCTGTGGCAAACTAGTGGCTTTCTGTGGATTCAGCCTAAGCCTGATGAAACCAATGGCAAGACTATTGTTGGCTTCAATGGACTTGGGCTCGAGCCCTAATAGTACAGCATGGAAAGAGCAGGTTTGGGTTTTGTAATTCTGTATTATTAGTGTATAAATTAACATCCTGAGTCAGCAAAGCACTTAACAGAACTTGAGCACTTGCTCACAGTTAAATGAATGCCTAACGGGTCTGCTGAATAGGGATGGATTTAAATACGTGCTTAAGTTAAGTCCCTACTTAGGTGCCATGTTGAACCAGAACACAACAGAGTTAAGGGGGCTTCATATCTGTAGAGTGAGCTGCCCGGGGGAGTTGGAGTCTATCCCTGCCTGTTCCACAAACTTCCGGTGTGTTGCTGGGGAAGTTACTTACTGTCATATTCTTGGGTGCAATCCAGACTGGTAAGGGGTTGTGCCACCATCTACCCTGTAACCCTGGGTGCCTTAAATGCTGCTCTGCTGCTGGGGCTTGCAGCTGGACACCACTAGCGAGCAGACAAGCATGCAGTCCCCTGAGCCTCTGTGATGCTTTGCAGTTCTGGTTCTGTGCTCTGATCCCAGCAGCCTGCCTACAGCTCACCAGCCCTGCTCAAGCCTCTATCGCCCAGTTACCTGATGCATGAGTGATGCCAACACACTCCCAGTCCCAAATTTCCCCAAACCCACCTGCCCTGATGTGTCCAGTCCTCTCCTGGGACCAGGGGCGGCTCTAGGTTTTTGGCCGCCCCAAGCAGTCATGCCCGGGAGGCGCCCCCGAGCCGCGGGAGCAGCGGACCTCCCGCGGGCATGACTGCAGAGGGTCCACTGGTCGCGCGGCTCGGCTGGACCTCCCGCAGCTGCGGGCGGTTCGCAGATCCGGCGGCTCCGGTTGAGCTGCCGCGGTCATGCCTGCGGGAGGTCCAGCCGAGCCGCGGGACCAGTGAACCGTCCGCAGTCATGCCAGCGGGAGGTCCGCTGCTCCCGGGGCTCCAGTGGACCTCCCGCAGGCATGACTGCGGCAGGTCCCCCGGCCCAGCCTGCCGCCCCCCCGGGAAAGGGCCGCCCCAGGCAGGTGCTTGCCCCGCTGGGCTCTGGAGCCGGCCCTGCCTGGGACGCTTGTAGAAGTTCCAAATTTGTAGATCCCTTTAAAGAAACAGTTTACTAGCAGCTTGCCACCTTACTGGAATTAACATACACTCTAGGGCAGTGGTTTCCAAACTGGGGTTCGTGAACCCCTGGGGGTTTGTGAAACGTTACAGGGGGTTCTCGGGGGGGGGGAAATTCCCTAATGGCGGACAGAGCTGTCCCTAGGGGCCCCGGGCAGCACGGGGCCAGCAGCCCAGAGCCCCTAGACTTCCAGTACCTAAGCAGCTCAAAGCAAGCGTATCTATCACACTGAGGAGAGTTAAACTTCAAGACTCCTTATAAGAAATGGAAAGGGAGATGAATATTTTTTGCTCTTTTTAAAATTAAATAGGCAGCTGGTATTATTGTTTTTAAAATTATTATGAAGAACAAATTTAAGCTTTGTTGTAACGTGTGTTGTTTGCCTGGACTGCTCAAGACCTGAATGCTTGTGTAGGAGGAACTCTTTTGAGTTGGCTTCTTAAATACTTTCATGCTGTTTCACATCTGATACTCCTTGATGAAACATAGGAGCCTTATCTTATAACAGGCTTATTCAAAGTGTTACAAGCTACGAAAGTGAAATCTTGGAAGAGTGTTGCTGTTTTCATAATGTAATAAAAATACTGTAATGATAAATAATAATAAATAGTGTGTAATAAGCATGTCATAAAACAAATTTTGTATTTCCAAGATCACTGCTTTTATAATTTATACTCAGGCAAAGGAGAAAATCCCTGGAAATATTCATTTTTAAGAGGGGGTTTGCGAGACTTGACATGCTAGTGAAAGGGGTTCACAGGCTGTTAAAGTTTGGGAACCACTGCTCTAGGGGATGAAAGCACTGGACTGGTTTATAGTAAAAAGTAAAACACTGATGGGGTGTTCATCCCACACTTGCCCAGAAAGGATTAATGACAACTAAGAAGGGGGCTAATTAACCTAATAGGCCACAGGTGAGGGGAATCCGGTGGTCAAGTAAGCCCCTGATGGAGTGAGGGAGCCCAGTTGAGGAGGAACATACTGGGCTGGGATGATAAAGACAGGAAATTAGAAGCCAAAGTGGTGGCTAGGAAAATCTGTGCAGTCACACTCTGGGAGAAGGTAGGTGTGTTTGGGTTGGCAAACTGGGAGGGAGCCAGGAAGGTGGGAAAGGCAGCGAGGACTTCGCTGTTGGCTAGAGAGTCCCTGAGCCGGAACCTGGAGTAAAGGGCAGGCTAGGTTCCCTTCTAGCTGCTGCGGGAGTGGCACTATGTGGCAGTGACTGGGAAGACTGTCTAGGGCTGCTGGCAAGGAAAGACATTAATACCCTGGAAGGGGGAAACACAGACAGTGACCTGGCTGGAGGGCTGAGTCATGAAGGAGCAGCAGCAGCTTGTGGTGCCAGAGCAGGGCAGATGGGCTGAGACGGCATGACAGCGTGCAACCGCAGGAAGGGGCATGGACTTGGAGAGCTAGTCCCCAGAGTGACCAGTAAGAAGCACCAGCCTAGTGGAGAGTGGATCACTCTGTCACAAACACATTTACTAAACCAGCGTCATAGACTAAGTGACACCAAGTAGGGCATATAGGGTAGAAATGGCTACAAATGAAATAAACTCCTAAGACTAACAATTTCAGCCAGTTATAATCTTTGCCTAAGCAGGCTTGTCACTTATAATGAATTTCCAGAGACTTCAACCCGCTTGTCTGCAGGCCCCATCATTCTGTGATCCCAGGAGCTCTGGCCTCTTTAGTCCTGTAAGTGATGGATAACTTAGGGGTTCTCTGCCCCTCCCTTGTCTCTCTTGAAGCTCAAGACCTACTTCAAGAGGCAGGAAGGCTGATAACTAGGCTGGCCAGACACAGGCCTGTGTGATCTGGTCTTGCTGACTCCCTACCTAACTGGTGAGCTTTGGTGGCTCTGTTTTCCGCATTGGTAAATTGTGATCCCATTGTCCCTGGTCAGCCCTGCTGCCTTTGTATTCAAGAGCTGGGCTCACCAGTTCTCTACTTCCTTCCAATACAGACTTTAAATAATAAGGTCAGAGAACATCCATGACTCCACCTGCAGCGTTAATGCATACATTTCACATTTGTTTTCCAATGATATATGACATAGCACCGTTCAGATACAGATCATGAGACCCAAGTATTGGGGTTCACTGGTCAAGCCGGCTGAAACTCACTGCATAGCATAATGGGCGGCGCCAATCAGCTTAGGCACCACAAGCCTGGAAGGCGGGAGAAGTGAAGCAGCCACGGCGTGCTCAGGGAGGAGGCGGAGCAGGGGTGATCTGCCGTGGGGGGGTGCCTCAGGGTGAAGGGGGGGAGCTGCCGTGGGGGGGGGGACACCTCAGGGTTGGGGCTCGGGGATGGGGGAGGGCGCAAGGTGGAAGTTTCACCTAGGGCGCGAAACATCCTTGCACTGGCCCTGCCTGTAGCACCCACTCCTAGTCCAAACCTGCATCCACTTGCATCTCTGCCAATGCACCCCAGTCCTAACCCACAGAACCCTCTGCTGTTCCAGCCCTGCCCTGAAAGGTTAAGCAAGTCATGTCAGTCTTATCTGATACACCTCAGTCCTTACTTGCAGTGATCCCTGCTATTCAAGCCCTGCTCTTCATTCCACTGTCTTTCTACAACTTTGCCACAATCCAGATGTGTAGATCTCCTGTGATTCCAGTCCTACAGCTTCCCACCACTCCACCAATGCAGCTCACTCCTAAGCCATAGTGGCACTCTCTGCTATTCTAGTCCTGGATCCACCAGTTCTACCAATGCATCCCCATCCTGAGCTGCAGGGCCTTCCCCCGCCCATTATGCTATGCAGTGAGTTTCAGCCGGCTTGACCAGTGAACCCCAATATTTGGGTCTCATGATCTGTATCTGAACGGTGCTATGTCATATATCATTGGAAAACAAATGTGAAATGTATGCATTAATACTGCAGGTGGAGTCATGGATGTTCTCTGACCTTATTATTTAAAGTCTGTATTGGAAGGAAGTAGAGAACTGGTGAGCCCAGCTCTTGAATACAAAGGCAGCAGGGCTGACCAGGGACAATGGGATCACAATTTACCAATGCGGAAAACAGAGCCACCAAAGCTCACCAGTTAGGTAGGGAGTCAGCAAGACCAGATCACACAGGCCTGTGTCTGGCCAGCCTAGTTATCAGCCTTCCTGCCTCTTGAAGTAGGTCTTGAGCTTCGAAAGAGACATTTTCCAAAGGGTTACTGGGCTGTAAAGGGAGGGGCAGAGAACCCCTAAGTTATCCATCACTTACAGGACTAAAGAGGCCAGAGCTCCTGGGATCACAGAATGATGGGGCCTTCAGCCAAGCGGGTTGAAGTCTCTGGAAATTCATTATAAGTGACAAGCCTGCTTAGGCAAAGATTATAACTGGCTGAAATTGTTAGTCTTAGGAGTTTATTTCGTTTGTAGCCATTTCTACCTGGGGCGGGGAGTTCCCCTGCGTGCTGCCCCCCACCCCTTACTTGCTGCAGGTGGCCCTCCCCGTGCTCCCCTGCCCCAGCTCCCTCCCGGCGGCGACCGGGGCAGCCAAAGATCTGGCCGCCGCAATTGCTGCTGAAGAAAATGTCGCCCCCCGAATCCTAGCGCCCTAGGCGACTGCCTAGGTCACCTAAATGATTGCACTGGCCCTGGCTACAGGATTGGAAAGGCTGTGTGTGGGGAGCTCAGGGCTGGAATAGCAGGGAAGGCCTGAAAGGCATGGGCAGAACTGACTGGTAGGCAAACCTGCAGGCTTCTCCTTTGTGCTAGCTCAGTCTAGTATATCCCTACAGGCCAGGGACACGTGAAGCCCCCATTTTAGCAAGGCACTATCCCTGCCAACCCTCTCACCCAGCACCAATGCTGAGCCAGCGCCAGGGCTGCTTGGCCACTTGTCAACTCTTTTTTCTTCTTTTTGTCACTGGGCTAAAGCTCATTTGATTCTATTAATGGAGGTTTTCACACTGAGCCTGGGATTTAAATTGGCAAACTCAGGTTTGATGCAGTGCATTGTCAGAGCCTCTTATGCCCATAATGAGACAGTGATGAATGGGCCTTTGTTACCTATTCTGCAGTAGCAGCCGCTGGAGCCAGCACATACTAATGCTATCCACATGAAAGCCGAGGAGGAGGAGGTGGCTGGAGGAAGAGGAAACCCAGGTACTGGCATGAGCAGCTGTTAGCCATGAAGGCTCCAGCCCAATATAATTACTGACTTAATTACTCATGAAAAACTACAGTAAAAGGACATGAGTAAGGCTGCAAAGTCAAGGAAATGCCAGGATTTAGGGTTTCTTTTTTTTTATAGAACTGGAAGGGACCCTGAAAGGTCATCAAGTCCAGCCCCCTGCCTTCACTAGTAGGACCAAGTACTGATTTTGCCCCAGATCCCTAAGTGGCCCCCTCAAGGAATGAGCTCATAACCTTGGGTCTAACCAACACTCAAACCACTGAGCTATCCCTCCCCCGATCTCAATGGGCTCCCCTGTAGATATGCATTATGTTACTGTGATGGGAAGCAGCATAGCCTAGTGGGTAAGCCACTGGATTAAAACGCAGGAAATGTGTCCTCCATTTCTGGCTCTGCCACTGGCCTCCTGGGTAGGCCATTTCCTCATCTGTAAAATGGAGCTAGCCACCTGGTTGATACAGCACTTTGCAATCTACGGATGAAAGCTGCTATAAGAGCTGAGTGGTGTTATTATCTTAGTTCCCCAGGTGGAGAAAATGAGTCAAATCAGATGCCAGGCAGTCCTGTGGCCCTGTGGGCTGCAGATGAGATGCAGGCTTGTGAAAAGCCAGACAGGGAGCAGGAGGACTCCTGGGAGAGCAGCCTGGCGAGTTAGTGATCTGTAGAGGGCAGGGAGAGACTGAATAGAGGCTGTAAGACTCTTTAGGGACTGAAGACAGACCCTCAGGGTGGGGACACGGTGGCCAGCTGGAGATTGGGGCAAAGACTTTTTCTGTTTGGTGCCTGATACCCCAGACTTTGACTTGACTTTGATACCCCAGAAGGGGTGGATTAGTTCTTTTATGGCCAATGGGCCACATCACTGCAGAAACTAATCCAGGCAGAAGGACTAAACTCTGTGAAAGGGAAACTGAGGCAGCATCTAGCCCTGAACCAGACCAAGTTGGTGGTGTTGCTACACCTGGCAATAAAGGATCGACCATGGGACACTCCACATGTGTTTGGGTATCATTGGGATAACCCACCCCCGGTCTGAGAGGGGCTGTGAAGTGCTGTGCACTCACACACAGATGCACACATTAGCATAGCTATGCAGCATGGGAGGGATTTGGAAGGTCGGACTCTTTTTCAGGCTCCAATTCCACACCCAAGGCAGCGATCTCGCAGCCTGATGCTAGCTCTGTTCCAACACCAGCAAAATAAGTTCCAACACCCAGCATAAGCTTTTCATCCAGCAACTGGCATCTGCCGCCACCTTAGTGCATTTGTTTAATCTCCTGCAGATGCCTCTGTGTTCTTCTAAGAGAATAGAAAATCGGGGAACTTTTGAAGTTGTCTCCCTGCAGCTTAGTAAATTCTTATTTAAATGCTTTGAGTTCTAAGCTTGGCTTTCTCAGCAGGGACAGATGGTCCCTGACAACAGATCATTACCCTGATCTACAGTGGACCCAACCAGAATCCAACATCCCTGAGGGCTGGGAAAGCGCAAGTCCAGATCCTGACCCAAGTCTTGTGTGCGTGGCCCAGGGTGATGCTGACAATAGGCCACTGACTCAGCCAATGAATAGGCCAATAACGAGCCACCAACTTATCCAGAACCCTCAGCCTTCAGCTGCAAGAGCACAGGCCTCCCACCCTGGAGGTGAAGGAGCTTGCCCATAGTCAGAGCTAGCAGTAGGTCCCTTGTCCTCACAGTGGGCCAGCCACTACCTTGCCCACAAAGCTGGCATACGACACCAGAAGAGACAGGTGCATTCATCCCTGGTTTCCTGGCTTCCATGGTGATCAATGCCAGATGCTTCAGAAGATGCGAAACTCCCATGCTGTTCCCAACCAGGTAGTACCACACTGTGAGGGGAAGTGGCCTCTCCCTGCCTGAAAATAAGCCTGTCTCCTGAAGCATGAGGACTCAAGGCTCCTAAGGACAGACCCCTGGGCCTAGCCAAGCCGTGTTCAGCAAAGGTCTCGAGGGGATGCAGGAAAAGGTGACTTGTCACTCTAGGCCACTCTGTCAGGCCTGGGCTCACCCCCAGCCCACAGGTGCTGTAAGTTAAGCTAGTGCTGATGGCCCTATTGGAGACTGCTGGAGGGGGAGACCATGCTCCCTCCCACCCTCTAAACACCCCTCCCCCAGTGGAGCAGGAGTTGTATAGATTGGAAGGGGTCCCCTTACAAAGAGCTCTGGAAAGAATCTGAGCCCTGCTGCTATGGGGCAAGAACCAACCTTTATTGTGGGGCAAGGAGGGAAACTTCCCTGGCAGCAGGTTGGTCCCTAACTGCTTGCTGCAGGGGATCTTCCTCTGAAGCGGCTCATGCCAGCCACGGTCAGAGACAGGACAGGACAGGACAAGGCCAGATGGACCTTGAGGCTGAACAAGTCTGGCAAATCCCATGTAGCAGCCAGGCTTGGGACTGATAGGCCAGGTGCTCTAAGAGGCACATTTTGGCCTCCTGTGCCCCCACCCCACCCCCACGGTGCTGTACATGGAGGCCAGAGAAGGAGGGGGACAGAGGCGTTTTGCTCGATGACCCCGTAGCTATACTTTGTCCACATGGAAATGAGCCAAATCTGCCCAGCTTTGTCAAGGAGAAAGCCCTGACAGCTGGAATATCAGTGACAATCTCGCCTTCCTGGTGGAGTCGGTAAAAACGCCATGAGGCCTTTGGCTGAATCCAGCATTCCCTGTAATCTGCTTGGATCCAGCACATGGTTCCTTATTATCCTTTATTGCTTTCCATGTCTAGGCACACGAGGCGTTTTACAGCCACACACTGCCTGCTTCCAGGAACATGAAACCTAATTTGGATGGAAACAAGGGCAATTAAAGGATAAGGTACAGGCAGGGCAGGAGAGGAAATGGGATGGGAGCAAAGGTGGGCTCTGAAGGGGAAGGAGAGAAAATCCAGGCATATGTGGAAAGAGCACAGGCCTGAGAACTTTTTCACATTCTAATATATCTTTTTTGAGATGGAAACTGGAGCATTAAGGAGAGAGGGTGGAAGGGAGGGTCCCACGGAGGCTGCAGCAGGATTCAAGCAGGCACCTGAAGGTGGTCCTCATATCACAGGTTAGGACCCTAACCACTGAGCTCTTCCGTTCTTTGGCTTGTCATGAAAACTATCAAAAGGGCTCTGGTTCTTTTCCCACCCCGTGTTAACACAGAGAAGGTGGAGGCTCTCCACAGAGCAGCCAGTGTCTTGCTTTACCACTGAGTCACAATGTATTAACCTCAGGCCTGACAGTGATGTCTGCAGTGTCTCAGGTTCCCAGGGGACAGGTCTCACAGCTGAACCTTTATCTGCAGCAGTGCTTGTTGACTCAGGAATGTATCAACCCAAATTAGCTGTGTTAGTGCAAAGGCAGGAGTGGATACAGTGGT
Source organism: Mauremys mutica (assembly GCF_020497125.1). Classification (NCBI taxonomy): domain Eukaryota; kingdom Metazoa; phylum Chordata; order Testudines; family Geoemydidae; genus Mauremys; species Mauremys mutica. Next base: position 45,489,096 of record NC_059082.1, on the reverse strand, counting down.
AGGGGAGGGATTTGAACTCAAATTAATCAGAACAGATGAAACTTGGCTAGGAATAGGAAGGGAAAAGTGGAAAGAAAACAGTCCCCTGGAGAAGACCTGCTAGAGATTTAGATGCCGGATGCTAATAGGTTCCTAAACACTGGCGTCTCACTGCTACCTGCCATGGAGTCAGGCATGTGTGGTCTGTGCTAATTGGGGCTGGAATCCAAAGGATGCAGGGCTGGCTTTAAAAAGAGATGTTCACTGACAGCAGCTCTGTTGCAAGGGCTGGTCTTGGGAAGTGAAAGTTCAAGCCCCTAGATAGATCCACATTAGCAAAAGGCCCAAGGAACAAATCAATGAGTAACTTGCAGCGAGACATAAACTGGTGCACTAGCCCTGCAATCTAAGAAACAGGTATTTACATTCTGTCTGCAAGAGCTACATTCCCCCAGCAATTTCAACTGGAAAGGTTATTCTTCCTTTCTTCTCCTTAATAGTGTTGCTAGTGTGCAATAGCTGCCCTGTCTCACCCCAGAGGTGGCTGCATTTCTGTGTTGGTTTTGTCATATGAAAAGGGCAAATTCTGCTGCCATATGCAGCCCCTACTGCCATCACATTGAAGGTTGCTTGGGTGTAACAGGAAGAAGATTTCCCAGGAATGAGGTATGGGAAAGAAAGGCTTCCTGCCTTTTCATCACCCCAAAGACAGGAAGGAGGCAGAGAAAGAGAGTGCTAATACTGAGCCCCAGACAAGACACTGTGTTAAGCATGAGAGCTCACACCCAGGGTCCAAATCCTTACAAGAGCATTGTGATGAGTAAAGAAGCAGCCATCTAGCTGCAGCAAAATTAGAGTTAAGATGAAACTTACAAGAAATGTGATGGTTTGAAAGTCGGAAAATTCAGCAGCACCCGAACTACCTTAACTCAGCTCAAGTAGAGCTGCCCCAAGAGTATCAGAAACTCAGCCTACCTTGTCCAACCAGATCACACTGGAATGTCTTAAAAGAAAAGAAAAAAAGCCTGACTCTTCATGGTCTGATGGCTGCTGCCAGTCCCTCTGTAGGTCATTAGCAGGCCAGAGAAATAAAATCACTTCCAAATTCCTGAGTCAACAACTAGCTTCCTCAGGGCAATCCTTCCTCAATTCTCAGTGAGGGCCCAATTCTGGATGGTGCTGTGTGTGCTCATTGCTTTGGAGGAGATTCTAAGCCACTCAGAGGCACATCAGCTATGGATCCCTTTGCCATCCATCCATCCAAGCGTCATTGGGCAGAGATCTAATGTAATCCAGTGCACGGCATGCGATGTGTCCCTCTCTGTTCCAGCTTCCAGCTCTGGGACCTGGACAGGCTCCTGCTTTCAGCCATGGAGGTCCCCGGTTGTGACCAACACAACAGCTGTCACTCTGGTATGTCCATAGCCAAATCTGCTGGACCTAGCCCATGAAATGATAGCACATACATAGCCAGAGCAATGGTTACAAAGGCAGTAAGGGTGATGTTTTCAAGTCTGGGCTCCATATTTGCACAGCTAATGAAGGGTTATGAGATAATGAGCAACCATAGCTCCTGCTGAAGTCAGTGAAAGGTGGTTAAACCCCTGGCCCAGATTGTAGTGTAGATGGAGCATAAACATGTTTTTAAACATGTCTCTGCTCAGCTCCTAGATCTTGTGGCATGGAATTCAGTGGGAGCTGCGTTAGGCAGTAAGCCTTAGACTTCAAAATGAGCTATTTTGATTTTAGGTGCAATTATGTCCTTTTAAAGTTGACTCTGGTGTTTAGTTAGGGCCTGTTCCTGCTCCCACTGAACCCAGATTTTCCACTTCCCTGTGGCTTGCTTGGTCATTTGTGACAGTGCAAAGTGTGTATGACCCCACTCTTCTGATTTCGTAGTGTTTCACGCCCCCTTGGCATGCGAATAAGTAATGACCTAAGGTGCAGGTCACTGGAGAATTTGTCCTATTGGCTTCAATGGGAACAGGATCAGGCCCTTCAACAGCTTTTCTTGCTTGCAAGCATTCCAGCTCCCTTTCAGTTGACCTCCATTGCTCTGTGCTCAGTCAGAGCTTTGAGCAGGGCTGGCCAGAAGGAGGGGGAAGTGGGGCAATTTGCCCCGGGCCCCGCAGGGGCCCTGCGAGCCCTGGCCCGGCTGCGGTCCGGGTCTTCGGCAGCATTTCAGTGGCGAAGGGCCCTTCAGTGCTGCTGAAGATGTGGAGCGACTGAAGGGTCCCCCGCCGCCGAAATGCCGCCGAAGACCCAGACCGCCGCCGGGTGAGTACAAGCGCCACAGCTCCCCCGCTTTGCCCCAGACCCCTTGAATCCTCTGGGCGGCCCTGGCTTTGAGGATATCACAGTAACCGTGAGAGCAGGCTCAAGTAGCTTCTGATGATCTTAGACTGCTGACGTCTGTGTGTGCTTATCTAGGATTAGTCAATGCTTCTGTGTGTTGCAGATCTGAAGGCTGTAGTGGAAGTTGGCCATGAAAAATGTGTTGATTACAAACCACACAGCATCTCCCCATGCTGCCTTGCAGCTTGGCTTATTGTGACTGTCTGTCTACAAGAGATGCTCCAAGAAACAGCTTGGATTGAACAGATCAGCACAGACATTCTGTTCCTTTCGTTCTTCGCTCGCCTTGGCAGACTCAGAAGAGCCTAACTAAGGATCCCTGATGATCCTTAAGAACATCACTGGGGGCTGATCATCCTTTTAGTCCCATTGGGTGGCTGATGATCTGTTTTTAGCTCATGGGGCTGAACCAGCCTTCGGTGGTTTTCAGGGCCTATGGGGAAGGCTTGAGTGGCTGTGAAAGAGCATCCTAAATTTTACAGTGGGGAAAGTTGGGGGCTTCTCTACAAACCTCCAAAGGTGGAGCTTTTCCAGTGTGAACCTTCTAAGATCAGCAAGAGAATGATTTATCTCCCACAGGAGGGCTGCAGGTTGGGAGTGGAATCCTGCACTGATGTACAGCTGCTCCTTGTTGCCCCATTCTTCCCCCTCTGCAGGCCTCATGTGATCCTCAAGAAAGGATTCCCTTTCCTGTGTGCTTTGTAAATTCTGCAGGAGTGAGGCTCTTCTTCTTGCAGTCTCAGGAGGGGTGCAAGAGTGAGTCTTCACTCTTGCAGATGTCAGGGAGGGGGAAATACCTCCTTAGGTCTCTCTAGTCCCACTTTAGGACCATTTAAAATAAAAACAAGCAAAGGAAATTCCCAAACAAAAAACTTTGTGAAGGTGATGTTAAAGTTGAGAATGCATACCCGGGTAAAACTTCTGGCAAGAAAGTTGGAGTTAGTTAAAAAACAGCCAATAAAAATCCAATATATTTGGTATTCAGGTTAAACTTACAACCAATTGTCACAAGGGTGAAATGCCTGCAAACTGCATGAAGACTATTTAAAAACATCATCATAGAGGTTCAAATTAAATGTATACCCCCAATAAAAGAGTAAGGGGACCAAGAGAACAGTATGGCTAAACAGCAAAGTAAAAGAGGCAGATAGAGGCAAAAAGCATCCTTTAAAAATTGGAGGTCAGATCCTACTGAGGAAAATAGAAAGGAACATAAACTCTGGCAAGTCAGGTGTAAAAGAATAATAAAGTAGGCCAAGAATGATTTTGAAAAACAACAAAAAAAAAAAGACACAAAAATTATCAGCAAAAACATTTTTAAATACACCTGAAGCAAGAAGTTTCCCAAACCATGTGTGGGGCCACCAGATATTTGAGGCGCTAAAGGAGCACTCAAGGAAGACATGGCCATTGTGGAGAAGTTAAAATAGTTCTTTGCATAGGTCTTCACTGCAGAGGATTTGGAGGAGATCCCCACACCTGAGCCATTCTTTTTAGGTGAGAAATCTGAGGAACTGCCCCAGACTGAGATATCAGTAGAGGTGGTTTGGGAACAAATTGATAAATTAAACAGCAATAAGTCACCAGGACCAGATGTTATTCATCCAAGGGTTCTGAAGGAACTCAGATATGAAATTGCAGAACTATTAACTTAACGCTTAAATCAGCCACTGTACCAGATGACTGGAGGGGAGCTACTGTAACACCTTTTTTTAAAAAAAGGCTCCAGAGGAGATGCTGGCAATTACAGACTGGTAAGCCTAACTTCAGTACTAGGCAAATTGGTTGTAACTATAGTAAAGAACAAAATTATCAGACATATAGATGAAAACGCTATGTTGAGGAAGAGTCAACATGGCTTTTGTACAGGATAATCATGCTTCACCAATCTATTAGAATCCTTTGAGGACATCAACAAGCATTTGCACAAGGGTAATCCAGCTGATATAGTGTACTTGGACCTTCAGAAAGCCTTTGAAAAGGTCCCTCACCAAAGGCTGTTAAGCAAAGTAAGCAGTCATGGGGTAAGAGGGAAGGTCCTCTCATGGATCAGTGACTGATTAAATGACAGGAAACAAAGGATAGGAATAAATAGTCAGTTTTCACAATGGACAGAGGTGACTTGGTGGTGTGGGGGTTCCTCTGGGGTTCTGTACTGGGACTAGTTCTGTTCAACAGATTATAAGGGCCCAGGGAGGAGCTGGGTCAGACACTCTGTCTGTCTGTCTGTCTCTCTCTCTCTCTCGAAGAAGAAGAAGAACCTAGCTGCCTGAAGGAGAAAAGGTACCTGGAGTGGAGCAGGGCTGGGGAAAGGCCAGAGGAGCTGGGCAGGTCCAGCCTGGCAACTCCCCAGGCTGAGGCCTTGCTAAAGGCCTGTGCAGGTACTGGGGCTGGGAGGTGCAGCCCAGAGTTAGGCAGAGGCAACTGGTCCAACCTCCTTGCTAATGATGAGTAGCCATGACAGACTGCAGTTTGCCTCAGTGAGCGGGGGCTAGATGATGACTGGCAGTAGCCACTGAGGCAAGGTGGATGAGAGGGTTGGGGGTTCCCCTGGGAGGGGAGACCCAGAGCATGGGGGTACTGCTGGGGCAGAACCCCAAGGTAAAGGGCACCAGGGTCCGGGAGGGACACAGGGCCAGTGGCAGGCGAGACACTGGCCAGCAGAGGGAGCTCCAGGCTGGACAAGAGCTAATTCCCAGGATGACCAGCAGGAGGTGCCACAGCAGCAAGTCTTTGCTTCTCTACAACAGTGTTTCCCCAGCTGTGTTCCGTGGAACACTGGTGTTCCGCACGATGTGAATAGGTGTTCCGTGAAAGAATCATAATTTTAAAAAAGGGTCTTTAATTTTTTTTTATTTTAAATTTGGCATATTTGAAGCATAGTTTACAGCTCTTTTTGAATGACTATAATTTAACATAAAACTCTTTTTCCAGTTATTGATAGATCTCGAATTGAATATCATGGCGTAAAGAGAATGTGACGCAGAAGCATGTTGACGTCTACCCCTTTTGGGCACGTTTCAGTTAGTGACATCGTACCTCTTCCGCTCAAGGCTGCACGAACTGCAGTGGTATGCACACACCATTCTGTTTACGCCATGTTGAATATAACATATTCAAACCTGTGGGTCTTTACCATGTGTGCGATAAGCACAACTAAACTATCTTCACTAGAAACAATATAAATATTTGTGACAAACAAAATTTGACAAAAATCAGTATTTCTAAATATTGTTACTAAATCTAATCACCATGGATTTGTGGCTAAAAGAAGGAACTTTGAAACAAAAAGCAAGTTCTTCTGGTACTCCAACTGTGGCAGAAATAAACAAGCAAAATATTGTGACACTTCAAAGTGAGGATGAACAATCGCAGTCTTTTGTTGCCGAAAAATCTGTTAGTAGTAGTGAGTTATCCAAGGTGAAAGAATTTCCACTGAAGTATATAAAAAACCAAGAAGAAGCAGGTGTTAAAAGACCGAAACAAAAGTATGATGAAAGTTATTTGTCTTTCGGTTTTACATGTGTTGGAAATAAAGATGTTCCTGATGTGCAGTGTGTCGTGTGCAACAAGATACCAGCAACAGTTCATTGGCTCCTGCTAAACTTCATAGGCATTTGGAAACCAAGCATGCTGAATACAAAGACAAAGATAGAAGTTTTTTCAAGAGGAAGTGTGACTCACTTGGAAATTGTAAACTTTTGATTATTAAAATTGCTAAAGCAGGCAACAAAAGTTCAACAGAGGCATCTGATCGAGTAAGTTATCGTATAGCGCTTGCCAGAGAAGCTCACACTATTGGAGAAACGCTTATCAAGCCTTGCGCAAAAGATATTGTAACGTGCATGTTGAGCGAGCAGTCTGGTAAAAAAATTGATGCTGTACATTTGTCAAATAATACTGTTGCACACCGTATTAAAGATCTTGCCGATGACATAGAAAAAGAGCTAGTTTGCCAACTGAAAATTTGCCATGAGTATTCATTGCAGCTAGATGAGTCCATTGATGTTTCAGGACTTGCTGTGCTACTAGTATTTGTCCGATACAGATTTAATAATATTGAAGAGGACCTGCTCATATGTGAATCTCTGCAGAGCAACACAACTGGAGAAGAAAAATTCAACTGCATCAACAATTTTATCAGAAAGTATGAAATTAGTTGGGGAAAATGTATTGATGTATGTACTGACGGTGCTTGGACAATGATTGGGAAGATGAAGGGAGCTGTAACGTAAATCATAAGTGTGGCACCAGAAAGCACTAAGAGCCATTGTGTTCTACACAGACAAGCACTTGCAGTTAAAAAAATACCAGCATATCTGAAAATTGTGCTCGATGAAGCAGTACAAGTTATCAATTTTGTCAAATCTCGACCACTTCAATGCAGGTTATTTAAAATTTTGTGTGAGGAAATGGGTAGTCAGCACAAAGCGCTTCTTTTTGAGCTTCGTAGTGAACTACTGGTATTCTTCACTTCAGATAATTCAGGACAAAAATTTAATGACTGTCTGACAAATTCCTCATAGCTAATGAGACTTGCGTATCTTGCAGATATTTTTGCAAAATTAAATGAAATTAATCTGTTGCTGCAAGGAAAGAATGTGACCATTTTTACTACAATGGATAAAATTTCGTCCTTAAAAAAGAAACTGGAATTCTGGGCATCTGTAGAACAGAATAACTTTGACTGCTTCCCTACAGTACATGAATTTCTGACTGAAATAAATTCTACAGTCCATGAAGAAGTTTCCAGCACCATTTTACAGCACTTACGTGACTTGCAGGCCTCTTTATTAGAATATTTTCCTACAATTACTGATGAGAATGCTTGGGTTCGAAATCCGTTTGTAATTACAGCCAAACCAATCGGCTTTACTGCGCACGATTATGAAAGCCTAATTGACTTAATTTCTCACTCTGATTTGAAACAAAAGTTTAAGGATCTTCCACTGAATAATTTTTGGAGCAGCCTAATAGAAGAATACCGTAAAGTGGCTAAACATGCAGTTAGATTTCTCCTTCTTTTTGCTACAACTTATTTGTGTGAGACGGGATTTTCATATTATACTGCAACAAAAACCAAATATAGGACTAGACTTGATGCTGTGCCTGACATGAGGATTCAACTTTCCAGCATTATTCCTAATATTAAGCGAATTTGTGATAGAAAAACACAGAAACACCAATCCCATTAAATCCAAATTTGTATTTCTGTTTATAAAAATAGATTTTCCTAGTAAAAATCTAATTTGTTTGGTGTTTGTGTATATATAAAAACAGTTTTTTTAAAGTAGAACACTGTTTTTAATTTTGACTCTTGCACTTGATTTTTGTACTACTTTATACGCGCTTTCCAGTTAGAAATTGTTAGTTCGAGTTTTTTTAAATTTGTATTTTTGCTTTGTTTTATAAAATAAAATATATTTGAGATATAATAATAAATAATAAAATAATGCAATTTTTTAATTTGAAAATACAAAATAATATTATAAGTGTTCCGTAATAGGCTAAAAAGTGTTCCATGGCCAAAAAAGTTTAGGAAACACTGCTCTACAAGATTCATAAATGATCTGGAAAAAGGGGTAAACAATGAGGTAGCAGAGTGCAGATGATGCAAAATTACTCAAGACAGTTTAGTCCAAAGCTGGCTGTGAAGAGTTATAAGGGGATCTCAGTAAACTGGGTGACTGGGCAACAAAATGGTAGATAAGATTCAATGTTGATAAATGCAAAGTAATGCACATTGGAAAACATAATCCCAACTAAATGATGGGTCTAAATTAGCTGTTACCATTAGAGGAAGATCTTGGAGTCATTGTGGCTAGTTCTCTGAAAACATCTGCTCAGTGTGCAGCAGCAGTCAAAAAAGCTAACAGTGTTAGGAACCATTCGGAAAAGGATAGATAGTAAAAAGGGAAATACCATAATGCCACTATATAAATCCATGGTACACCCACACCTTGAGTACTGTGTGCAGTTCTGGTTGTTCTGTCTCAAAAAAGATTTATTAGAATGGGGAAAAGTCCAGAGAAGGACAACAAAAATGATGAGGAGAGATTAAAAAAACTGGGACTGTTCATCTTATAAAAGACATGACTGAGGAGGATATGACAGAGGTCTATAAAATCATGAATGGTATAGAGACAATGAATAGGGAAATGTTATTTATCCCTTCACATAACACAAGAATCAGGGGTCACCCAATGAAATTAATAGGCAGAGAGTTTAAAACAAACAATGTAAAGTACAGCATACAGTCAACCTGTGGAACTCATTGCCAGAGGATGTTGTGATGGCAAAAAGTGAATTAGATTAATTCATGGAGGATAGGTTCATCAATGACTATTAGTCAAGAAGGTCAGGGATCAACTCCATGCTCTGGGTTCCCCTAAACTTCCAACTGTCAGAATCTGGGAGTGGATGACAGGGGATAGCTCATTCAATAATTGCCCTTTTCTGTTCATTCCCTCTGAAGCACCAGGATACTGATTATATGGACCACTGGGGTGACCCACTATGGCTGTTCTAATGTTCTTAAAGTTAACCATTTGCAAGTATGGAATTTCACCCAAACTACCTAACCTCTGCCTCTGTAGACATACCAGCCAGCCTCCATCTTCCTTTGTTTATGGAGCATTAAAGATGTGCACTACAGACAACTGGAATTGTGATTTGTCCCTGGCATGACTGTCTCTGACATTAAGCACGGTGCTGCCACAGGGATAAGGATGAGGAGAAGCATTACCTGCTGCATGGAGGGGGCTGGGTTAATTAGACAATGTATGGAAAGTTCTAATAAGGAAGGACATTAGTCTAAATGAGCATGAGCGTGCTTTTCCCATTGAGCCTGAGGGGCTGAAGAGAAGTTCACATTGTGAAGCTCTCAGTAGCACTTCCCAGTGTCACTTTGCCCTCCAGAGCTGGACCTAACACGTCTCTCGTCTTAATTAAACACTTCTCTCCCTGCCACCCTATTTTGCTTAAAAAATACATTTCCTGTTAGATGGAGATAAGTTTGTAGCCGAAAGTTAGAAATTGCTTCCGTTGCTTTGGTATGAACGAAGGGCATAATTTACCAGATGCCTGCAAGGTTGTTAATTAAGCAGAGAAGCAAGGGCCTAGCAATTAAAGACAAATTTGCGGACACTTTAGATGGCGAAGCCCCTTCCCCACTAGCTGCCCGGCCGGCATCTTCCTTTGGTTATTTACTCCAATGTTGTGTGTTCTCACCATGTACTCCATTGAATACCCCACGATCCATCACACACCACAGAGCAAGGGTCCGGTCCTGCAGGCACTCACTCACAGGCCTAACTGCATCACATTGGCTTCTATGGAACGCTGCATGTGAGTGGAATTAGGCTTCCCCACTCAGCTGACCTGGAGGGACCCACTCTAGGGATGAGAACTGAGTTCAGTCCCTCTGATCCAGTCAGTGCTTGGCCTCTTTGTAGCAGCTTCCCAACAAATGCCCTTTTTAACAGTGGGAGCAGAACTGAGACTCATTTCAGATGAGCCCTGAACAGCCATCAGATGGCAATACCTTCCAGTCCTACCAACCCAGCCTGGTGTCGATATGAAAATGGCCAGGGGATGTACCGGCCATCGCTTTTTCAGATGTCCAGCAGCAATCTTCTCCCAGAGAATGGTTATTAATAGTATTATGGTAGAACTTAGAGACTCCAGTGAGGTTGGAGCCCCATTGTGCTAGGTGCTGTACAAACACTGTGAGAGAGGGTTCATTGTACAGATGGGGAACCGAGGCACAGCAAGGCTAAGTGATTTGCCCAAGGTCAGCCAGGAAGTCAGTGGCAGAGACAGAAATTGAACCCAGGTCTGAGTTCCAGGCCAGTGCCTTAACCACAAGATCGTCCCCCTCATGCAGTGATCTGTGCATCTCAAGTGGGATTTTCAACCATGCTCAGCCTTGGCCTACCTCTGCTCACACTGACATCCATGGGACCAGCTATGGTCCATGCTGGGAGAACTGATGACAACAGGAGCTGAGTGAAGCCAATGCTTATGGCCTGTGAACATCCCACCTGTGATTGGGTGTATCAACCCACACTGATTAACCATGGGTTCCCAGGAGCCTGCATCCTGTCAGGCCACTGGCTAGCATCTGGAGGGATATTAGGTATAAATAGTGATCAAACCCAGCTGGGGAGGAGCTGAGCCTTCATAAAAGAAGGGGCAGAGGGCAGTGGAAGGAAGGCCATGGAGGAGAGCCAGGAGAGAGGTAGCTGGGAGTTTTCTCTCTTGGGCTAACAGCAGAGAGAAGCCTGGGAGGCCATGCTCTGAAATAAGAGCCAGAAAGCACTTTTCAGGTATCTGGCTGAGCCCCAGCAAGAACAAGGAGGGTAGGGGTCCTGGGAAGGAAGGCCGGGAAGCTGATGGTGTGAGTACCCCATTGTGCTAGGCACTATACAACCACAGCAAGAGACAGCCCATGCCCCAAAGAGCCTGCAATCTGAACAGATAAGACAGACAAGAGCTGAGTGGAAAGAGAGGCACAGAAAATGACTTGCCCAAGGTCATTCAGTAGGTCGGTGGCAGAGCTAGGAATAGAGTCATAGATTTTAAGGCCAGATGGGACCATTATGCTCATCTAGTCTGACTTTCTGTATAACACAGGCCAGACCCCCTTACCCATTCAGTCCTGCATCCAGCCCTTAACCTCTGCTTGAGCTACAGCATCTCTTTTAGAAAGATCCTGTCCTGATTTAAAGTCTTCTAGTAATGGAGTATCCACCACGTTCCCTAGGGAATTTGTTCCAAAGGTTAATTACACTCACTGTTGAAAATGTGCCCCTTACTTCTAGCCTGATTTTGTCTATTTTCAGTATCCAGTCACTGGATCTCATTACGCTTTTTCTGCTAAAGAGCAGGTTAGTATCAGAAATCTCTTCCCTCTGTAGGTATCTGTAGACCGTGATCAAGTCACCTCTTAAACTTCTCTTGGATCAACTAAATAGACTGAGTATCTTGAGTCTGACTATAAAGCAAGCTTTCCAGATCTCAAATCCAATTTTTCAACATCCTTTCTAAAGTGTGGATACCAGAACTGGACATAGCCTCTTGTAATGGTCTCACCAATGCCATATACAGATATTCTTCTTTCTGCTTTTTCTTGCTGGTTCAACCAAAGATCGCACTCATCTTCTTAGCTACAGCATCTCACTAGGTTATCTACCATGACCTCTTAAGTCCTTTTCAATGTCACTGCTTTCCAATGTACATTAGCGCAGCCCACTCCCCCCATCTTGTAAGTGTGAACTATAATCTTGGTTCCTGCTGTATGAACTTTAATTTGGCTGTGGTAAAATGCATGTTATGCAAATAAACCAACCTTACCACGCATGCCAGAGCACTCTGTATAACAGACCTGTCCCCATCATTATTTACCATGCCAATTTTTCTGTCCTCTGCACATTTTGCCAGCAATTGTGTTATATTTCCTTCCAGATCCTTGACAAAGATATTGAATTATATAGGATCATGTAATAGCATAGTGAGGACCACAGCAGAAACACCCCTCACTGGGTGAGAAGCCCACATTTCTGGTTAGTTTTTGATATCCATCAGTTAATCAGTTTTTAATTCTTTGGCGTGGGCTGCACTGAGTTTGTAAAGTGCTACAGTTTTATCAGGATGTCGTGTGGAACAAAATCAGATGCCTTCCAGAAGCTGGTGTGTGTTATGTCAACACAGTTGCCTTTATCAACCAAACTTGTGATCTTAAGAAAAAATGGTATCTAGTGTGTTTGACAAGTACAGAACTAGAGTTGGTTGGAAAAAGTTTCCACAGAACATTTTCTATCAGAAAATGCAGTTTGGTCAAAAATGAAATAATGGGAATGTGCCGACTTCTACACATTTTTGACAGAAACAGATTGAATCAAATCATTTCCACTCACTCATTTTGTTTTGATATTGTTGAAATGGTTCACTCCAATAAAGTTAAAACACATCATTATGATCAGGTAAAATGATTTGCTTCAACTTTATTGTTCCATTTCATTTTGATTTTATATATTTTTATATTATAATTAGTGTAAAATATTATATTACCATTTTAGATATATTATAAATGCTTCATCCTTATTGAAATTAAACATTTCAATATCTTTCAACTGAATTTTTTCAGACTTTCTATTCAGGGAAACATTTTGAAGTGGAAACTTTTCCTTCTGGTTCCGAATGAAAACACATTTTCAAATGTCAGAATTTCCCACATAACAGGATTTTCTGCCTAGGTCTAAATAAGTCCCATCTCTCTTGGGACTCCCCGCCACTGCCCAAGCCACCATTATATGTTGCCTCTCATATAATGAATGGACCACATTCTGAAGCACTTTGGAAAAAGAATAAGCAGCAGCTCCTATTGACTCAAGGGAAGTTTTGCTTCATTGCGACCTAATAGTGAAATTCACGCTCAGAACAGACTTCGGGATTTGGCTCAATGTGAGAATGGATCAAGCTCTATGGCCCATTTGCCCTTTCTGAGGAGATGGAGAGTAAGGGTGAGAGGGATTCCATAGATTTCTATACGTTGCTTTGTGTCTGCATCATAATTTTCAAGATTGGGTTTACAGAAGGCACAGGTTTCCTGGCTGGTGACCTAAGCTAAAGACACATTCTATTTGCCTCTCAAAGAAGAGGCAAGTCCATGCAGGTGGCATTTATATTGGGCAATGCTTTTGTTGTATTTTTGGTTCTTTAATTGTGATAATGGATATTTGATCTTTAAATGGAAGGTTGTATGCCAGTCTGGTGCAGCCCACCTGGCTCCTAGAAGCTAACACAGTGATCCTTCTATGTTGCAAATCTTGAGAGATGAGGAATGAAAAGCTTTGGTGTCAGCAACACTGTAAGCTGGCCAAATAATTGTAATCCCCCTTGGGTGGGTCAGCTGTGGGTCCTGATCCTGAAACCTCTAGAACTACAGCAAGGAGTACTGCCTCCTTAGCCAAAGGACGAGGGAGGAGTATAAAAGTATTGTTCAGGCATGCAGGTGTGAAATCAGGAAGGCCAAATCACACTTGGAGTTGCAGCTAGCCGGAGATGTTAGGAGTAACAAGAAGGGTTTCTTTAGGTATGTTAGCAACAGGAAGAAAGTCAAGGAAAGTGTGGGCCCCTTGCTGAATGAGGGAGGGAACCTAGTGACAGAGGATGTGGAGAAAGCTAGTGTACTCAATGCTTTTTTTGCCTCTGTCTTCACAGACAAGGTCAGCTCCCAGACAACTGCACTCTGCAGCACGGTATGGGGAGGAGGTGACCAGCTCTCTGTGGAGAAAGAAGTAGTTCGGGGCTATTTAGGAAAGCTGGACGAGCACAAGTCCATGGGGCCGGATGCGCTGCATCCGAGGGTGCTAAAGGAGCTGGCCGATGAGATTGCAGAGCCATTGGCCATTATCTTTGAAAAATCATGGCGATCGGGGGAGGTCCCGGATGACTGGAAAAAAGCTAATGTAGTGCCCATCTTTAAAAAAGGGAAGAAGGAAGATCCAGGGAACTACAGGCCAGTCAGTCTCACCTCAGTCCCTGGAAAAATCATGGAGCAGGCCCTCAAGGAATCAATCCTGAACCACTTAAAGGAGGGGAAAGTGATCAGGAACAGTCAGCATGGATTCACCAAGGGCAAGTCATGCCTGACTAACCTAATTGCCTTCTATGACGAGATAACCGGCTCTGTGGATGAGGGGAAAGCAGTGGATGTACTATTTCTGGATTTTAGCAAAGCTTTTGATACAGTCTCCCACAGTATTCTTGCCAGCAAGTTAAAGAAGTCTGGGCTGGATGAATGGACGGTAAGGTGGATAGAAAACTGGCTAGATGGTCGGGCTCAACGGGTAGTGATCAATGGTTCCATGTCTAGATGGCAGCCGGTATCAAGTGGAGTGCCCCAAGGGTCGGTGCTGGGGCCGGTTTTGTTCAATATCTTCATTAACGATCTGGAGGATGGTGTGGACTGCACCCTTAGCAAGTTTGCAGATGACACTAAACTGGGAGGAGTTGTTGATACGCTGGAGGGTAGGGATAGGATACAGAGGGACCTAGACAAATTAGAGGATTGGGCCAAAAGAAATATGATGAGGTTCAACAAGGACAAGTGCAGAGTCCTGCACTTAGGACGGAAGAATCCCATGAACTGCTACAGACTAGGGACCGAATGGCTGGGTAGCAGTTCTGCAGAAAAGGACCTAGGGGTTACGGTGGACGAAAAGCTGAATATGAGTCAACAGTGTGCCCTTGTTGCCAAGAAGGCTAATGGCATTTTGGGTTGTATAAGTAGGGGCATTTCCAGCAGATCAAGGGATGTGATCATCCCCCTCTACTCAGCACTGGTGAGGCCTCATTTGGAGTACTGTGTCCAGTTTTGGGCCCCACACTACAAGAAGGATGTGGATAAATTGGAGAGAGTCCAGCGGAGGGCAACAAAAATGATTAGGGGGCTGGAGCACATGACTTATGAGGAGAGGCTGAGGGAACTGGGATTGTTTAGTCTGCAGAAGAGAAGAATGAGGGGGGATTTGATAGCTGCTTTCAACTACCTGAAAGGGGGTTCCAAAGAGGATGGATCTAGACTGTTCTCAGTGGTAGAAGATGACAGAACAAGGAGTAATGGTCTCAAGTTGCAGAGGGGGAGGTTTAGGTTGGATATTAGGAAAAACTTTTTCACTAGTAGGGTGGTGAAGAACTGGAATGGGTTACCTAGGGAGGTAGTGGAATCTCCTTCCTTAGAGGTTTTTAAGGTCAGGCTTGACAAAGCCCTGGCTGGGATGATTTAGTTGGGTTTGGTCCTGCTTTGAGCAGGGGGTTGGACTAGATGACCTCCTGAGGTCCCTTCCAACCCTGAGATTCTATGATTCTATGATTCTATGACTAAACCCCTTAGGTCTGGGGCAGTAATGGCCTCATAAATCTCTATATGTGGGACAGGCCTGGAAGAGGACAAAAAGTCCCACTGGTTTTAATGTGGGTTGCACAGTCACATTCTGACACCACGCCTCAGCTGGCTTTGCAGGCAGGGATCCTTTCAGCCTCTCAGTTCTTCCTTTGGTATGTACAGCAGGTGTGACCTGAACTCTCAGTGTTCTCTGCACCACAGAGGTGGCCGATGAGTCTTGACAGAGCAGAACACATATTCCCAAAGGCTGCCCTGCCCTGTGGCAAACCCTGGCCCAGCAACGCCTTTGATTTTGGCAGTTTGTTCCTTTGATTTGTGGGATACACAGTGATAAAAAGGGGCTGGGGAGGGGAGAGGCAGGAAACAAAGAGAGAGAAAGAGTTTGGAAGGGAAAACTGCAGGAGGCACAACCGAGGCTACAGTCCACACAAAGTATGCCAGCCCTTGAGAGATGGTGCAATGTGGTGGATACCCCACGCAGATGAGGGAAGGGATAATGTGGGTTTGAGAGGCTTTACACACCTGGTTGCACCTGGAATGAGTCCCAGCTGGGGAAGGAGCTGGGTGGTTAGTGGAAAGGCAGGGAACCCAGAGTAGGAGGAAAGTGGCAGTGAGAAAGGAGAGGCATGAGGGTGCTTCAGTCCTTGTCTTGTAAGGAGAGTGTGGAGTGCTGGTCAGGGTCAAGGCAGAAGCTCGAGTGGAGGATTTGCCTGAACAGAGAGCCTGGCAAGTGGTCGGGACATATGGGGCTTAGCTGCTGGGGTGGAGCAGAGTCTAGTGGTGAGTGCTGATAAAAAGGCAGGCTCTGGACTGCCAGGGATAGCTGGAGCCCTGGGAGGTGTCCATCTAGAAATGGAGCACGGGAAATTTCAGAGGAATGGAAGGTGTAGCCTGTGGCGGACAGAATCTGGGTTGGGGGTTTCCTGGGGATTCCAGGGGGAGTCCTGTGATTCCTGGCCCTGAAAGAGGGGTGACTTTAGAGAGACTGTGGGAGAGCCCTGCTGGCAAGCTAGGGGAGGAAGGAGTCTAAGAAGGCAGCAACGAAGAGCCTGATGGAGCAGCTCTTGGCTGCTGGTTGTAGGATCAGTGGACTGGACCTCAGTGTAGTGGGAGGGACTGGGCTCCCTCCCCTCACTGGGCAGGTGGTGTGAGGCCCCTGACATAAGGGGATCAGGACAGTGTAATGCCCTGAGAGGCGGGTGTGAGGACCTCGGGGCCCAGAGCTGGGGCCAAAGAGCAGGCGTAAGGAAAGGGAATGCTGTTTGTTAGACTCTGTTACCCTGGATGGGGTGGGACCAAAGTGCAACCTGGCCAAAGGGCTGCCTTATGAGAAGAGGCAGATTACCATGGGACTGGAATGACCATCAACATGGGGTGCTAGAGAGGAACGAGCTGCTGCACCATGCCCAGCCAGTGGTGAGTACACCCTCCTACAAGTGGGAGTTTTATGTATGCTGGGGTACTAATGCTTTGCCACTCTAAGGACCACATGGGCAACATGCGACCTCCCACATGGCCACACTGGGATGGCACATACTGCATTAGTCATGTACTGACACAGGACTGGAAAGGTTTGGGGACTGGGGGGTCAGAGAGTGGTTGTACCTGTATCTCCTCTGAGATTTGCTTGTTCTTGTATCTCCTCTGAGCAGCTGGGCTATTTCTCCTCCCCTGCCCTCTGGCCCCTCTTGTAAATAATGTATCAACCCAGCAGAACTGCTGCCTGCTCATCCCAGCTTGAAATCTGCAGTCAGCTTTATGTGTGTGTGTGTGTGTGTGTGTGTTGGGGGGAGGCTGAGGCATTGAGATAGGAGCAGGGGCCGAGAGTTCCTTCTCCCGACCACGTGCTCTTCACCATCAGAGAAGGCAGTGGAGCCAGGAAGCTGCGCTAGCTGCAGCACCCAGTTCAGGGACAGATCTGCCCACGGGGAAGCCTGTTAGCATCAGACTCATAGCCCAGGAATTATGGGGGTTTGAGAACGTAATAACGGCCACACTGGGTCAGACCAGTGATCCATCCAGCTCAGTATCCTGTCTTCCAACAGTGGCCAATTGCCAGGTGCTTCAGAGGGAATGAACAGAACAGGACAATTTATCAAGTGATCCATCCCATCATCCACTCCCAGCTTCTGGCAGTTGGAGGTTTAGGGGCACCCAGAGCATAGAGTTGGTCCCTGACCTTCTTGACTAATAGCCATTGATGGACCTATCTAATTATTTTTTTAATCCAGTTATACTTTTTGCCTTCACAACATCCCCTGTCAATGAGTTCCACAGGTTGACTATATGTTGTGTGAAGAAGTACTTCCTTTTGTTTGTTTTAAACCGTCTGCCTATTAATTTCATTGGGTCACCTCTAGTTCTTGTGTTATGTGAAGGGGTAAATAACACTTCCTTATTTACTTTCTCCAGACCATTCATGATTTTATAGACCTCTTTCATGCCCTGCCTTAGTCGCCTCTTTAAGATGAACAGTGCCAGTCTTTTTAATCTCTCTTCATATGGAACCCTTATTCATTTTTGTTGCCTTCTCTCCCCTACCCCCATTCTAATACCTTTTTGAAACTGAGGTGACCAGAACTGCACACAGTATTCAAGATGTGGGTACCATGGATTTATATAGTGGCATTATAATATTTTCTGTTTTACTATCTATTCCTTTCCTAATGGTTCCTAACATTCTGTTCACTTTTTTGACTGCCGCTGCACACTGAGGCCTGGTCTACACTAGGAGTTTATGTCGAATTTAGCAGCGTTAATTTGAATTAACCCTGCACCTGTCCACACAACGAAGCTATTTAGTTCGACCTAGAGGTCTCTTTAGTTCGATTTCTGTACTCCTCCCCGACGAGGGGAGTAGCTCTAAATTCGACATGGCCATGTTGAATTAGGCTAGGTGTGGATGGAATTCGACGCTAGTAGCTCCGGGAGCTATCCCACAGTGCACCACTCTGTTGACGCTCTGGACAGCAGTCCGAGCTCGGATGCTCTGACCAGCCACACAGAAAAAGACCCGGGGAAATTTGAATTCCTTTTCCTGTCTGGCCAGTTTGAATCTCATTTCCTGTTTGGACATTGGGGCGAGCTCAGCAGCACTGGCAGCGATGCAGAGCTCTCCAGCAGAGGAGTCCATGCAATCTCAGAATAGAAAGAGGGCCCCAGCATGGACTGACCGGGAAGTCTTGGATCTGATCGCTGTGTGGGGCAATGAGTCTGTGCTTTCGGAGCTGCGCTCCAAAAAATGGAATGCAAAGACCTACGAGAAGGTCTCCAAAGCCATGGCAGACAGAGGATACAGCCGGGATACAACGCAGTGCCGCGTGAAAATCAAGGACCTGAGACAAGGCTACCAAAAAATCAAAGCGGCAAACGGACGCTCCGGAGCCCAGCCCCAGACATGCCGCTTCTATGAGGCACTGCATGCCATTCTCGGTGGGTCTGCCACCACTGCCCCACCAGTGAGCGTGGACTCTGACGATGGGATAGTGTCGATGGGCAGTTCCTCGGCGATGTTCGCGGACGGGGAAGATGAGGAAGGGTTTGAGGAGGACGAGGCAGGCGACAGCGCTTACAGCGCTGATTTCCCCGACAGCCAGGATCTCTTCATCACCCTCACGGAGATCCCCTACCAACCCTCCCCGGCCGTTAACCCGGACCCTGAATCAGGGGAAGGATCAGTCAGGAAGTGCTATAAACATGTAAACATTTATTTTTGAAAGAACAGGAATGTTAACTATGTGAAAAGAAGGTCAATGTATATGGGGATAGAACAGAAATCCTCTTGGGAGATCTCCACGAAGCTCCACGAAGGTAATCGAAAAGCCTACACATGAGGTTCCTGGGGAGAGCTGCCTTATTGGGTGCTCCGTGGTAGCACACTTTTCCGCGCCAGGCTGTCATCAGGTATGCTGGAAGCATTGCCTCCACGAGCATGGCAGCATAGGCCCCTGGTTTGTGCTGGCTTTCATGCAGCATGTGCTCTCTATCTGCCTCAGTGACCCTTCTCAGGGTGATCTCGCTCGGCGACTCCTGCATTTAATTAGGGGATTTAGTGTAATGTTAGTATTGGGAATGCTTCACTTTTCCTTTGCATAACAATAAGCGTTGGTTTACAGCCACGTGGTGGAGGCTGCAGAGGGGCAGCATACAGGGATCTTTCCCGGGGACAGCCGTGAGGGGGTGGAACAGGGGCAGAGTTTATGCTTTCCGGATTGCCTGCAGCAGGAGGGCACTGCTATACATTAAGTTTTAAGTATCAGAGGGGTAGCCGTGTTAGTCTGGATCTGTAAAAGCAACAAAGAATCCTGTGGCACCTTATAGACTAACAGACATTTTGCAGCATGAGCTTTCGTGGGTGAATACCCACTTCTTCAGATGCAAGTGGTGGAAATTTCCAGGGGCAGGTTTATATATGCAAGCAAGAAGCAAGCTAGAGATAACGAGGTTAGATCAATCAGGGAGGATGGGGCCCTGTTCTAGCAGTTGAGGTGTGAAAACCAAGGGAGGAGAAACTGGTTCTGTAATTGGCAAGCCATTCACAGTCTTTGTTTAATCCTGAGCTGATGGTGTCAAATTTGCAGATGAACTGGAGCTCAGCAGTTTCTCTTTGAAGTCTGGTCCTGAAGTTTTTTTGCTGCAGGATGGCCACCTTAAGATCTGCTATTGTGTGGCCAGGGAGGTTGAAGTGTTCTCCTACAGGTTTTTGTATATTGCCATTCCTAATATCTGATTTGTGTCCATTTATCCTTTTCCTTAGAGACTGTCCAGTTTGGCCGATGTACATAGCAGAGGGGCACTGCTGGCATATGATGGCATATATTACATTGGTGGACGTGCAGGTGAATGAACCAGTGATGGTGTGGCTGATCTGGTTAGGTCCTGTGATGGTGTTGCTGGTGTAGATATGTGGGCAGAGTTGGCATCGAGGTTTGTTGCATGGGTTGGTTCCTGAGCTAGAGTTACTATGGTGCGGTGTGCAGTTACTGGTGAGAATATGCTTCAGGTTGGCAGGTTGTCTGTGGGCGAGGACTGGCCTGCCACCCAAGGCCTGTGAAAGTGTGGGATCATTCTCCAGGATGGGTTGTAGATCCCTGATGATGCGCTGGAGGGGTTTGAGCTGGGGACTGTATGTGATGGCCAGTGGAGTCCTGTTGGTTTCTTTCTTGGGTTTGTCTTGCAGTAGGAGGCTTCTGGGTACACGTCTGGCTCTGTTGATCTGTCTCCTTATTTCCTCGTGCGGGTACTGTAGTTTTGAGAATGCTTGGTGGAGATTTTGTAGGTGTTGGTCTCTGTCTGTGGGGTTAGAGCAGATGCGGTTGTACCTCAGTGCTTGGCTGTAGACAATGGATCTTGTGGTGTGCCCGGGATGGAAGCTGGAGGCATGAAGGTAGGCGTAGCGGTCGGTAGGTTTTCGGTATAGGGTGGTGTTAATGTGACCATCAATTATTTGCACCGTAGTGTCTAGGAAGTGGACCTCCCGTGTAGATTGGTCCAGGCTGAGGTTGATGGTGGGGTGGAAGCTGTTGAAATCGTGGTGGAATTTTTCCAGAGTCTCCTTCCCATGGGTCCAGATGATGAAGATGTCATCAATGTAGCGTAGGTAGAGAAGGGGCGTGAGTGGACGGGAGCTGAGGAAGCGTTGTTCCAGGTCAGCCATAAAAATATTGGCATATTGTGGGGCCATGCGGGTGCCCATAGCGGTGCCACTGATCTGGAGATATATATTGTCATCAAATTTGAAATAGTTGTGTCTGAGGATAAAGGCACAGAGCTCAGCAACCAGTTGTGCTGTGGCATCATCAGGGATACTGTTCCTGACAGCTTGTATTCCATCAGCGTGTGGGATGTTGGTGTAGAGAGCCTCTACATCCATGGTGGCCAGGATGGTGTTTTCTGGAAGTTCACCAATGCATTGTAGTTTCCTCAGGAAATCAGTGGTGTCACGGAGATAGCTGGGCGTGCTGGTGGCATAGGGTCTGAGTAGAGAGTCCACATATCCAGACAGTCCTTCAGTGAGAGTTCCAATGCCCGAGATGATGGGGCGTCCAGGATTTCCAGGTTTGTGGATTTTGGGCAGTAGATAGAATAGCCCTGGTCGGGGCTCTAAGGGTATGTAGACTTGTTCCGGTGTTAGTGTAGGGAGTGTCTTGAGTAGATGGTTCAGTTCCTTAGTGTATTCCTCAGTGGGATCTGAGGGAAGTGGCCTGTAGAATTTGGTGTTGGAGAGTTGTCTGGCGGCCTCCTTTTGGTAGTCAGACCTGTTCATGATGACAACAGCACCTCCTTTATCAGCCTCTTTGATTATAATGTCAGGATGGTTTCTGAGGCTGTGGATGGCATTGCGTTCTGCACGACTTAGGTTATGAGGCAAGCGATGTTGTTTTTCCACAATTTCTGCCTGTGCACGTCGGCGGAAGCATTCAATGTATAGGTCCAGACTGTCATTTCGACCCTCAGGAGGAGTCCATGTGGAGTTCTTCTTTTTGTGCTGTTGGTGGGAGGGTAACTGTGTATCAGTGCGCTGTTCAGTGTTGTCCTGAAAGTATTCTTTGAGTCGGAGACGGCGAAAGTAGGCTTCCAGATCGCCGCAGAACTGTATCATGTTGGTGGGGGTGGCAGGGCAAAAAGAGAGTCCCCGAGATAGGACAGACGTTTCTTCTGGGCTGAGTGTGTGGTTGGATAGATTGACGATATTGCTGGGTGGGTTAGGGGTACCACGGTTGTGGCCCCATGTGGCAGGTAGGAGTTTAGACAGCTTACAGTCCTTTTTCCTTTGTAGAGAGGTGAAGTGAGTGATGTAGATCTCCTGTCTTATTTTAGTGAAGTCCGTTTGTATGGAAGTTTGGTTATTGATGAGAGTCTCCAGGTTGGAGAGCTCTTTTTTGATGTTTTCCTGTTTGCTGTATAGGAGGCTGATCAGGTGGTTCCTCAGTTTCTTTGATAGAGTATGGCATAATCTCTCACTGTGGTCCGTGTAGTATGTAGATAGCAGTGGATTTTTTACCTTTAGTCCATTTGGTATGATGTCCATCCGTTTGCATTTGGAAAGGAAGATGATGTCTGTCTGTATTTGTGCAAGTTTCTTCATGAGGTTGATGGATTTCCACTCCATACGGCTAAATGCAGTGCCTTGCATGGTGTCAAGTATCAGAGGGGTAGCCGTGTTAGTCTGGATCTGTAAAAGCAACAAAGAATCCTGTGGCACCTTATAGACTAACAGACGTTTTGCAGCATGAGCTTTCGTGGGTGAATACCCACTTCTTCAGATGCAAGTGGTGGAAATTTCCAGGGGCAGGTTTATATATGCAAGCAAGAAGCAAGCTAGAGATAACGAGGTTAGATCAATCAGGGAGGATGGGGCCCTGTTCTAGCAGTTGAGGTGTGAAAACCAAGGGAGGAGAAACTGGTTCTGTAATTGGCAAGCCATTCACAGTCTTTGTTTAATCCTTTGTTTTTATGGCTGACCTGGAACAACGCTTCCTCAGCTCCCGTCCACTCACGCCCCTTCTCTACCTACGCTACATTGATGACATCTTCATCATCTGGACCCATGGGAAGGAGACTCTGGAAAAATTCCACCACGATTTCAACAGCTTCCACCCCACCATCAACCTCAGCCTGGACCAATCTACACGGGAGGTCCACTTCCTAGACACTACGGTGCAAATAATTGATGGTCACATTAACACCACCCTATACCGAAAACCTACCGACCGCTACGCCTACCTTCATGCCTCCAGCTTCCATCCCGGGCACACCACAAGATCCATTGTCTACAGCCAAGCACTGAGGTACAACCGCATCTGCTCTAACCCCACAGACAGAGACCAACACCTACAAAATCTCCACCAAGCATTCTCAAAACTACAGTACCCGCACGAGGAAATAAGGAGACAGATCAACAGAGCCAGACGTGTACCCAGAAGCCTCCTACTGCAAGACAAACCCAAGAAAGAAACCAACAGGACTCCACTGGCCATCACATACAGTCCCCAGCTCAAACCCCTCCAGCGCATCATCAGGGATCTACAACCCATCCTGGAGAATGATCCCACACTTTCACAGGCCTTGGGTGGCAGGCCAGTCCTCGCCCACAGACAACCTGCCAACCTGAAGCATATTCTCACCAGTAACTGCACACCGCACCATAGTAACTCTAGCTCAGGAACCAACCCATGCAACAAACCTCGATGCCAACTCTGCCCACATATCTACACCAGCAACACCATCACAGGACCTAACCAGATCAGCCACACCATCACTGGTTCATTCACCTGCACGTCCACCAATGTAATATATGCCATCATATGCCAGCAGTGCCCCTCTGCTATGTACATCGGCCAAACTGGACAGTCTCTAAGGAAAAGGATAAATGGACACAAATCAGATATTAGGAATGGCAATATACAAAAACCTGTAGGAGAACACTTCAACCTCCCTGGCCACACAATAGCAGATCTTAAGGTGGCCATCCTGCAGCAAAAAAACTTCAGGACCAGACTTCAAAGAGAAACTGCTGAGCTCCAGTTCATCTGCAAATTTGACACCATCAGCTCAGGATTAAACAAAGACTGTGAATGGCTTGCCAATTACAGAACCAGTTTCTCCTCCCTTGGTTTTCACACCTCAACTGCTAGAACAGGGCCCCATCCTCCCTGATTGATCTAACCTCGTTATCTCTAGCTTGCTTCTTGCTTGCATATATAAACCTGCCCCTGGAAATTTCCACCACTTGCATCTGAAGAAGTGGGTATTCACCCACGAAAGCTCATGCTGCAAAACGTCTGTTAGTCTATAAGGTGCCACAGAATTCTTTGTTGCTATTAAGTTTTAAGCAGCCTAAAGTCTACGGCTTACCATGCCTGGCTGCTCCACGGATTCTGCTGTCCTGAACCGCTTGTCTGATCTCCAGTGCAAGACCCCAGGCAATGAAAGTGAAGGCCGAAAATTCGAACTTGTCCTGAGTGCGCATGATATAGGTGCTGTGCATGGTCTTGTTCACAGAGACAGACTAGACTGTGTTCATTGTTCGCAAAAATGTATCTTTGCAAGGAATTCACTCCCTTTTTCCCATCACACAGCTGCGACTGTCTCCCGACCTGCCCCAGCATCCCCCTCACAGAGGCTGGCAAAGATTAGGCGGCGAAAGAAAAAGACACGGGACGAGATGTTCGCTGAATTTATGGGCTGCTCCCGAGCCGAGGTGGCCCAGCAGAGCCAGTGGAGGGAGAACCTCTCTCAGTACCAGCGCTCACACAGGGAACGGGAGGAGAGGTGGCGTGAGGAAGACAAGCAGGCGACTCAAACGCTGCTTGGACTAATGAGGGAGCAAACGGACACGCTCCGGTGCCTTGTGGATTTTCTGCAGGACCGCAGGCAGGAGGACAGAGCCCCCATGCAGTGTATCTGCAACCGCCCTCCCCCGCCACAAAGTCCCATACCCCCCTCACCCAAAATAACAAGAAGGAGGGGCGCCAGGGGCCATGAAAACTGTCACTCCACTCCAGCAGAGTGCTCAATTACCGAAAAGCTCTCATTCCCTAAATTTTGAGAAGTCCTTCCCTTCCTGACTCACCCAAGCCCCAATCCCAGTTTCATCCCCTAACTGTTTAGTTGATTATTAAAAATACTTTGCTGTTAATTACTGTTTCCGTCATGTTTTTGTACAGAAGACTGTGTTTGAAGGGGGGGGCAAGGGGGTTGGTAATTGCATAGGACAGTCACCTTTACCAGGATACAGAAACGGGGGCAGGATCAGCAGCAGGTCACACACACAGTGCAGTCAGTAGGTACCCTGGTCGGTATGAGAGGTGGTTTCCATGATCTGTGTGGGTGGGGGGTATGTGACTTTGTAGCGGGGGAGGGCGGTTACAGATCTTCTGCAGCGGTCCTTGTCCTGGACCAGAGAACCACGCAGCAGGGGAATCTGTAACCGTCCTCCCCCACCGCAAGGTCACATAGCCCCCGCACACAGAGTCCCAAAAAGGCGGGATGGCAGGCTCCGTTGAAACAACCAGTCCGGCACTGCGGACCGCTCTAGGAGCAGGAGCCTGTCATTCCTCGAGTTTAGAAGTGGTCTTTACATCACTACACACCCTACCCAGCACAGTCTGCATCCCAGTTTCAACCCTTTAACGCAAAGTCATTAATAAAGAAAACGTTGTTAAGTAACAATGAAACATGGATTTTATTTTTACACGCGTGTTGGAAGGGGGGAAACAGGGTGAACGGGGTATGTAACTGCAGAGGATAGTCAACAGTAACTGGGTAAAGAAACAGGGGCAGGTTCAGCTTCTCTGTAAAGAAACTGAATAGTCACAGGTCACACTGCTCGCTGAGGAACCTAGCTTTCAAAGCCTCCCGGATGTACAGCGCTTCCCGCTGGGCTCTTCTAATTGCACGGCTGTCTGGCTGAGTGTAATCAGCAGCCAGGCGATTTGCCTCAACCTCCCATCCCGCCATAAAGGTCTCCCCCTTGCTCTCACAGAGATTGTGGAGCACACAGCAAGCTGCAATAACAATGGGGATATTGGTTTCGCTGAGATCCGAGCAAGTCAGTAAGCTCCTCCATCTCCCCTTGAGATGTCCGAAAGCACACTCCACCACCATTCTGCACTTGCTCAGCCGGTAGTTGAAGAGTTCCTTGTCACTGTCCAAGGCGCCTGTATAGGGCTTCATGAGGCAGGGCATTAGCGGGTAGGCTGGGTCCCCGAGGATCACTGTAGGCATCTGCACATCCGCAACAGTTATTTTGTGGTCCAGGAAGAAAGTACCTTCCTGCAGGTGTCTAAACAGACCAGAGATCCTAAAAACATGCACATCATGAACCTGGCCCAGCCATCCGACGTTGATGTTGGTAAAACGTCCCCTATGGTCCACCAGTGCTTGCAGCACCATTGAAAAGTAGGCCTTTTGGTTAATATACTGGCTGGCCTGGTGGGCCGGTGCCAGGATAGGGATGTGAGTTTCATCTATAGCCCCACCGCAGTTTGGGAATCCCATCGCGAAGAAGCCATCTATGACGACCTGGACGTTTCCCAGGGTCACTACCTTTGAGAGCAGTAGCTCAACAATTGCGTGGGCTACTTGCATCACAGCAACCCCCATGGTAGATTTGCCCACGCCAAAGTGGTTCGCTACTGACTGGTAGCTGTCTGGTGTTGCAAGTTTCCAGAGGGCTATGGCCACTCGCTTCTGCACAGTCAGGGCTGCTCGCATCTGGGTGTCCTTGCGCTTCAGGGCAGGGGACAACAAGTCACACAGTTCAAGGAAAGTGCCCTTACGCATGCGAAAGTTTCGCAGCCACTGTGATTCATCCCAGACCTGCAGCACTATGCGGTCCCACCAGTCCGTGCTTGTTTCCCGGGCCCAGAATCACCATTCCACAGCATGAACATGACCCATTGCCACCATGATCTCCACGGCACGGGATCCCGTGCTTTCTGAGAGGTCTGTGCCACTCTGACACTTCATGTCCTCACCGTGCTGCCGGAGCCTCCTCGCCCGATTTCTCAGCAGCTGACTGTGGAAGAGGTGGACGATAAGGTGTGAGGAGTTGACAACGGCCATAAATGCAGTGATGATCGCAGCAGGCTCCATGCTTGCAGTGCTGTGGCGTCCGCACTGTCACTCACCAGAAAAGTGCGCGAACTGATTGCCCGCCAGCGGGAGTGACGGTTGAATGACGACAGTTACCCAAGACCACCCTCGACACATTTTTTCCCCCAGCAGGCATTGGGGGCTCTACCCAGAATTCCAATGGGCAGCGGGGACTGCGGGAACTGTGGGCAGCTGCCCACAGTGCACCGCTTCCAATGTCGACGCTTGCCCCGTTAGTGTGGACTCACAAAGTCGAATTAGTGTCCTCAGTGTGGATACACACATTCGAATTTGTAAGGTCGATTCCACAAATTCGAGTTAAGTTGAATCGAACTACTCTTGTAGTGTAGACATACGCTGAGTAGCTGTTTTCAGAAAACTATCCACAATGATGCCAAGATCTTTCTTAAGTGGTAACAGCTAATTTAGACCCCATCATTTAATATGTATAATTGGGATTATGTTTTCCAATGTGCAATACTTTGCATTTATCAACATTGAATTTCAGCTGCCATTTTGTTGCCCAGTCACCCAGTTTTGTGAGATCCCTTTGTAACTCTTCACAGTCTGCTTTGGACTTAACTATGTTGAGTAATTTTGCATCATTTGCAATCTTTTTCACCTCACTGTTTACCCCTTTAGCCAAATCATTTATGAATATGTCAAACACCACTGGTCCCAGTATAAATCCTTGGGTGACACGTTATTTACCTGTCTCAGTTGTGAAAACTGACAATTTATTCCTACCCTTTGTTTCTTGTCTTTTAACCAGTTACTGATCCATGAGAGGACCTTCATTCTTATCCCATGACTGCTTGCTTTGTTTAAGAGCCTTTGAGGGACCTTGTCAAAGGCTTTCTGAAAGTTCAAGTACACTGTATCTTCTGAATCACCCTTGTCCACATTCTCATTGACACTTCAAAGAATTCTAGTATATTGATGAGGCATGATTTCCCTTTACAGAAGCTGTGTTGTCTCTTCCCCAACATATCATGTTCATCTATGTGTCTGATACTAAGGTAAAAAACGGAATTTTCAATCTGTTTGCCCAGTACTGAAGTTAGGCTTACTGGCCTGGAATTGCCAGGGTCACCTCTGAAGCCTTTTAAAAAATTGGTGTCACATAAGCTACCCTTCACTCATCTGGTACAGTGGCTGATTTAATCAATAGATTACAGACCACAATTAGTAGTTCTGCAGTTTCACATTTGAGTTCCTTCAGAACTCTTGGGCGAATCCCATCTGGTCCGGTGACTTATTATTGTTTAGTTTATCAATTTGTTCTAAAACCACATCTAATGACACCTCACTCTGGGACAGTTGCTCAGATTTGTCACCTAAAAAGAATGTCTCAAATGTGGGAATCTCCCTCAGATCCTCTGCAGTGAAGAGTGATGCAAATAATTCATTTAGCTTCTCTGCAATGGCCTGGTCTTCCTTGAGTGCTCCTGTAACATCTCAACTGTCCGATAATATCTCTGCATCATGTCCTGACGTGACATATTGGAATCAATAGGGGGACAGTTGAAATCCTCCATTACACTGGTCTACAATTTTTGAGACGCCGTCTGCTTCAGAGATAAAATGTGCCATTTATTATGTATTTTGATGTGCTGAATTCAAATATGACAATTAAAACAACTGATTGGCTACTGTTTCTAAGTTATTTAAGTTTTTACATTTTATGTCTATGTATATTGTGTAGATAGTAGAGTTTTTTAATCATAAATTGTAAACCTAGGTCTTTTCATGTGTTTATGGTTGCTTTACATGATAATATTTCACCTGTCCTGTTTATGTAACACTTTAAAAATCAGCAAAAGGGTTATATAAATAAAAATGTTTATGAAACAAAAGGCAAAAAACTATTATGTACATAGTTTAGTCCTATTCAGTGTCTACTCGGCGCTTCTTGGCTTGTCTCTTGTATTCATTAAATGGAGCATCTCTTGTCACTGTCCAGCAATAGTCTGCAAGCATTGATGGGCTCCATTTGCCCTGATAGTGTTTCTCCATTGTTGCAATGTCCTGGTGAAATCGCTCGCCCTGCTCGTCGCTCACTGCTCCGCAGTTCGGTGGGAAAAAATCTAGATGAGAGTGCAAAAAATGTATCTTTAGTGACATGTTGCAACCAAGGCTTTTGTATGCATTGAGGAGGTTTTCCACCAACAACCTGTAGTTGTCTGCCTTGTTGTTTCCGAGAAAATTTATTGCCATTAACTGGAAGGCTTTCCATGCCGTCTTTTCCTTGCCACGCAGTGCATGGTCAAATGCATCATCTCGAAGAAGTTCACGAATCTGAGGACCAACAAAGACACCTTCCTTTATCTTAGCTTCACTTAACCTTGGAAATTTTCCACGGAGGTACTTGAAAGCTGCTTGTGTTTTGTCAATGGCCTTGACAAAGTTCTTCATCAGACCCAGCTTGATATGTAAGGGTGGTAACAAAATCTTCCTTGATTCAACAAGTGGTGGATGCTGAACACTTTTCCTCCCAGGCTCCAATGACTGTCGGAGTGGCCAATCTTTCTTGATGTAGTGGGAATCTCTTGCACGACTATCCCATTCGCAGAGAAAACAGCAGTATCCAGTCTGCAGACCAAGCAAGAGAGCAACAACCTTCAAATCGCCACAAAGCTGCCACTGATGTTGGTCATAGTTTATGCACCTCAAAAGTTGTTTCATGTTGTCATAGGTTTCCTTCATATGGACTGCATGACCAACTGGAATTGATGGCAAAACATTGCCATTATGCAGTAAAACAGCTTTAAGACTCGTCTTCGATGAATCAATGTACAGTCTCCACTCATCTGGATCGTGAACGATGTTGAGGGCTGCCATCACACCATCGATGTTGTTGCAGGCTACAAGATCACCTTCCCTGAAGAAGAATGGGACAAGATCCTTTTGACGGTCACGGAGCATGGAAACCTTAACATCACCTGCCAGGAGATTCCACTGCTGTAGTCTGGAGCCCAACAGCTCTGCCTTACTCTTGGGTAGTTCCAAATCCCTGACAAGGTCATTCAGTTCACCTTGTGTTATGAGGTGTGGTTCAGAGGAGGAGGATGGGAGAAAATGTGGGTCCTGTGACATTGATGGTTCAGGACCGGAAGTTTCATCCTCTTCCTCTTCCTCGTCTGACTCAAGTGAGAATGATTCTGGTGCATCAGGAACCGGCAGTCCTTCTCCGTGGGGTACTGGGCGTATAGCTGATGAAATGTTAGGATAATGCACAGTCCACTTTTTCTTCTTTGACACACCTTTCCCAACTGGAGGCACCATGCAGAAGTAACAATTGCTGGTATGATCTGTTGGCTCTCTCCAAATCATTGGCACCGCAAAAGGCATAGATTTCCTTTTCCTGTTCAACCACTGGCGAAGATTTGTTGCACAAGTGTTGCAGCCCACCTCTTGTCCTGATCTCCAATTTTGCAGCCAAAATAAAGGTGATAGGCTTTCTTAACCATAGTGGTTATACTGCGCTTTTGTGATGCAAAAGTCACTTCACCACAAACATAGCAGAAGTTATCTGCACTGTTCACACAAGTACGAGGCATCTCTGCTCACTTTGGCTAAACAGAAATGTGTCCCTTTGCAAAATCAAACACTGACAAATAAGAGAGCACGACACTGTATGATTTCTAGAGCTGATATAGGGCAATTTGTTCAGCAGAGTGATGTAAGCTTCGTTATGATTGCATCATCCATGACTTCTAGGAATAACATGATGCAATTCATATCATGTATGACTCAATACCAGCTTCAGATTGAATCATTCATTGTTTTGCCTAAAAAGCAAGTACTGTCCAAACCCAGTCATAGATTTAGTCATAGATCGAGTCAAAGATGTATTTTAGTCATTTCTGGTTTAAATTGAGATCCCTTCCCTTTATAACTCACTTATCCTCCACCATTCCCAAGTCAAGGGTCGTATATACTGACCCAATAGCATAACTTGAAAACTAGAGCCAATCAACAATTTTAAGCATCATTTTCGTTCTCAGTGACCCAGAATTAGTAAAGTTTGACTACATTTATTTCAGAAGCATTTTGGCTGTAGAGCAGTGAATTATTATTGGGTTTGCTGTTTCTGTAGCCTCTCCAATCTCTCCCTGAGCATTTCACAATCAGTTGGTGAGATAAACAAGCAAATATTTGATGACCCTTCAGCAGGGCTGGCTCCAGGGGTTTTGCCGCCCCAAGCAGCCCCTCCCACCCCACCAAAAAAAGCCATGATTGTGGGAGGTCCTTCGCTCTGAGCGGGAGTGAGGGACCCTCCACCGAATTGCTGCCGAACACCTGAAAATGCCGCCCTGCTCCGGAGTTGCCGCCCCAAGCACCTGCTTGATAAGCTGGTGCCTGGAGCTGGCCCTGCCCTTCAGATCCAGTGCCTCACCTGGCTGATATGGTTCTTGGCCTGTCTTTCTCCTGTTGTGCTCCTAGTTCTAGGGGAGCTCTCCACATCTGGGCACTGAACCTCCATAGGGAGACACAGTGCTCACTCAGCTCCCAGATGCTGGTCCCAGGATGCACTGGGTTCAGTGGGACACTGGAATGGATGCAGCCCCTGCTTGGTGTGCTCCAAAGTCCATCTCAGTCCCCCTCTGGCTGCATGTTCAAATGATGGAGATCCCTTTATGACCACATCCTGCTTAGCTGTGCCAAGGGCCCACACCCTGCAAGCTCTCCCAAGGCAGCTGCTCTGCGCTGAGCCTATCCAGCTGCTGTGCAGCTAAATTGGATCGTCATTAGATTACCGCCTGGGCTAATTAATCAATCCCATTGTTGTGAAGATGAATGGCACTTCTGCAACACACACAGCTTCCATAAAAACACTCATGGAGTGACTGGAAACATTTCCCTGTGTCAGTGTTTGTTATTGCCTCTAATGGGAATCTCACCCTTTTATTTGCTGTGGACAGAGGGAATCCAGCTCCCAACTCTTGGGGTCTAGAGCAGCAACAGAGGGACCCTTGTACAACCAGCAGGGTGCCTGTGCTGATTATCTCAGGAGTCAGATGTTCCTTTGACTGGAGGAGGGGAGACAGTTCCCTTTGGCAAATCACTTAGAGGTGGGTCAGGCATGTTACCTAGCAGCTCTGTGTTCTTGGGGAACCAGGGCACAGTACCCAGCCTGTCTGACTCATGAAAGACCTGCACCCCCGCAGCTTCTGCTTGAACCAAATCTGCATCAGAAGAAAAACTTACAAAAAGCAATGAAAAGGCAGTGGGAGACACACCTAAACCCCTGGGATAAGGATGACAGGATTAAGGAAACTCCCCAGCTCCATTTGCATCGAAGATGGGACAAGGAGGCATCCCATTAGCATACAGAATGGAGAACAGAGATTCCAAGGCAAGAACAGCACAGAACTCTGGGACCAGAAAAGCAGGGAAGCACTGCATGATGGGGGATCTCTGCTCCAGATGTTAATGAACCCACATTTGCACACACCCAGCTCAGTAGTTATCAGACCAATTCTAGTAATAAATCCAAAATAGTGAAGCTGCCTAATTGCATTGTGAGCTCCCTCCAAGGAACACCGCCCATAGCAGGAATGATCAGCTCCCATGTCTAGTTTGAACAAAACAACTTTGGTATTCTCCCTAGTTTACACATAAACAAATCTAGTCTTCTCCCTTGAACCATTGTTGTTTCTCTACAAAAACCCTTATCCATGCTCAAGTAAGTGTTCTGATGCCTGGATCCAAAATCTGCATCAGTTCCACTGGGACTTCATCTTCTCCTAACTGATCATGCTGGGGGCTCTGCCTGACTCCAACACTCTAGACTCTCAGCTACCACCACCACCTGGGACCCCTGATTGATTCAAGCTTCATGGGGTGGTGAGAACCCAGCTCTCTCTCCCTAGGTATAGCCTTCTGACCCTGACTTTTGTGATCAGTTATAGTTTTGTAAACCTGACTTTTATAATCAAATTTAAGTTAGGTTTAATATTATGTATGAGGTGCTGGGTGGCAGGGAGGGATTGCTCAGTGGTTTGAGCATTAGTTTGCTAAACCCAGGGTTGAGAGTTCAATCCTTGAGAGGGCCATTTGGGGCTTGGTCCTGCTTTGAGCAGCAGGTTGGACTAGATGATCTCCTGAGGTCCCTTCCAACCCTGATATTCTGTGTTTATAACTCTTGTTTGTTTGCATTGGTTATTACCTGGCAATAAATAACTTTCATGATTAAGCTGGTTGCTTCTCTCCACCCTCCCACCCCCCCGTGGGTGTTTTTTGGTTTCCTCATTCACTCTGCAGCAACACTCCCCATACCTAAGCTAAAAGACCCCTGCAGGGCCCAAAAATACTGTGGAGTTTGCTCATCAAGTGGAGTTATTACCAGAACAATTGTAATGTGAAAATTGGGATAGAGACGTGCTGAAACTGGGACATATGAGGGTGGCAGCTTGCAAGTGCTGCTTGACCCAGCCTGCTCAGTCATGCGCTTTCTCGTGCTCTCTCTCTCTCTCTGTTCGTCTGATTCTGGAGCTGGAAGAATCCAGCCCTGGGGAACCTAGGTCCTGCAGGATAGCTCCATTGGGAGTGAACTTGCAGCAGGGAGAAGTAGAGCTCCGTATGAGAACACAAGTGACACAAACAGTACATTGATAGAATTACAGACCCCCACACACACCCAGAAGAGTAACCCTAATAAATGAGCATACCCCAAAGTAACAGGCAAATCTGGTAACAGGCAGGAGAGGGTGGTCAATCCTGCTCAATGGACTCTGGACACCTCTTGAAATAGACCCTAATAGTTTGCCCAGTTGCAGAAGGGTTGGTGTCTTGAATGGAGAATGAAGCTTGTCTACACTTGAAATGCTACAACAGCACAGAGTATAGCTACTGCCTGCACTCATGTTCTCCCATTGGTGTAGCTAATCCAACTCCAAGAGGTGGTAGCAAGGTTGACAGAAGAACACTTCCATCGACCTAGCACTATCTACATCAGGGGTTAGGTCAGTTTAACTATGTTGCTCAGGGGCACGGCAACATAGCTGGGTCGACATAATTCTTTAGACTCTAAAGTTTAGAGCATTAATTTGGCAGTTGGGTCTGAGTCCTTCCTCTGAGCTTGACCAGATTACTGGGGCTGAGATCCTCAAAGGTATTTAAGAACTTAACTCTCATTGAAATCAAGATGAGTAGGTGCATAAATGCCTTTTTGAGGTCTGGGCCTTTGTCTCTCTGCCTCAGTTTTCCCTTGTACAGTGGGGATACTAGCTCTGCCCTGCCGCTTGGGGTGTTGTGAAGACAGATGCATTGATGATTGGAGGGCCTCTACATGAGTACTGAGTGAGATGGGTGTATACCATGTTTCGGCCCTTTTAGTGTTTGAAAACTGAAATAAAACAACAGTTTGATTCAAAACAAAGCTGCCCATTTTGTGGGGGGGACCCCAAAAGTCCAGTTTCAAACCAAGTGAACCCTTCTTTTTGTTTTGTTTGAAATGTTGTCCTGGAAAATATTTACCATTTGTTTGGCCCTAATTGGGTCCCACTGAGCAAAAGACAAGCGCAACATAGGCTATGTCAACACTGCAGACAGAGTCGCATTTGAGCTCCCCAGGTTGCATCTCTGCATTAGATGCCTCTGCATCATGACAACAGACTTTTATCACATAACATTAATAGTCCCCCTACACCTACCCTGTCCTCAGAGCACGCACAACCCAAGTTAGCATCACATATCAAATAACATTGCAGCTGCAGGAGACATACCCAGGCTGGTGTTACTCTAGCTAGTACAGCTAAAAATAGCAGTGAGGTGCAGTGGCATGGACCTGGCTCAGGCTAGGAATGCAAATTCATGTACTTTGAGTCCCAGCTGGGTTTGTACAGCCCATGCTGCCATGTCTTCACTGCTGTTTTTAGCTGCATTAGCTAAATTAAAGCTAGCACAGGAATGTCTAGTTGGCAGCCAGAATCAAGCGGAGTACCTCAGGGGTCGGTCCTGGGGCCGGTTTTGTTTAACGTTTTTATTAATGATCTGGATGATGGGATGGATTGCCTCCTCAGCAAGTTCGCAGATGACATTAAGCTGGGGGGAGAGGTAGATATGTTGGAGGGTAGGGATAGGGTCCAGAGTGACCTAGACAAATAGGAGGATTGGACCAAAAGAAATCTGATGAGGTTCAACAAGGACAAGTGCGGACTCCTGCACTTAGGATGGAAGAATCCCATGCACTGCTACAGGCTGGGGACTGACTGACTAAGCAGCTGTTCTGCAGAAAAGGACCTAGGGGTTACAGCGGATGAGAAGCTGGATATGAGTCAGCAGTGTGTCCTTGTTGCCAAGAAGGCTAACAGCATATTGGGCTGCATTAGTAGGCGCCTTACCAACAGATCGAGGGAAGTGATTATTCCCCTCTATTCGGCGCTGGTGAGGCAACATCTGGAGCATTGTGTCCAGTTCCGCCCCGCCACCCCCCTGAAAGGATGTGGACAAATTGGAGAGAGTCCAGCGTAGGGCAATGAAAATGATTAGGGGGCTGGAACACATGACTTACGAGGAGAGATGAGGAAACTGGGCTTGTTTAGTCTTCAAATTAGAAGAGTGAGGGGGTATTTGATAGCAGCCTTCAACTACCTGAAGGGAGGTTCCAAAGGGAATGGAGCTAGGCTGTTCTCAGTAGTGGCAGATGAGAGAGCATGAAGCAATAGTTTCAAGTTGCAGTGGGGGAGATCTAGGTTGGATATTAGGAAACACTATTTCACTAGGAGGGTGGTGAAGCATTGGAATGGGTTACCTAGGGAGTTGGTGGAATCTCCATCCTTAGAGATTTTTAAGGCCCGGCTTGACAAAGCCCTGGCTGGGATGATTTAATTGGGGTGGGTCCTGCTTTGAGCAGGGGATTGGACTAGATGACCTCCTGAGGTTTCTTCCAACCCTAATCTTCTATGATTCTATGTCCTATCCAACCCTGATTGGGGTCAAATCTCCGATTGTTGTGTAGACATGACAGAAGTATGCCTGCATCTACCTGCACCTGGGAGCAGGTGTCAGATGCCAAACACAGTGTTGCTAACTACCAATAACTGCAGTTTTTCTGAGGGGATGTTTTTGCTGTCAGGAAATGACCCTTCCTTCAGGAATGTGTCAATTTCAATGAAGTTTTGGGGCGGGGGGGAATGAAACCAAGCATTTCTATGAGGTCTTTATTGGAACACTTTGATTTTTCATTTTGAAATGACTTTTTGTTTCCCAATTAGTTTTGTTGTCTGTTTATATTCTAAACTAGACTGCAAATTTTATTAGCTTTTTATCAAAATGGATTTTTTCCAAAATTTAATTTTATAGGAAATTTTTAAAACGTTCATTTTTGTTCTGATCTGGAACAAACATGTCAAAAATCAACATTTTTTCCCAAAATGAATTCTGAGTTTTAACCATCTGTAATGGCAATATTTAATGTGGCTTTTTAAAGCCTCAGCTCCTGGAGTCATGTGATTTCTGTTAACCAGAATAAGTTTTTAGCCCTCCTTGTTGTGGGGGGGGGGGAAGGCTGGAAAATCTGAACCCTGAAGGTTTAGAAGAACCTAAAATGTATTTGGCTTAAAAATCATCAGATATATTTTTTAAACCTGATTTTGGGGTAGGGTGCTGATGACTCTTCTTTTTGTTTGGTTTTTTTTAAACATGTGGGACTGACAATACTGGACATGCTGCTCACTATCAAATGGGAGCATCCTTTGGGGACTAGGAGAGAGCTAGGGAGCCAGTTTAGGCTGAGGTCTATATTGTGTTGTTGATTTTCAGTGAGCAAATTTCCTGGAATGGAATGAGTTTGGATGCTAACTTGGGGT
The DNA here is from genome assembly GCF_020497125.1 of Mauremys mutica. Lineage (NCBI taxonomy): Eukaryota > Metazoa > Chordata > Testudines > Geoemydidae > Mauremys > Mauremys mutica. The sequence goes on along the minus strand of NC_059082.1, from coordinate 45,452,439 downwards.
GTGCGTGCTCTGAGGACAGGGTAGGTGTAGGGGACTATGCCTTTTACAGACCCAGCAGTGGTACATGCTAGACAGTGAGTGCTCTAGATCGATATGTCAGGCAGCCTGCACCCTCGGGGAGGGTGTGATAAAAGTCTGTTGTCATGATGCAGAGGCATCTAATGCAGAGATGCAACCTGGGGAGCTCAAGCAGAGACTTGGCCCATTCAGGTGGGCTACAGATACTGGTTCATCAGCCAGCCTGCTGGCACAGGAAGTCCTTGGAAACCAAAACAGGATTTTCCCAGACCACATGAGTCACCCACAAAATGGTGTGGCAGCTGGGTGCATTTGTCTTCCCGATGCTGGCGTCCTGTTTTTTCTTGGCGCATGAGGCAGCTGTGAGGTGTAAACACTTGTGTCAAGTGAGGGATGGAGCAGCTGTCGAAGGTTTTAGTCCACAGAAACAGTAACCTGCCTATTGCTCAACTCTTCACACTCTGGAGTATGGAGTTGAGTCTGCCAGGATTAGCTGGGGATCCAAAGATCCCAGGCTTTTAGGGCTATCTGATCCCATGGGAGTGGGCAGGACAAAGAAACTGAAGCTAAGCTTGTAGAGTTTCTTGGTGGCCCTCTGCTCAGGTGGGCAGGTTTTTGTGGGACTATGAGTAGGAATCACAGCCTTAGCAGGCTGATCCACAGGGAAGACAGATCTCAGGGCCACGGAGGGGAGATCCCTCCACACTGATCCCCTGCTGTGACACACATGCCCATTGGTGCCAGCTAGGGTGACCAGGTGTCTGGTTTTCAATCAGGACACCAGGTCGAAAAGGGACCCTGGGGACTCTGGTCAGCACCGCCGACCGGGCCGTTAAAAGTCCGGTCGGCAGGGCTGCAGTGCTAAGTCAGGGTAGTCCCTATCTGGCCTGGGACACCACGCTGTGCCCTGGAAGCAGCCAGCAGGTCTGGCTCCTAGGCAGGAGAACCACAGGGATCCATGCACTGCCCCTGCCCCGAGTACCAGCCCCGCACTCCTATTGGCGGTGCCTGTGGGCAAGAGCAGCGTGTGGAGCCTCCTGCCCCCACCCCCCGCTTACTAGCGCCGGACCTTCTGGCCACTTCTGGTGCACATGCAACGTGGTGTCAGGAGAGGCAGGCAGCCTGCCTTAGCCCCGACCCCCCCGCTGCGCCGCTGATTGGGAGCCAGTGATGTAAGCCAGAGCTCCAACCCTCTGCCCCAGCTCTCAGCCCCCCAAACCTGGAACCCCCTCCTGCACCTCAAAGCCCTCATCCCTGGCCCCACCCCAGAGCCTGCCCCCCCAGCCCAGAACCCTCACACACCCCTGCACCCGACCCCCCTGCTGCAGTCCTGAGCCCCACCCAACCCAGAGCCCCCTTCTGTACCCCAAACCCCTCATCCTTGGTCCCACCCCATAGCTCACACCCGCAGCCCAGAGCCTGCACCCCAACCCTCTGCCGCAGCCCAGAGCCCCCTCCCACACCTTGAACCCCTCATCCCCGGCCTCACCCACTCCTGCACCCCAACCCCCTGCCTCAACCCACAGCCTCCTCCCACACTCTGAATCCCTCGGCCCCATCCCCCAGCCTGGAGCCCCCTCCTGTACCCCAGAGCCCACAACCCCAGCCCAGAGCCCATACCACCTCCCACACCCCAAGCTCCTGTCCCAGCCCGGTGAAAGTGAGTGAGGGTAGGGGAGAGCGAGTCACCGAGAGAGGGGAAAGTAGTGAGTGGGGAGCGGGGCCTCAGGAAAGGGGTGGGGGTAGGGTATTTGGTTTTGTGCAATTAGAAAGTTGGCAAGCCTAGTGCTAGCTGGCCAAGGGGCCACAGTTCTGTAACTCCTAACAAGCCTGAAAAACTCACTACACCTAGCACCCTGCTTTCATAGTATTTATCTTTGTTGGTGATGTCATGTGAGGTCTCTAATAAAACCTTATATTCTACTGATCCTCAAACCATTGCAAGCTGTATGCAGGGAGGGTATTTAAGTAGATGTATAGACAAGACATTTTGAAGCCTGTTTCCAAGGCAGAGCTGACAGGTGGGCTTTGGTTCAGGCAAAGAACATTGATTCACCTGTTGGCCAAGTACATTAAGCATTGTAAACCACCCCAAGGGGACCCGCACTTACACAGAGGCACATTTGGTCAGATTTCTGTTGCATCCGTGTCCACACTTTACACACTCCTGCAATCAGCTTTGTACAAAGTACACCTTGTCAAATGTCCTATAAAAACTCAGCATTTGCTGATTCATAATACCATGGCAAAATACAGCATTATTTGTGATGTTACAAACATACACTGAGATTAGGACTAAAAGTATGTTTGCCAGAGAAGTCTGGGGAATGGCCGAACCAGTTCCTCAGAGACAAAGCCCAAGCTGTGCCTCAGCTATGTGTAAACAAGGCTGATGGGCCATTTACCTGCTAAGGAGAGGGGACGGGGAAAAAATCAATATCTTAACAAGGAAATGGTACGGAGCTTCCTTCCACACGGCCTGCCTGTCACTATACTCCCAGTTGGAAATGCTTCTCAAAGAGGGAACAGGACTATAAAAAGAAGGGGCATTCCCTCCTCCTCCTTCTCTCTCTGTCCACTGATTCACTTCACAAGAACAGACAAAGGCAACAGCCATTAACCAGAAGAAGGGGTCCTGGTCTAAGGAGTTTGGCCGGTAAGACTGCTGAGAGCATGTGGTGAGAAATTTTGCTTTGAATTTAACATAGTTTGTTCAGTTAGGCACTTGTATTTTATCTTGTAACCATTTCTGACTTTTGTGCCTTGTTACTTGTACTCACTTAAAATCTCTCTTTGTAGTTAATACACTTGTTTTATCTAAACCAGTGTGTTTGTTAGGGAAACTCCATTTGGGGTAACAAGACATGTGTGTATCATTTCAATTAATAAAATGATGGACTGCATATGAGCTTGTATTGTCCAGGAGAGGGCTGGGCAGTACAAGATGTACTTTGATGGGGGCAAATCTAGGACTGGGGGAGTGTTGGGGTCACCCTGCAGTATGACTAAGGCTGGTGAGAGCCATAGTGTGGCTGGCTGGCTGCAGCACACTTAGACATAGCTGGGAGTGACTTGCATGCTGGAGGCTGTTTGTGAGCAGTCCAGACTGGAGGTTACAGCAACAAAGCAGTGTAAAGGGCACCCCAGGTTAGAGGGCAGGGATGACACAGCTACTCACAAGCAGGGGCAGCTCCAGGCACCAGCATGCCAAGTGCGTGCTTGGGGCGACAAGCCTGGGGGGGCGCTCTGCCGGTTGCCGCGAGGGCCGCAGGCAGGTTGCCTTCGGCGGCATGCCTGCGGAGGGTCCGCTGGTCCCGCGGCTTCAGCGGACCTCCCGCAGGCCTGCCGCCGAATCCGCGGGACCGGGGTCCTCCTGCAGGTGCGCCGCCGAAGGCAGCCTGCCTGCTGTGTTTGCCCCTGCTCACTAGTCTGGATTGTGCCCTGGCTATGTCACAAGAACACAGTGAAAAAATAACCTACCCAGGAGGGTTAGCCTGGCTGTGTGCAAAAACAATCCCACAAGGCAGGGGGTTAAACAGAAGACTCCTTCACTGAGGAAGTAAAAAGTGCCATGCTTTTTTCTATTCATAACTGGGGGCTCCCTGGCCTTGTTGGGAGATAAATTGTATAACGTTAACAGGCTAACAACCTTGTCTGAAGTTGAGTCTCCAGGAAGCATGTTACACTTGATTTTATATGGAACCATTTCTGTCTCCATTATTGTCTTTACTCCTTAGCTCTGAAATCGTAGCCTCTGATAATAAACCTGTGCTTGTTTTTACTATACATACATCTTAGTGCTGTAATGTTGCATTGGAGCTGATCCTCAGCTGAAGCAACAAGAGGTGTGTGCACTGTTCCTTTGGGGACTTCTTACCTGGTTATTTCTGTGAGCATCCTGTGGTTCAGGACTGAACTCTGCAGGGGAAGGCTTCAGGGGAGCTCAGGGATTGGAATGCATCTATTGTTGACCTGCCAGGCAAAGTAAGGGCTGACACAGCTCTGAGCAGAGTTCACAGACTGATGGGGTCAGGGAGCTCATATCCACTTAAGCACCAGAATGTGATCCATTCTCAGGGTTCCCACCTGGCAGCATGGTCTCTTCAGGGGTGGTGGTGGTGTTCCCATTAACTAGCTCCCTTGGAGTTGTAGGACTGAAGCCCTTCCTGCACCCATGCATGGAGGGAAATCGCTATGGCACTACAGCAGAGGAGCTTCTGTGGGGTGCAGGGAAGGGGGAGCAATGCTGTGATATTGAGGCTTCCCCACCAGCTGGCTCTCAGGTGTCACCTCTCTCAAAGCAGAGGGTGTTCATAGACTTTAAGGTCAGAAGGGACCATCATGATCATCTAGTCTGATCTCTGGCACATCGCAGGCCACACAACCTCTCCCCCCCCATGCTCCCCCTCATAACCAATTAGTTACTGAAGTCCTCACATGATGACTTAATGACTTCAAGTTACAGAGAATCCACCATTTATACTTGCTCAAACCTGCAAGTGACCCATGCCACATGCTGCAGAGGAAGACAAAAAGCCCACAAGGTCTCTGCCAATTTGACTTGGGGCAAAATTCCCTCCAGACTCTAAATTTGGTCAGTTTGACCTAGAGCAGGTAGGTGAGATGCCCAGCCAGACACCTGGGAAAGAATTCACTTTAGTAACTCAGAACCCTTCCCATCTAGTGTGACATCTCTGACCATTTGGGGATATTTGCTACTGGCAGTTGCTGATGGGCCACATGCCATTGTAGGCAATCTCATCATACCATCCCCTCCATAAAATTATCAAGCTCAGTCTTGAAGACAGTGAGGTTCCTTGCCCCCACTACTCCCATTGGCAAGCTGTTCCAGAATTTTGTTTCACTGATGGTTAGGAACCTTCATGTAGTTTCAAGCCTAAACTTGCTGATGTCCAGTTTATATCCATTTGTTCTTGTGCCAACATTGGCCCTTAATTTAAATACCAGGGAGGGAGAGGAGTTATTTACCCCTGTGATGTATTTATAGAGAGCAATCAGATCTCCCCTCAGCCTTTGTTTGGTTAGGCTAAACAAGCCAAATTCTTCGAGTCCTCTCTCGTAAGGCAGGTTCTTCTTTCTTCTGATTATCCTCTGGGCCCTTCTCTGTCCTGTTCCCTGTTCTGAATTAATCTTTTTTAAACATGCAATATCAGAACTGCGCACAGTAGTCCAGATGAGGTCTCACCAGTGCCTTGTATAATAGCAATAACACTTCCCTGTCTCTACTGGAAATTCCTCGCCTGATGCAACCTAGGATTGCATTAGCCTTTTCCATGGCTACATCTCATTGGCATCTCAGCCATCCTATGATCAACCAATACACTCAGGTCTTTCTCCTCCGCTGTCACTTCCAACTGGTAAGGCCCCAGTTTATAGCAGAAAGTCTTATTTTATTCCCTAAATGCATGACTTTGCACTATTAACTCTCATCCCTTTTCTATGACTCCAGTTTTCAAAGTCATCCAGATCTTTTTGTGCAATATCCCAGTCTTCCTCCATACCTCCCAACTCTATGTCATGAGCAAATTTTATTAGCACACTCCTACTTTTTGTGCAAAGGTCATGAATGAAAATGTTAAATAAGATTGGTCCCAAGACCAATCCCTGAGGAACATCGCTAGTAACCTCCCTCCAGCCTGACCGTTCACCTTTCAATATGACCTGTTGTAGTCTCCTCTTTAAGTGGTTCTTTATCCACCTTTCAGCTCTCAGATTAATTGCCATATTTTCCAACTTAACTAATAATTTCCCACATGGAATTGAATCAAATGCCTTCCTGAAATCCAGGTAGATTAGATCTCTGCATTTCCTTTGTCTAACAAATCAGTTATCCTCTCAAAGAAAGAGATCAGGTTGGTCTGACACAATCAACCCTTTGTAAAACCATGTTGTATTTTATCCCAATTACTGTTTACCTCTATGTCTTTAACTACTTTATCTTTCAACATTTGTTCCACTAAGCAATTCTCTGACCATTAGCTAATACAAGGGATTATGTCTGCTCTTCTCTGGGCCCAGCCAGAAGAGGGTGACATCATCACACACAGATGAGCAGTTCATATTCCATCCAGTAGAGGGAAGTAGCATGCAGACACAGCAGGCAGGCAGTACAGGTGTCATTGGAAAAATGGATTTTGAGGGGGAAATGGCCTTTTTCCCCAAGGGAACATTTCCCCAGAAAACGTTCATTTTTTTAACCAAAAACCAACACACACACACAACCACTTTCTCTCCATTTTTCCTCCCACCCTTTTCCAATAGCAAACTACACCAAAGGCGGGAGGGGGGAACACACCAGGAGAAATGGAGAAAAAGGAAAAGAAAAATAAAAAATAGGAAATTTCCATCAAAACTTAAAAAAAAATTCCTAAACTCCCCCTGCCTCTTTCCCACACCCGGAAACTCCCTTACCATTTCTTGCAGCCACTGTCCCTTTGTAAAGAATACCACCTGTGGTGCTTTTCTGGGGCGGGGGTGTGTGTCAGCCTAGCCACTGTAACTAACATTCCACCGACAGAGAGATTCATAATCCACCCTTTTTTCATCCACCATCTTACACTCCAGACAGACATAGTTCACTTTAACCCTAGTAAAGGATGTTCCATGCATCAGGAGGGAGAGGCATGACTGGGAACCATGCTCCATTGGTACCTAGACAGGGGAAGGAGAGAGAATGAGCAGCAGGCATTTAGGATGCTCTTTATTAGGATGATTACAGTAGCATAGCAGGGCCCCACTGTGCTGGGTGTTGCACATAGACCCATAGATTGTAATGTCAGAAGGGCCCATCATGATCATCTAGCCCTGGTCTACACTACAGGGTTAGGTCAAATTTAGCTGCATTAGGTCAATCTTAATATGAATGCGTCCACACAACCAACCCCATTCCGCCGACTTAAAGGGCTCTTAAAATCGACTTCTGTACTCCTCCCCAGCGAGGGGAGTAGCGCTAAAATTGACCTTGCTGGGTCAAATATGGGGTAGTGTGGAAGCAAATCGATGTTATTGGTCTCCAGGAGCTATCCCAGAGTGCTCCAATGTGACCGCTCTGGACAGCACTTTGAACTCCAATGCCCTAGCCAGGTACCCAGGAAAAGCCCCGGGAACTTTTGAATTTCATTTCCTGTGACAAACTCAGCAGCACTTAGCAGCACAGGTGACCATGCAGTCCCCCCAGAATTGTAGAGCGTAGAATGTTTCTACTCTCCCCTCTATCATCTCCGTCCCTGAGGTTATCACAGATTAGAAGGTGAGAAAAATGCACTAAGGATGACATGTTTTCCAAACTCATGCAGTCCACCTGCACTGATAGGGCACAGCTTAATGCATGGAGGCATTCAGTGGCAGAGGCCAGAAAAGAATTAAGTGAGTGCGAAGAGCAGAGGCAGGACATGATGCTGAGGCTAATGAGGGAGCAAACGGACATAATGAAGCATCTGTTGGAGCTGCAGGAAATCCAACTAGAGCACAGACCCCCGTGGCATCCACGGTATAACCGCCTACCCTCCTCCCCATGTTCCATAGCCTCCTCACCCAAATGCCCAAGAACATGAGGGGGAGGGGAGGCTCCGGGCACCCAGCCACTCCACTCCAGAGGATGGCCAAAGCAACAGAAGGCTGTCATTCAAACAGTTTGATTTTTAGTGTGGCTACAATAAGCAATGTGGCCTTGTCCTTCCCTCCTCCCCCACCCCACCTGGGCTACCTTGTCTGTTATCTCATATTTTTAATTAATAAAGAAAGAATGCATGGTTTCAAAACAATAGTTACTTTATTTTGAAGGGAGGGAGGGTGGTTGGCTTACAGGGAATTAAAATCAACAAAGGGGGTGGGTTTGCATCAAAGAGAGAAACACACAACTGTCACACTGATGCCTGGCCAGTCATGAAACTGGTTTTCAAAGCCTCTCTGATGCACAGCGTGCCTTGCTGTGCTCTTCTAATCACCCTGGTGTCTGGCTGCTCAAAATCGGACACCAGGCGATTTGCCTCAACCTCCCACCCTGCCATAAAGGTCTCCCCCTTACTCTCACAGATATTATGGAGCACACAGCAAGCAACAATAACAATGGGAATGTTGGTTGCACTGAGGTCTGACCTAGTCAGCAAACATCACCAGAGAGCTTTTAAATGTTCAAAGGCACATTCTACCACCATTCTGCATTTGCTCAGCTTATAGTTGAACTGCTCCTTATGACTGTCCAAGCTTCATGAGCCATGGGAGCAAGGGGCAGGCTGGGGTAGATGCAACCACGCAGTGCTGCCGGCTGGGAGAGCAGCCTGAGGCAGAAGCTTCCAGCTCACATAATATTCCAGGCAGGACTGAATCTCCATGAGACAAAACTTAAAGAAGAGAATGACCTGGAGTCTCTGGCTCCCATTCAGTGCTCTAGGAGGATAGCCATATCTGTCCAGGCGCCCCTGATCGACCTCACTGAGGTCTGCCAGGAGCACCCAGGAGACATACAATGGCTATCAGTCCTACTGCACCATCTGCCACAAAGGCAAGAAACTGCTGCTGTGTAGCAATGCTGTACCATGTCTGCCAGCAGCACCCAGGAGACGTACGGTGACGGTGAGCTGAGCGGGCTCCATGCTTGCCATGGTATGGCATCTGCACGAGTAACCCAGAAAAAAAGGCGCAAAACGATTGTCTGCTGTTGCTTTCACGGAGGGAGGGGAGCCTGACGACATGTACCCAAAACCACCCGCGATAATGTTTTTGCCCCATCAGGCATTGGGAGCTTAACCCAGAATTCCAATGGGCAGCGGAGACTGTGGGAACTGTGGGATAGCTACCTACAGTGCACCGCTCTGTAAGTCGATGCTAGTCACAGTAGTGAGGATGCACTCGACCGACTTAATGTGCTTAGTGTGGACGTACACAATCGACTGTATAAAATCGGTTTCTAAAAATTGACTTCTATAAAATCGACCTAATTTCATAGTGTAGACATACCTCTAGTCTGACCTCATGCCCTTTGCAGCCCACAGAACCTCACTCACCCACTCCTGTAACAGACCACTCACCTCTGGCTGAGGTACTGAAGTCCTCAGATCAGAGAGACTTGGGCAAGAGCCAGTCCCTGCCCTGAAGAGCTCAGACTCTCAGTAGACAAGGCAGAGCATGGGCAGGAGGAACCTGAGGAGAACTGACTTGGTGGCAGATACAGAGATTGGGAGCTGGGGGTCGTAGTTCTGGGCCCTGCCCACTATATCACGCTGCCTCCAGCAGGAGCCATGCAGGTGAAGGCCTTGCCATTGGTAGTCCCTGGGTGATGCTCACTCTCGTGCTGGAAGGCGATGCCAGGGGAGTGCTAGGCACAGACCTCTATGCAGTGGGGGCATCCTGGGTGCCTTACACACCTCTGTCCATGTCTGCAAGTTAAATAAACCACCAGCAGCACATGTGTGTTCAAGGAGAGACACCAACGTATGAGCCTCACCTCCTAGGCACAAGTCCTTCCCCACCCCTGGGAGCAGAGCAGGGACTAGCCCGCTGGGCCTGGGTCTCCAAACACATCAACCCCTTTTAGGGCCCCTCTGGGAGATGCTCTTCCTGTCTCCTAGTGCTTGGCTACTCAGCCTCTCCCAGGCGCTAGAAGGCAATGCTGCCTTGGCACATGCCCTAGGCCAGTATACTGCACCCTTCTCATTCCCCCCAGCCAGTGTTAAGTGTTATCCTCCCAAACCACTGGGCAGTGGCCAGGGCCGCCCAGACGGGGGGCAAGTGGGGCAATTTGCCCCAGGACCCGGGCTCCGCATGGGCCCCCACGAGAATGGCTGAGGCTCCCTCCCCGGCCCCGGCCCGACCCCGCCTCTGCCCCTCTCCTGGAGCCTCAGCGCATCCAGGAGTATCCCTGAACAGCGCCAGAGCAGGGGACAGGGAAGGGGCAGAGGTTGGGGGGGGCAGTCAGGGGACAGGGAACAGGGGTGGGGTCCTGGGGTGATGATTGGGGGGGTCTCTGGGGGATGGTGAGGGGACAAGGAGCAGGATGGGTTCAGGATTCTGAGGGAGGCGGGCAGTTGGGGGGCAGGAAGTGGGTGGGGGTCGGATGGGGGCAGGGCCAGGCTGTTTGGGAGTCACAGCCTTCCCTACCCTAAAGCTCATTCAGCAGTTTGAGGCTTGCAGAAGAGCCAAGCTGTTAGCTTTTCCATTAGGGCTACCATCCCTTTCACTTCTCAAATGCCAAATTATAGTCTATATTTAATTTCAGTGCCATAGGGAGATTCATGTCAGGGGAGGGTAGCTTCATTTAAAATTAGCCACTGGGGGAGGGATCACATGGGAAGATCAATATCCTACACCACCTACCTCCTTCCCAACCCTACCAAGGGAGACCCACCCCCTACATTCCCTGAGGCTTCAGAGAGGTTAATTCAGTGGTTCTCAAACTTTTGTACTGGTGACTCCTTTCACACAGCAAACCTCTGAGTGCGACCCCCCCCCCCCTTATAAATTAAAAACACTGTTTTATATATTTAACATTATTATAAATGCTGGAGGCAAAGTGGGGTTTGAGGTGGAGGCTGACAGCTTGCGACCCCCAGTAATAACCTCGTGACCCCCTGAGGGGTCCTGACCCCCAGTTTGAGAACCCCTAGGTTAATTTAATTTTAGCACCCTGTGTCCATTCACATGCATGTGCTAATTTGAGCATTTCAGTTTTCACAACATAGGCTCATCCCAGATTCTGGAACAAGCTCAAATGCTCAGTTCGTGGAGTATGTACATAAGCTATACTAAAGATAAACCCACAGTAACCGTCTCCAGTTTGTGAGGGACCCCATGGAGCCAATCTCTAGGAAACAGATACATTCATGGAGGTTAAGTCCATTAATGGCTATTATCCAAAATGGGTAACGAATGGTGTCCCTAGCCTCTGTTTGTCAGAGGGTGGAGATGGATGGCAGGAGAGAGATCGCTTGATCATTACCTGTTAGGTTCACTCCCTCTGGGGCACTTGGCATTGGTCATTGTCGCTAGACAGGATACTGGGCTGGATGGACTTTTGGTTTGACCCAGTATGGCTGTTCTTATGTTCTAACCTAAATGAACCCAAAGTTATGGAGACAGATATGAGTCAAGGAAGCCAGCAGAGTATCAGAAACCTGGAAAAATCTCTGACTGGATGGGTTCAGGCGTGTGGTCACAAGCTGAGGTGGTGCAAAAGTTTTGGATTTTTTTTAAGCAGAATTTTGTTATTGTTTCTTTAAACCATCAAACACAGCAAACAGCAAATATTTGGCCACATGCTTCTGAAACCCCAAACCATGTTCAGGTTTTGGCAGACTAATTTTAGCTTTTCAATTAAAAAAAAACACAACAAATTTTGAAGGAAAGCAGACATTGTCTGTGATTTTTTTCTGCTTTTTAAAAACCCCTAGTTTTAGATCCAAAAAAAGTTTTGACGGAAAATATTTGTCCAACTCTTTTAATGAGCTTTAGTGCCTTTTAGCACTAGCTGATGCTGAGAACCAGTGATACCTTGTAAAGAAGTTTTCTCAAAACTGGGTTTGTGCCGAGATGCGGAAGGTTTATTCTTCCCAGGACCGCCCGTTGGGGGGGGGGGCGGGTGTGAAGTAAGTGGGGCAATTTGCCCCGGGCCCTGCAGGGACTCCCATGAGAATATAGTATTGTATAGTATTGCATTTTTTTATGGAAGGGGCCCCCAAAATTGCTTTGCCCCAGGCCCCCTGAATCTTCTGGGCAGCCCTGGCAGTGGCAATCAATCTCCTTCTCACTCACACCTACCCTTCCCCCTCCCTTTTCACAGAATCGTAGAAGATTAGGGTTGGAAGAGACCTCCCGAGGTCATCTAGTCCAATCCCCTGCTCTCCCCAAGCTGCCGCATACCCACCCAGGATCTGCTAACGTTGAATAGGCTGCAGCACCCTTCCCTTGTCACACCCTACAAAAGGAATCTTGCACTAGCTGGATCTGTGGCTTTGGGACACTAAAGCTGCCCTGATGGAATGGAGAATCTGCCTCTCTCCACCTGCCCCCAGTGAATGCAACTGGGCTTTTACCCTCTCACTAGTGCTTTCTGACAATGCATTAGCTGTGTTCAGCTGGCTTCCACATGTTCCTTCTCTGGCATGGCCATTCGAATTCAGAATGAATTTTGCAGAAGGTAGCATAAAATCCGATCTATGCCAGCCTAATTACAGAATGCGCCAGCACCTGGTGTTCTGTGGCTGGGATGCTGACAAGGGTGAGTCTGTGGGGAAAGAATAATCAAAAGAATACAATTTGACTTAACATTTACCCCACCCATGCACCCTTGCCCCAGTGGGATTTATATGAGGAAAGCTAGTGAGGAGAGATGAAAGGCCTGTAATGAAAGGCGGCTGCTGAGAGCTAATGCAAAGGAGGATGGACAATGGCCAAGGAAAGAATGTGGCAGAAGTATTTGTCTTGCAGCCTTGACACCCCTGATTAAGGTGAACTAAGCAGGGTCTGGAATGGGCAGAACACAGAGGGGAGACCACAGTAGAAATCCAACAGCTGTTCTTCCCTCTGAACCAAGACTCCAGCATGGGGCTACATGACACTGTAGTTGTCTTTTGGGTGAGATGTAAATGCGAGCCCCACTGTGCCCTTGTGAACCTTATACATCCAATTCCAGAAGCATCTTTCTCAAGGATAGGTATGTTATCCCAAGCAAACTCAAGCATTCTACCAACTCCCCACCCTTCCATTTTTATCTGGATGTAGATACCTCCTCCCCATTCTGACCTCAACTATTGTGCACAGCTACACAGCTACCACATTCCACCCCAGAGGTGGCTGCATTTCAGCAGTGACTGAAGCCACTCTTGTTGCATGTGCTAATGGCTGCATATATAGTGGCAGCATGGTCTAGTAGTTAGGGGATGGGCCTGGGACATGGGAAGTGTGCTGCTGAGGTGCTGGATAACCTTGGGTAAGTCCAACCCTCAGTTTTCCCTCCCACTTTTTGTCTATTTAAATTGAAAGTTCTCTGAGGCAGAGACTGTTTCTTACCATGTGTCTGGACAGGGGCTTCTACAATGGGGCCCTCAGCTCAGCTGGGTCACTAGGCGGTACTGTATATAAGGAGCAACAACGAAACATCAGTTGCTAGGAAAGTACTGTGAAGTTATGTGCTGCAAAAGGTGCTATCAAAATATAAGATACTATTTAGAAATGCAAACTTTTTATACACCCCAATTCACTGACTGGTGATCAATGCTGGGTGTTGTTGTAGAGAATATTAACTACAATAATGACCTGGAATCATTAGAATACTAACAGCAACAGCCCCAGCTCTTATCTGGCGCTCTTCATCAGTAGACCTCAAAGCACTTTACCAAGGAGGTTTATAGATGGGGAAACTGAGGAACAGAGAAAGGAAACGACTTGCCCACAGCAGGTTAGTGGCTGAGCTAGAAATAGAGCCTGGGTCTCCTGAGCCATAGTCAGCGCTCTACCCACTAGGACATGCAAGGGCGGCAGGTTTGTAGAAATTTTGCTGGTGGACAGAACCCCCCGCCCTCCCCCCCCGCACGGGCTGCAAGGATGTGCTGCCAGCCACATGAAATGAGTGCGCAGGAAACCACATAGCCCTGCTGCGCTTCCGGGTGGCAGCGAGAGCCCCTGGGCTGTTTTAAATTGCCCGGGGGTGGCAAGCGGGGCCAGAGGATGCACGGGGTGGGGGGGACAGGTGGGAAACTTAGCTGAAGCTGGGCCCCCGGGCCAGGAATATTCCTGGGGCCCGGGCCCCAACAGCCCAGAGAACTCACCGCCCATGTCAAGAACTTGTTGGATAATCGGTGCCCTGCTGTCTTATTTTCCCAACAGATGTCTGGGTAGTTGAAGTCCCATATCACCACCAAGAACATAAGGTTGTTCTTATTTACTGACTTGTCCTAATTTGCTGAAAACTGCTACAGGACATAGCTAACTTCTACAGATAGGTTTCAGAGTAGCAGCCGTGTTAGTCTGTATCTGCAAAAAAAACAGGAGTACTTGTGGCACCTTAAAGACTAACAAATTTATTTTAGCATGAGCTTTCTACAGATAGCAGTTTCTTACACTATTGGGTGTGTGAAACTTCTGTCTGTAGGAATAAGCTACATCAGATAGCAGTTTTTAGCAACGTGGGACCTGTCACTGCTACAAGAAGCACATTCCTACAGAGAGCAGTTTCACAGAGGCTATCGTGTAAGAAACTGTTATCTGTAGGAATTTGCTACCTGTAGCAGTGTGCTCTCTCATGTAGCTAATTCCTACAGATAGCAGTTTCTTATACTATAGGGAGTGTGAAACTGCTATCTGTAGGAATTTGCTGTCTGATGTAGCTAATTCCTACAGAGAGCAGTTTCACTCATCCTATAGTGTAAAAAAACTGTTATCTGTAGGAATTTGCTACCTGTAGCAGGGAGAGGCAGTGAATTGTTACCATTAGCAATTACTGATACAAGTGGTTGTTCTTATGTGCTGACTTGTCCTAATTTGCTAAAACTTGACAGTGGTGTGGAATGGAAGTATAAAGTGTTCAACTTCCAAATGACCCAGCCTGGATTGGTTGTAGTGGAATGCGGGACATGTGGAGGATAATTTAAACTCTTCGTTTCCTTAGGGTGCACTTCAATATACGTCTATGCTAGTGTGATCTCTGACCATTACAGTTCAACTCAGCAGGCAGGCACAGGCAGCAATGCACTTGTCCTGTTGCCTTGACTGAGAGAGGTTTCTGATGAAAGGGAGGGTAGATTCCAGCAAGCTCCTGGGGTAATATCTCATTGGAGATGAAAGGGCTTGTTCAGAAAGAGATTTTGAAGTCTGTAGGGTAAAGATGAGCCAGATGGGTTTGTCTCCATGCAGCTATTTTTTATTCGCTGGGGGCTGGGTAGAAAGGAGAGAGAAATATTTTGGATTTCCTATTTCCCTTACTGAGGACCATCTATGCTTACCTGAAATTTTTCCTGGCAGAAGCAGTTCCTATCTATTTATTATAGGGTCCAAATTTGGCTGCCATCACACAGAGGCATTAGTGGTGGTGGAGGTGAGAAGAGGGCCAAAAAGTCCTTTCCTTCCCCCATGCATGTGGAAGCCATGATGTTGCTGCTGCCTAAATACCCTGATGGCAAACGGGTAGGGGCAGAAGGCACTGCCAGCTATGCTGAGCACCCCAGAGGAGCCATGCAGTGTGTAGAGTGTATGCTGCTACACCTATTCTGTACTGGTGAGGGCAACCCTCACTCTCCAGTGCTCCTGGTGGTCCCAGGGCTTCCCCTGGCTTACACCAGCACAAACACCCCTCCTACCACCACTGCTTGAAGATGCACCAACTTCTCCTCCTCCACCCCATTGCTCAAGCATTAGAGCCATAACTGAGCCTGCAGTTGGTAAAGTACTCGTGATCTCTATAAAACATGACAAAGGATGATTATAACTGTTGCTACTGAGGATCTCAAACTCAAACAGACCTTAGTAGGGAGGAAAGAGTTCTATTGAAAAGTTGATGTGGTGTTTTTGGTGAGGTGAATAGCTCTTTAGAGGTTCAGGCTTCTCACACAAACCAATGAGCCAGCGAAGCAGCCTAGCAAAATGAACAAACCGACCCTGCTATTTACATTAGGAGGATAACTGATGCTGAATCCTGCAGCTGACAGAATGTGCTATAAACAAGTATCACACAGAAGAAATATTTCACTGCAGTGTTTTCCACAGAAATTGAGATTAGGGGGTGTGTTCAAAATTACAGGGGTAGGGTGAGGACCGATGAGGTGTGAGACTGTTAGGGCGAAGGTGGGCTGTATGGCACCATAGTAAAAACCGATAAATGTTTCACGACCATTTTATTAGATTTAATTCATGTTTTTAAATCATCACACAAATTAAAGTTGGCTATGCAAGCCTACTATGAAGCACTACATCTACATCCTTCTTGGTTTCTTGTAATTTTGCACAACTCTGTTAATGAACTTCTCAAATGCAGTGCATTCATCTTTGGTGGCTTCTCATGTGTCAGAACCTTCTAGTCTTTCATGATATGCTCATAATCAGGAAGAAAGGGACTTCTTTCAGAACACAAAATTCTATTCAATGAGGAAAAAGAATGCTCAACTGTAGCTGTTGTGACTGGGAATAGAAAGAGATGAATTCCTACTTCATTCATCCCAGAAAACATAGCACAAAAATTGGGTCGAACCACTAGTGATGATAAAGAAGTTGAAATCAAATCTACATTTGTTCATCGTATGATATTCCACTCTGTGTTCAAATTATCTATTCTATCCTGATCACATGGCAGCCCCATTGCTGGTAGTGCCTCACTCCACTCAATTATCGGTGTTTTATAAGACAGGCATCTGTAAAATCTACGTAGGGGTTGATGGAATCCAAAAGCTCTTGTTGTAGAGATGTAAGAATCAAGTCCGTGTACTTTACTTTTTCAAATGGCTTAACAAACACTTCTTGTCTTCTTCATTTAAGGAGTTAATATAAGTGCCCTCATTAGTCAGCTTCTGAACTGAGGTCTTTGCTTCTTCCAGTACATTTTCAATGGCTATCTCTCTGATTAATCCAAGTGTAGCTTCCAGTGCTGGACAGAGATCTACTACTGTTGTAACAGATGCCTGGATGGCATTGTATAATGACCCACGTGGTTTCAACAGCAAACTTACAAAAGAATGGCGATTGTGTTCTCTGAACTTAGTAGCAAAAGTAGTCCACCAGCCTCACTACTTAGATCTGTCCCATCTCGGTAGATACTTTCCAAAGCTGCTAATAATGGTTGCAGTAATTTTAAGACAACAGCCAAGGATCATTCATTAGAAAGCCAGTGGATTTTTCCAGGTTGGACTAATTTGAACTTCTGTCCCAATGTTTCTTCTATATTTTCCAAGATGTTCAGTCCTTTTGTACTCTTGCTGAAAAAGAGCATAATGACGACATTTAAAATATAGCTTTTTTAAGCTAGCCTTTTTAAGATTCTGCAGGTTGTACTAGTGCTAGTTGGAGTAGATGGCCTCTGCAGTGTGTATTGGAGAGATTAGAGTTACACTTTTCTCTGAGCAAAGCTTGTACTCCACTATGTCTTCCAGAGAAGTTTGCAGCTCCATCAAATGCACAAGCAGCCATCTGCTTGGGGATCAATTGACAAGCATTTAACTCTTCTAAGATGTGGGTTGTCAGAGATGCAACCAATGTGTCTTCTATAACCTGAACATCTAGAAATTCATCTACTGACTTATCACCGATATCAAGATAACATAGGCAGTGACTTACTACTTGATACCCATTTGCATTAAGTGCCTATACACAAATGCAAGAAGCCTGGGGAACAAGCAGGGAGAACTAGAAGTCCTGGCACAGTCAGGGAATTATGATGTAATTGGAATAACAGAGACTTGGTGGGATAACTCACATGATTGGAGTACTGTCATGGATGGATATAAACTGTTCAGGAAGGACAGGCAGGGCAGAAAAGGTGGGGGAGTTGCGTTGTACGTAAGAGAGCAGTATGACTGCTCAGAGCTCCAGTATGAAACTGCAGAAAAACCTGAGTGTCTCTGGATTAAATTTAGAAGTATGAACAACAAGGGTAATGTCGTGGTGGGAGTCTGCTACAGACCACCGGACCAGGAGGATGAAGTGGACGAGGCTTTCTTCCAGCAACTAACAGAAGTTGCTGGATCACAGGCCCTGGTTCTCATGGGTGACTTTAATCACCCCGCTATCTGCTGGGAGAGCAATACAGCAGTGCACAGACAATCTAGGAAGTTTCTGGAAAGTGTAGGGGACAATTTCCTGGTGCAAGTGCTGGAGGAACCAAGTAGGGGAAAAGCTCTTCTTGACCTGCTGCTCACAAACAGGGAAGAAATAGTAGAGGAAGCAATAGTGGATGGGAACCTGGGAGGCAGTGACCATGAGATGGTCGAGTTCAGGATCCTGACACAAGGAAAAAGGGAAAGCAGTAGAACAGAGACCCTGGACTTCAGAAAAGCAGACTTCGACTCCCTCAGGGAACTGATGGGCAAGGTCCCCTGGGAGAATAACATGACGGGGAAAGGAGTCGAGGAAAGCTGGCTGTATTTCAAAGAAACCTTATTGAGGTTGCAGGAACAAACCATCCCGATGTGTAGGAAGAAAAGTAAATATGGCAGGCGACCAGCTTGGCTTAACAGTGAAATCCTTGCTCGTCTTAAACACAAAAGAACAGCTTACAAGAAGTGGAAGATTGGACAAATAACCAGGGAGGAGTATAAAAGTATTGTTCAGGCATGCAGGTGTGAAATCAGGAAGGCCAAATCACACTTGGAGTTGCAGCTAGCCGGAGATGTTAGGAGTAACAAGAAGGGTTTCTTTAGGTTTGTTAGCAACAGGAAGAAAGTCAAGGAAAGTGTGGGCCCCTTGCTGAATGAGGGAGGGAACCTAGTGACAGAGGATGTGGAGAAAGCTAGTGTACTCAATGCTTTTTTTGCCTCTGTCTTCACAGACAAGGTCAGCTCCCAGACAGCTGCACTCTGCAGCACGGTATGGGGAGGAGGTGACCAGCTCTCTGTGGAGAAAGAAGTAGTTCGGGGCTATTTAGGAAAGCTGGACGAGCACAAGTCCATGGGGCCGGATGCGCTGCATCCGAGGGTGCTAAAGGAGTTGGCCGATGAGATTGCAGAGCCATTGGCCATTATCTTTGAAAAATCATGGCGATCAGGGGAGGTCCCGGATGACTGGAAAAAAGCTAATGTAGTGCCCATCTTTAAAAAAGGGAAGAAGGAAGATCCAGGGAACTACAGGCCAGTCAGTCTCACCTCAGTCCCTGGAAAAATCATGGAACAGGTCCTCAAGGAATCAATCCTGAACCACTTAACGGAGGGGAAAGTGATCAGGAACAGTCAGCATGGATTCACCAAGGGCAAGTCATGCCTGACTAACCTAATTGCCTTCTATGACGAGATAACCGGCTCTGTGG
The DNA here is from genome assembly GCF_020497125.1 of Mauremys mutica. Classification (NCBI taxonomy): domain Eukaryota; kingdom Metazoa; phylum Chordata; order Testudines; family Geoemydidae; genus Mauremys; species Mauremys mutica. Next base: position 45,433,460 of record NC_059082.1, on the reverse strand, counting down.
ATGAGGGGAAAGCAGTGGATGTGCTATTTCTGGACTTTAGCAAAGCTTTTGATACAGTCTCCCACAGTATTCTTGCCAGCAAGTTAAAGAAGTATGGGCTGGATGAATGGACGGTAAGGTGGATAGAAAACTGGCTAGATGGTCGGGCTCAACGGGTAGTGATCAATGGTTCCATGTCTAGTTGGCAGCCGGTATCAAGTGGAGTGCCCCAAGGGTCGGTGCTGGGGCCGGTTTTATTCAATATCTTCATTAACGATCTGGAGGATGGTCTGGACTGCACCCTTAGCAAGTTTGCAGATGACACTAAACTGGGAGGAGTGGTTGATACGCTGGAGGGTAGGAATAGGATACAGAGGGACCTAGAGAAATTAGAGGATTGGGCCAAAAGAAATATGATGAGGTTCAACAAGGACAAGTGCAGAGTCCTGCACTTAGGACGGAAGAATCCCATGCACTGCTACAGACTAGGGACCGAATGGCTAGGCAGCAGTTCTGCAGAAAAGGACCTAGGGGTTACGGTGGATGAAAAGCTGAATATGAGTCAACAGTGTGCCCTTGTTGCCAAGAAGGCTAATGGCATTTTGGGTTGTATAAATAGGGGCATTTCCAGCAGATCGAGGGATGTGATCATTCCCCTCTACTCAGCACTGGTGAGGCCTCATTTGGAGTACTGTGTCCAGTTTTGGGCCCCACACTACAAGAAGGATGTGGATAAATTGGAGAGAGTCCAGCGGAGGGCAACAAAAATGATTAGGGGGCTGGAGCACATGACTTATGAGGAGAGGCTGAGGGAACTGAGATTGTTTAGCCTGCAGAAGAGAAGGATGAGGGGGGATTTGATGGCTGCTTTCAACTACCTGAAAGGGGGTTCCAAAGAGGATGGATCTAGACTGTTCTCAGTGTTAGAAGATGATAGAACAAGGAGTAATGGTCTCAAGTTGCAGAGGGGGAGGTTTAGGCTGGATATTAGGAAAAACTTTTTCACTAGTAGGGTGGTGAAGAACTGGAATGGGTTACCTAGGGAGGTAGTGGAATCTCCTTCCTTAGAGGTTTTTAAGGTCAGGCTTGACAAAGCCCTGGCTGGGATGATTTAGTTGGGTTTTGTCCTGCTTTGAGCAGGGGGTTGGACTAGATGACCTCCTGAGGTCCCTTCCAACCCTGAGATTCTATGATTCTATGATTCTATGATCAGTGCATTCATCAGCCATGTGTGCTCATTTTCTGAATGCAGTGAGAGAGTTCTTCACTTTTTCAACTGCTGAGTCTTTCACTGTTACACTGCATGCTTCTAACCAGCGGAGTCAGTTGAGTTTCTTGCAGAAAGATAGCGAGCATTTTCTGGTCTTGGTCAGAACCAGTGTCCAACTTCCAGATTAACAAATGACAACCCACTTAACATTGGCCTCCAGTTTGTAGTGTATGGTATCTCTTGCTTAAAGAGAAAGTATATGGTGACAGCCATGTTTGTTCGCATAAACTGTGTTGTGTCTTAACAGCCTCTGGAAGTGGAGCAGGCAGGCAGGAAGCCACCTTAGCCCCATTGCGCTGCCGGTGGTGGCAGCGGGGGCCCCAGGCCCTTTTAAATTGCCCAGGTGTGGCAAGTGGGGCCGGGGGGGGGAAGGGGGCAGCAAGCAGGGCCAGGGTAGAGACCCGGTCCCAAACTTTGGTGGAGCTGGGCCCCTGTGCTCTCATATTAGTGGAGCATGGGCACCATGGGCCCATACAACTCGCTGCCCCTGAGGACATACTGCCTCCCTGACTATTGTCTTGACAGAATAATTAAGATTGCTCCAAACTCTGTTATTAACATGGCCACACGTTTCTGAAATATTCACCCTTTTAAGTGGAATTTTTCCATCCTTGGTTCTTTCTTGCAGTTGACTGTTTCTGGCAATGTTCAGCAAATTCCTTTGGCCATTATTTCTGAGTTATGGAAAGGTGAAAGCAATAAGCTTTTCCCAACTAGAAAACCTCCTAACCTGAGCAGAGCCCAGGGTAGCTGACATCTGGTGGGCGAAATGTATGTGCAGGGGCCTCCCTGTGGAATAGTATTTTGGCGTGGTTTGGAAAATACTGGTTTGATTTAATACGGGTGGTAAATTTGGAGCTTGTATGCAGGGCATGAGCAGTGAATGTTTTTTAAGGAGATGCAAACATATATAGATGTGATATACATACAGTGCATGGCAGATGCATACACCAGGATTCTTAGCAAAGATGAAACACAAGGGCATTAGCACTAGAAGAACAAGGATGCTTCCCCACTTGACCTGAAGGAGTAATTCTGTTAGCAGTAATAGCAGGTTGTTGTAGTTGCTGAACCAACCACTAGAGGGAGACACAACCACACCAAACAAGCCATTGTATACTGTAAGAGACAGCTGGTGGGCCTCTGCAACTGTCCTTTACATCAGAGAAGCCAAGTATGGAATATGCATTATTTATTCCAGTAAGGATTATGATAGCTCCTAGAGGTGCCAAGTGTGATCAGGGCCCCATTGTCTCTGGTCAGCACCCAGCACATAGCATGAGACATTATAAGCTCTGGGGCAGTGAAAGGCATTCTCCTGGTTGGAGAATTTTCCTATTTTGAAATTTTGGTTTTGCTGATTGATTCAGAATGAAAATGGGGAAAAAAATTAAATTCTCCATGCAGCGGAACTTGAGCTTGGGCCCCAGGCCAGTCTGCCTGGCAAGCTGTCCAGAGCTTTGGACCCTAAAAGCCCTGACCTTGCAGAAGAGCTGAAGTCTCCACTGAGGCCTCTATGCACTACTAGAATACAAATAACAATGATGATCCAGGTTTCTTCTTCCCTGGTAAGCATTTACTGCAGGAGGTCACATTACTGGCTCTGTCTATGGGAGGGAACAACTCATAGAATCATAGAAAATTAGGGTTGGAAGAGACCTCAGGAGGTCATCTAGTCCAACCCCCTGCTCAAAGCAGGACCAATCCCCAACTAAATCATCCCAGCCAGGGCTTTATCAAGCTGGGCCTTAAAAATCTCTACAGATGGAGATTCCACCACCTCCCTAGGTTACTCATTCCAGTGCTTCACCACCCTCATAGTGAAATAGTGTTTCCTAATATCCAACCTAGACCTCCCCCACTGCAACTTGAGACCATTGCTTCTTGTTCTGTCATCTGCCACCACTGAGAACAGCCTAGATCCATCCTCCTTGGAACCCCCCTTCAGGTAGTTGAAGGCTGCTATCAAATCCCTCCTCTTCTCTTCTGCAGATTGAATAACCCCAGTTCCCTCAGTAAGTCATGTGCCCCAGTCCCCTAATCATTTTCGTTACCCTCCGCTGAACTCTCTCCAATTTGTCCACACCCTTTCTATAGTGGGGGGACCAAAACTGGACGCAATACTCCAGATGTGGCCTCACCAGTGTCAAATAGAGGGGAATAATCATTTCCCTTGATCTGCTGGCAATGCTCCTACTAATGCTGCCCAATATGCTGTTAGCCTTCTTGGCAACAAGGGCACACTGCTGACTCATATCCAGCTTCTCATCCACTGTAATTCCCAAGTCCTTTTCTGCAGAACTGCTGTTTAGCCAGTCGGTTCCCAGCCTGTAGCAGTGCAGGGGATTCTTCTATCCTAAGTGCAGGAGTCTGCACTTGTCTCTGTTGAACCTCATCAGATTTCTTTTAGTCCAATCCTCCTATTTGTCTAGGTCACTCTGGACCCTATCCCTACCCTCCAACGTATCTACCTCTCCCTCCAGCTTAGTGTCATCCGCAAACTTGCTGAGGGTGCAATCCATCCCATTATCCCGATCATTAATGAAGATGTTGAACAAAACCAGCCCTAGGACCAACCCCTGGAGCACTCCACTTGATACTGGCTGCCAGCTAGACATTGAGCCATTGATTACTCCCCATTGAGCCTGGTGACCTAGCCAACTTTCTATCCTCCTTATAGTCCATTGCTCCAATCCATACTTCTTTAATTTGCTGGTGAGAATACTGCAGGAGACCATATCAAAAGCTTTGCTAAAGTCAAGGAATATCACATCCACCACTTTCCCCATATCCACAGAGGCTGTTATCTCATCATAGAAGGCAATCAGGTTGGTCAGGCATGACTTGCCAATGGTGAATCCATGTTGACTGTTCCTGATCATCTTCCTGTCCACCAAGTGCTTCAAAAGTCTTGAGCTGACACCCCAGCTTGGTCTTGCTGGGTTACATAGGTGTGTCATTTTCTGGATGAGATGAAAACTGAAACAATGGGAATTTGTCATGATCTCACTGGACTGTTTTTCTATCATGGTTTTTGCTCGAGTGTCCTGGCTGGATTGTAATTTAGGTGTGTTTTTCCCACTCACCTAATATAACTTCCCTCTTTGTTTTCGAGGGAATATGATTTTTTTTCATTTCCTGTCCTAAAATATTGTGAAGCATTGCAGTGTGCTGTTAAACACCTTCCACACTCCTCTTGGGAAGTGAGCCTTATGTCAGTAATTTGTACTTGGCTTAGAGAGACAAGGGGTGGGGGGAAGGAGAGGGAGGTGATATCTTTTATTAGAGCAGCTTCTGTTGGTGAGACAGACACACTTTTGAGCCACACAGAGCTCTTCTTTAAGTCTGGGAAACTAACTCAGAGCATCTCACCCACCTTTGGTCTCTAATGTCCTGGCACCAACTCGGCTACAACAACACTGCACACTTGACTTAGGGCTCATCTATACAGCACGGCAATGTGCACTAGAGGGGTATAATTTCTAAAGTGCACCGACGTGTTAATGCTCACTAAAGAACCTTTAGTTCACACCAGCATGGACTGCACAGACCAGTTAGTGTGCAACATGTTGATGTGCTTTAGAAATCACATCCCTCTGGGGTTCATTGCCGTGCTATGTAGACAAGCCCTTAGATTATTTAGGAATCAGTTGTCTGAAAGTTTCTTATTTTGCTCTCAAAAGAATGGCAAGGAAACCTAGCATCTCCTCTCTAAGGGTATGTCTACACTACAAGACTATTTCGAATCAACTTAATTCAAACTTGTGGAATCGACCTTATGAAGTCGAAGTTGTGTATCCACACTAAATACACTAGTTCGACTGTGTGAGTCCACAGTAACGGAGCCAGTGTCGACTTTGGAAGCGGTGCACTGTGGGAAGCTATCCCACAGTTCCCACACGCCCCGCTGCCCATTGGAATTCTGGGATTTCCCCCCAATGCATGCTGGGGGGAAAAATGTGTCGAGGGTGGTTTTGGGTAACTGTCATCATTGAACCGTCAATCACGCCCTCCCTGAAAGCGCCTGCGGGCAATCTGTTCGTGCACTTTTCTGCTCAGTGACAGCGCGGGCGCCACAGCACTTTGAGCACGGATCCCGCTGCAGTTATGGCCGTTGTCAACTCCTCACACCTTATCGTCCACCTCTTCCACAGTCAGCTGCTGAGAAATAGGGCTACTTTTCAATGGTGCTGCGAGCACTGGTGGACCATGGGGGACGTTTTACCAACATCAACGTTGGGTGGCCAGGCAAAGTTCATGACGTGCGTGTTTTCAGGAACTCTGGTCTGTTTAGACGCCTGCAGGAAGGTAGTTTCTTCCCGGACCACAAAATAAGTCTTGGGGATGTGCAGATGCCTATAGTGATTGTCGGGGACCCAGCCTACCCGCTAATGCCCTGGCTCGTGAAGCTCTGTGCAGGCGCCTTGCACAGCGACAAGGAACTCTTCAAGTACCAGCGAGCAGTGAGCAGCGTGACCTGTGACTGTTCAGTTTCTTTACAGAGAAGCTGAACCTGCCCCTGTTTCTTTACCAAGTTACTGTTGACTAGCATCTGCAGTTACATACCCCGCCCACCCCGCTTCCCCAACTTCCAACACACGTTTAAAAATAAAATACATGTTCCACTGTAACTTTACAAAGGTTTCTTTATTGATGACTTTGCGTTACAGGGTTGAAACTGGGACACGGACTGTGCTGGGTAGGGTGTGCAGTGATGTAAAGACCGCCTGTAAACTCGAGGAATGACAGGCTCCTGCTCCCAGAGCGGTCTGCAGTGCCGGACTGGATGTTTCAACGGAGCCTGCCATCCCTCCTTTTTGGGACTCTGTGTGCGGGGGCTATGTGGCCTTTTGGCGGGGGAGGATGGATACAGATTCCTCTGCTGCGTGGCTCTGTGGTCCAGGTCAGGGACCGTTGCATGAGATCTGTAACCTCCCTCCCCCGCTACAAAGTCACGTACCCCCCCCCCCACATAGAAACTGCAAACGACCTCCCATACCGACCAGGGTGCGTACTGACTGCAGTGTGTGTGTGACCTGCTGCTGATCCTGCCCCCATGTCTGTACCCTGGTAAAGGTGATTGTCCTGTCCAATTACCAACCCCCTTCCCCCCCTTCAAACACAGTCTCCTCTAAAAGAACATGACGGAAACAGTAATTAACAGAAAAGTATTTTTTATTATCAACTAGACAGTTAGGGGATGAAACTGGGATGGGGGCTTGGGTGAGGCGGGAAGGAAAGGACTTCTCAAAATTTAGGGTATGAGAGCTTTTGGGTACTTGAGCACTCTGCTGGGGTGCAGTGACAGTTTTCACGGCCTCTGGCGCCCCTCCTTCTGGTTATTTTGGGTGAGGGGGGTATGGGACTTTGTGGCGGGGGAGGGCGGTTGCAGATACACTGCAGGGGGGCTCTGTCCTCCTGCCTGTGGTCCTGCAGAACATGCACAAGGCGCCGGAGCATGTCCGTTTGCTCCCTCATTAGTCCAAGCAGCGTTTGAGTCGCCTGCTTGTCTTCCTCACGCCACCTCTCCTCCCGTTCGCTGTGTGAGCGCTGGTACAGAGAGAGGGTCTCCCTCCACTGGCTCTGCTGGTCCGCCTCGTCTCGGGAGCACCCCATAAGTTCAGCGAACATCTCGTCCCGTGTCTTTTTCTTTCGCCGCCTAATCTTTGCCAGCCTCTGTGAGGGGGATGCTGTGGCAGGTCTGGAGACAGTCGAAGCTGTGTGATGGGAAAAAGGGAGTGAATTCCTTGCAAAAATACATTTTTGCGAACAATGAACACAGTCTAGTCTGTCTCTCTGAATTCTGGATTGAGATCCCAGTGCCTGATGGGGCAAAAACCATTTTCGCGGGTGGTTCTGGGTAAATGTCGTCAGTCATCCCTTCCTCCGGGAAAGCTACAGCAGACAATCATTTCAAGCCCGTTTTCCCTGGATTGCCCTGGCAGACGCCACAGCGTGGAAACCATGGAGCCTGTTTTGCCTTTTGTGCCTGTCACCGTATGTGTACTAGATGCCGCTGACAGAGGCGGTCCAGCAGCGCTACACAGCAGCATGCTTTTGCTTTTGCATGACAGCAGAGATGGTTACCAGCCATACTGTACCATCTACCATACCATAAATTGGTAATAAGATGGTCATGGTTACCAGTCCTTTTGCACTGCACCATTTGCTGCTGTCATAAGTGCCCCTGGCTGCTCTTAGCCAGGGGCGCAAAAGCCAAAATTGGGAGTGACTCCCTGAGTCAATCCCTCCTTTTTGGTATCTAAAAATAGAATCAGTCCTGCCTAGAATATGGACAAGTGTACTAGAGAACCACTGTATCAGAGAACCAGAGAGCACAGCTGCTCTGTCTCAGATCCTGCATAGATTATGAGCTGTATGCTATTCACAGGGGGTGCTCCTGCAACAACCCCACCTGTTCATTCCATTCTTCCCCCAGCCTTCCTGGGCTACCATAGCATTGTCCCCACACTTGTGTGATGAAGTAATAAAGAATGCAGGAATAAGACACAGTGACTTGTTAGTGAGAAATGAGTGGAAGGCAACCTCCAGTTGCTATGATAGTCCAGATAGGACATTAAGGAGTGTGGAGGAGAGGAGCCCAGCATCCTGCTGCTAGTCCAGGGGCAATTGAATCTTTTCTTTACACATGAAGGGTGGGGGCTGATGAAGCTCAGCCCCCTGTTGCTATGATGAAGACGGTTACCAGCCATACTGCACCATCTACCATGAAAAATTAGGTTCACCTGACATTGGGGGACCTGACAGATGCTAGTCGGCATGGTTACTAGTCCTTTTGCACTGCCCCATGTGCCAATAGGCTGATGATGACGATGGATATCAGTCATATTGTACCGTCAGCCACCCATGGCGGGGGGGGGGGGAGCAAGGATATTGGTGTTGAGTGCTGCAGCATCACATCTATGTGCAGCATTCAGTAAAGATACGGTGACATGTAAAAGAGTCAACAGAGGATTGTTTTCCCTTTCACTTCTGGGGGGGGGGTGCGTAAATTGCCGAGCTATGCCCTGACCCACCGCGGACACTGTGTTTGACCCTAGAAGCATTTGGAGCTCAGCCAAGAATGCAAGTGCTTTTCGGAGACAGCAGGAACTGTGGGATACCTTGCGTCCTCAGTCCCCCCTCCCTCCATGAGCGTCCATTTGATTCTTTGGCTTTCCATTACGCTCGTCACGCAGCAGCGTGCTGAGTCTCTGCTATGCCGTCTGTCCGGAGATTTTTTAAAAATACTTTGGACCAGGCGTAACATTACAGTAATTCCCCTAATTAGATGCAGGAGTCTCCGAGCGAGATCACCCTGAGGACGGTCACTGAAGGAGATAGAGAGCGCATGCTGCATGAAAGCCAGCACAAACCAGGGGCCTATGCAGCCGTGCTCGGGGAGGCAATGCTCCCTGAGTACCTCATGAAAGCCTCGCGCGGAAAAGTGTGCTACCACGGAGCACCCAATAAGGCAGCTCTCCCCAGGAACCTCCTGCGGAGGCTTTTCGATTACCTCCAGGAGAGCTTCGTGGAGATCTCCCAGGAGGATTTCTGTTCTATCCCCATATATAGAGAGACCTCCTTTTCACATACTTCAGATTCCTGTTATATTAAGAATAAAAGTTTACATGGTTAAAGCACTTACCGACTGCTCCTTCCCCTGATTCAGGATCCGGGTTAATGGCCGGGGAGGGTTGGTAGGGGATCTCCGTGACGGTGATGAAGAGATCCTGGCTGTCGGGGAAACCAGCGTTGTAAGTGCTGTCGCCTGCCTCGTCCTCCACAAACCCTTCCTCATCTTCCCCGTCCGTGAACATCGCCGAGGAATGTCGACACTGTCCCATCTTCAGAGTCCATGGTCACTGGTGGGGCAGTGGTGGCAGGCTCCGTAGCGTCCGTTTGCCGCTTTGATTTTTTGGTAGCCTTGTCTGGGGTCCTTGATTTTCACGCGGCGCTGCGTTGCATCCCGGCTGTATTCTCTGTCTCTCATGGCTTTGGAGACCTTCTCGTAGGTCTTTGCATTCCGTTTTTTGGAGCGCAGCTCCGAAAGCACAGACTCCTCGCCCCACACACCGATCAGATCCAAGAGTTCCCGGTCAGTCTATGCTGGGGCCCTCTTTCTATTCAGAGATTACATGAACTCCTCTGCTGGAGAGCTCTGCATTGCTGCCGGTGCTGCTGAGCTCGCCCCGATGTCCAACCACGAAATGAGATTCTAACTGTCCAGACAGGAAAAGGAATTCAAATTTTCCCGGGACTTTTCCTGTGTGGCTGGTCAGAGCATCCAAGCTCGGACTGCTGTCCAGAGCGTCAACAGAGTGGTGCAGTGTGGGATAGCTCCCGGAGCTACTAAGTTCGATTTGCATCCACACCTAGCCTAATTCGACATAGCCATGTCGAATTTAGCGCTACTCCCCTCGTCGGGGTGGAGTACCGAATTCGAACTAAAGAGCCCTCTAGGTCGAATTAAATGGCTTCCTGGTGTGGACGGGTGCGCGGTTAATTCGAATTAACGCTGCTAAATTTGAATTAAAGTCCTAGTGTAGACCAGGCCTAAGTATAAACCTAGATCCTCCTGTATGTAGTGGAGGGCTGTTAAGGATACTTGAAAGCCACCAAGATATGACTAATGGCTCTTGGGGAAAAATGAAGTTGAATAAAACACTGAGTTGGAACGCTAGTGCTTTGTAAGTAGCTCCAGCAGGGAGAATTTATTTCCTGAGCAGACTGGAATTCTCTGGGGACACAGAAGGGGGAAAAAACCCCACAAAAACCCAGCAGTCATACAACCTTTTGAATAAACCAAGAGCTACTGCTTCTGCAGCTTCTAGTCTCCTAATAAACATTACATCTGTGAATCTTTTTTTTTACCCTTTACCGTGACATAATTAACGAGGATGAATTGTTGTTACAATAAAATGGATTGCACTGCAATTACTTTACATAATAAACTGGAGCTTCATAACTTCCTACTGACGGGCTGTGCGGCTCCAACTTGCTGAGCAGTTGATATGACGGTGAGGCTGCATTACTCAGGGAACCTTTTCTTGTAACATCTTGACAATAACAAGCGAGAGGTGGTGGCTGCCAAGCAGCCATGGCAGCCTGTTCCCTGGGCACCATCCACAGCATGCTGGCTATACCACAGCAACAAGCAGTGTCAGGTGTTGAAGGATGCTGTATTTACTGTGCTAGAGAATACAGGCCTCCACTCAGACAGTGGGTACAAGCATCCTTCATACAGTATGACCAATATGTCCCATCACCATTCACAGTCTGAGTGATGCTGTATAAAGATGGTTCACTATTAAACAAAAGCTGGAATACATAATGTGCATGATATGCAGCAATATTATATAACATACCTTCAGAGATTTAATAATTAACATTATAGCTATACATCATAGTATCCATATGATTGATTTATATATAATATAGAAATGTAGGACCGGAAAGGACCTTGAGAGGTCATCTAGTCCGGCCCCCTGTAGCCCAGTGGGCTACCTTGCCTCTGTTATAGTTACTGCTTTGCATTATATTCAGCAGTAATGCAAGAAACCCATAGGCCTGTATCCTGTAAGACATTAGCTTCAGCAAGTTAGCATAAGGCTTGAGGCATATGCACTTTGGACAGATAAACTTTGCACGGATGAACAGCCTGACAGAAAACCCCAAGTATTTGGGGAGCAGAAAATAGAGTTTAAGGGGAAGTTCTGACCACAGGTTCATGAGTCAACCACAGAAGTGTCCTGGCAACAAACTGACGTACATAACTGGTACATGAGATATATCTAAGGCCAGCCTGCTTGCTTGCCTAGATATCTTTTCTTATCAGTTTCTTATTTTCTTATGGGTTTGATTATTTGTTATATTATAATAGTTTTATAGATCTATATTTTAGTATATATTGGCTGTAATACAAGGGACCTGCAGGCCACATCCTATATGTTGAGCTAAGGCAGGGGTAGGCAACCTATGGCATGCGTGCCAAAGGCAGCATGGGGGCTGATTTTCAGTGGCACTCACACTGCCCGGGTCCTGGCCACCAGTCCGGGGGGCTCTGCATTTTAATTTAATTTTAAATGAAGCTTCTTAAACATTTTTAAAACCTTGTTTACTTTATATGCAACAATAGTTTAATTATGTAAGGGAAGAAATAGTAGAGGAAGCAATAGTGGATGGGAACCTGGGAGGCAGTGACCATGAGATGGTCGAGTTCAGGATCCTGACACAAGGAAGAAAGGAGAGCAGTAGAAAAGAGACTCTGGACTTCAGAAAAGCAGACTTCGACTCCCTCAGGGAACTGATGGGCAAGGTCCCCTGGGAGAATAACATAACGGGGGAAGAAGTCGAGGAAAGCTGGCTGTATTTCAAAGAAACCTTATTGAGGTTGCAGGAACAAACCATCCCGATGTGTAGGAAGAAAAGTAAATATGGCAGGTGACCAGCTTGGCTTAACAGTGAAATCCTTGCTCGTCTTAAACACAAAAGAACAGCTTACAAGAAGTGGAAGATTGGACAAATAACCAGGGAGGAGTATAAAAGTATTGTTCAGGCATGCAGGTGTGAAATCAGGAAGGCCAAATCACACTTGGAGTTGCAGCTAGCCGGAGATGTTAGGAGTAACAAGAAGGGTTTCTTTAAGTATGTTAGCAACAGGAAGAAAGTCAAGGAAAGTGTGGGCCCCTTGCTGAATGAGGGAGGGAACCTAGTGACAGAGGATGTGGAGAAAGCTAGTGTACTCAATGCTTTTTTTGCCTCTGTCTTCACAGACAAGGTCAGCTCCCAGACAGCTGCACTCTGCAGCACGGTATGGGGAGGAGGTGACCAGCTCTCTGTAGAGAAAGAAGTAGTTCGGGGCTATTTAGGAAGCTGGACGAGCACAAGTCCATGGGGCCGGATGCGCTGCATCCAAGGGTGCTAAAGGAGTTGGCCGATGAGATTGCAGAGCCATTGGCCATTATCTTTGAAAAATCATGGCGATCGGGGGAGGTCCCGGATGACTGGAAAAAAGCTAATGTAGTGCCCATCTTTAAAAAAGGGAAGAAGGAAGATCCAGGGAACTACAGGCCAGTCAGTTTCACCTCAGTCCCTGGAAAAATCATGGAACAGGTCCTCAAGGAATCAATCCTGAATAATTTAAAGGAGGGGAAAGTGATCAGGAACAGTCAGCATGGATTCACCAAGGGCAAGTCATGCCTGACTAACCTAATTGCCTTCTATGACGAGATAACCGGCTCTGTGGATGAGGGGAAAGCAGTGGATGTACTATTTCTGGACTTTAGCAAAGCTTTTGATACAGTCTCCCACAGTATTCTTGCCAGCAAGTTAAAGAAGTATGGGCTGGATGAATGGACGGTAAGGTGGATAGAAAACTGGCTAGATGGTCGGGCTCAACGGGTAGTGATCAATGGTTCCATGTCTAGTTGGCAGCCGGTATCAAGTGGAGTGCCCCAAGGGTCGGTGCTGGGGCCGGTTTTATTCAATATATGGCTGGAGTGGTTGATACGCTGGAGGGTAGGGATAGGATACAGAGGGACCTAGACAAATTAGAGGATTGGGCCAAAAGAAATATGATGAGGTTCAACAAGGACAAGTGCAGAGTCCTGCACTTAGGACGGAAGAATCCCATGCACTGCTACAGACTAGGGACCGAATGGCTGGGCAGCAGTTCTGCAGAAAAGGACCTAGGGGTTACGGTGGACGAAAAGCTGAATATGAGTCAACAGTGTGCCCTTGTTGCCAAGAAGGTTAATGGCATTTTGGGTTGTATAAGTAGGGGCATTTCCAGCAGGTCAAGGGATGTGATCATTCCCCTCTACTCAGCACTGGTGAGGCCTCATTTGGAGTACTGTGTCCAGTTTTGGGCCCCACACTACAAGAAGGATGTGGATAAATTGGAGAGAGTCCAGCGCAGGGCAACTAAAATGATTAGGGGGCTGGAGCACATGACTTATGAGGAGAGGCTGAGGGAACTGGGATTGTTTAGTCTGCAGAAGAGAAGAATGAGGGGGGATTTGATAGCTGCTTTCAACTACCTGAAAGGGGGTTCCAAAGAGGATGGATCTAGACTGTTCTCAGTGGTAGAAGATGACAGAACAAGGAGTAATGGTCTCAAGTTGCAGAGGGGGAGGTTTAGGCTGGATATTAGGAAAAACTTTTTCACTAGTAGGGTGGTGAAGAACTGGAATGGGTTACCTAGGGAGGTAGTGGAATCTCCTTCCTTAGAGGTTTTTAAGGTCAGGCTTGACAAAGCCCTGGCTGGGATGATTTAGTTGGGTTTGGTCCTGCTTTGAGCAGGGGGTTGGACTAGATGACCTCCTGAGGTCCCTTCCAACCCTGAGATTCTATGATTCTATGATTCTATGTAGTATAGACTTATAGAAAGAGACCTTCTAAAAACGTTAAAATGTATTATTGGCACGCAAAACCTTAAATTAGAGTGTATAAATGAAGACTTGGCACACCACTTCTGAAATGTTGCTGACCCCTTTGCTTAGGCAAAGTTAGCATAAATATGTTTAGGAACTTTTCCCTAGATCGATGGTGATGAGCTAAAGCATAAGGTCCATGTGTGGCTGCGACCTTTAGCATAGAGGCTGCGTTAAAGCAGGTTGGCATAGGGGCTTTCCTAAGTTCATATCCTTTTACGCTTAACAGGTACACCACAACTTGGAACTTGGAAAGAACTGAAATAACCAGTTAGGACAAAAATAACAAATGTGATACCTAACCACAAGAGGCCATGGAAACAAATCACTGTATATGATAATAAATTGAGATCATTGATGTATTAACCCAGGGGTCCCCAACGTGGTGCCATGGCGCCCGCGGGGGCATCTTAATGTGCCCACATCGTGGCCCCTGGGAGAGTACCTGCCAAAATGCCGCAGCGGCATTTTGGCGGGGACGCCTCTCGATGATGACGCTTGTCGCCGACAAGTGATGTCATCGAGAGGTGTCGCTCCCGAATTTTGGCAGCGATGCCTCTTGATGACTCCGCTTCCTGTTGACAAGTGACGTCATCGAGATGCGTCGCTCCTGAATTTCGGCGAGGATGCCTCTCGCTGACGCCGCTTGCCGTCGACAAGCGACGTCATCGAGAGGCGTTGCTTCCGAATTTCGGCGTGGACGCCTCTGGATGACGCCACTTGCCATCGACAAGTGATGTCATCGAGAGGTGTTGCTCCCAAATTTCGGCGGGGACGCCTCTCGATGACGTCGCTTGTCGACAGCAAGTGACATCATTGAGAGATTTCGGCAGGTGCTCCCCCGCTGCAGTGGTCCTTCGGCTGGTGCCCGCCAGCCAAAAAGGTTGGGGACTACTGTATTAACCTATAGGAAAAAGACAAAGCAGCACCAGTGTAACATACTCTAAAAGTGGCATCCCAGCCTAGGGGCGATAGCAGAGAGAGATGTAGTCCTTGGGAGGTACTAGAATGATGGCCACTGGTGATGATGGGGAAGGTGATGGTGCCAAGGAAGATGATGGCTAACATTTCAGGTTGTTCTGCAGGAGATGGTGTGAGTACATGGATGTGTAGATGGACATTCTGTAGTAACTCTAGCTACCTTACTGAGTTGGAGTGTTTGTGACTGTGCTAAATGTATTAATAAACTATATTTGTAAATATAAAAGAGTTCCCATAGAATGAGTGTTGCAACGATGGTTCCCAACTATATAATAATTTGAATAATACTGGGCCTGATCTTGGGGAAAGAACCTGGCAACCCACAAAGTGATAACTGAGGATTCTTAAGTAATCAATATAACAAATACATAATCTAAAGATCAGGCAACACCCCTGTGCTGAAGCAGGACTAAATATTATCTAGACCATCCCTGACAGGTATATATCTAACCTACTCTTTAAAATCTCCAATGACAGAGATTCCACAACCTCCCCAAGCAATTTGTGTCAGTGCTCAGGGCTGGCTTTATGACCCGCGGGGCCTGATTGGAATACTCAGCGGCGGTCCAGGGCTTTGGCAGTGCTTCGGCGGCAGGGGGTCCGCTTCGGGTCTTCCGTGGCACCGAAGAACCCCCTGCTGCCGAAATGCCGCCGAAGACCCCCAGAGCGAGGCCCTCTTTGGCGCGGGGCCCAATTCCAGGGAATCAGGGGAATCGGCCTAAAGACGGCCCTGTCAGTGCTTAGCCACTCTGAGAGTTAGGGAGTTTTTCCTAATGTCTAATATACACATATGAACACACACATACAAATATATGGACCAAATTCTCTGCTAATGTAAGGCTTCAATGGAGTTATACCAGCAGAGATTTTAGCCCTAGGTTAAAAAAATGTTAAGGTTTCATGGCAAAGCATTCCCAAGAAAGAAACATCAATGTCATAGTAACCAGGGGCAAGGTTGAAAGAATAACCTTAACCTTGCCCCTTTGTGTACATTCATTGCAATAGTTTTTCACTCCATGGATGGAGCGCATTTTGTTTCTCAGATAAACTGATACAATACCAATGTAATCCAATATTTCTACCATCTTTGTGACTCCTTTGTAGAATCTTGGGTTACTGTGTATAGGGCACATAGAAAGAGTACAGGCAAATGATTGATAGGTTAACATCCACAGAGCCGCAATGGAGTGCAGACACACCAGTGTGAATCGCATGCAGAGGGTGAATTTCTGCCTTGTGCAGAGGGACAGTTCTAGGCCCATACTCCATGTCAGCCTTCACAATAGGACACCGGCTGTACATAGGCAAGAGATGTCGAGTTGAAACTAGAGCTGGGAGAAAAAAGGATTTTTTGGTTTGCTCATGTCAGAAACTGGGATGTAGGTGGTGGGTCTGTTGGGGACGCACTTGGCATATACCAGGTAACTCAAGAGGATGGAAGGCCATGAGAGCCAATTAAGTCCTCTTGCTCTGAGCCATAGTGTACCAGCTCTCCTCCAGACTCCATGTTTGACCCCAAGTTGCCCTTGTTGGGTGGGGCTATTCCTACTCCTACTGTTACTAGGCAAACTTGGTCCTGGGCGGGAAACTGGATAGTCACTAGGCAGACTTAGCCTTGGGCAGGGACAGTGTGAGTGACAGATAATGTTGTAACATGTAACAGTTTTGGTTCTAGTATAAATAGTTAGGTAAGCTGTTTGTTTGGGGTGCTTGATCTGAGTCCTGCTTGGCTCCAGGCATCTATTTGTGATCACAAATAAAGTTCATTTACTTCTCCACCCTGGTGTGTTCTATTGGTTGCAAAGCACACCGGGCAACAGACCCAACCGTTGCCATCCTCAGGCACTGTGTGCCAGCAACAGTTTTTGGCGCCCAACATGGGGCTCGAAGCCAAATTGTGCCTTGCCCGGACTTCTCCAATGGCCAGCAGACGGCGGTCGCAGCTGATGCCCAGCGCGTACCGGTGCCTTTACCGGGGGCCTCATCAGAGACGCATCAGTCCGACCTCGGAGGACACAACGGTGCAACGTGATCGTATAGTGGAGAAGTAAAGGGGGGGTGGACGACGGTGGAGAACCGGTTCCGACCCCTAGACAAGGTAAGACCAGTCTGGTTTATTTACTTTCTGGTTCTCCTGGTCTATCTTGGTATTTGCCCGAGGCTGGGGACGCCCAGTCATTGTAATTCCCATTAGCTACTGGTTTATTAGCATATAATGGGTCAAAGGCATAGTGTGGGGCGGCAGGTACAGTGTACACCGCACACCGCTAGAATGCATTCTAAGGCATTGGAAGGTTTTTAGGTCAGACCCGCTCAGGAAAAATCAATTAAGAAAGTACTGTACAGTTGACTGGCCTCAATATCAACTAAAGGGCCAGGAGAGGTGGCCACCAGAAGGATCACTTAATTATAACACGATCCTCCAATTGCTTTTATTTTGTCAGAAAACTGGTAAATGGATGGAACATATGTACGCGCAGTTGTTCATGTTGTTAAGAAGCAGGTCGGATGTATTGTGTGTTTGTAATTTGTTGCATGTTTGTGATTTGGATCCAACTGGATCATCGGTTAGGGTTTCCACGGTTACTGAGAACCCCCTCAAGGCTGTAATGCCAGAACCGGTGTCCCCTTCGGCTACTGCACCCCCGCCATCTTATGCGTTGATGCGTAATAGGAATATGTCGGTCACTGCAGCTACGGGCTTGTATCCTCTTATTACTGAGACTGTGATTGCACGGCAAGGAACTGAGGGGCGGCAAGCCACCACCATGCAAGTCTATACCCATGTACCCTTTAACCCTGTGGACTTGGCGGCATTTAAGGCACAAGCTGGAGAGTTTTCCACGAACCCCAGTCGTTTCATCTCAGTTTTTGAAGGGTGTTTAGCTAGCCATAAGCCTGATTGGGACGACTGTAATATCCTTATGAGGACACTGTTGTCTGAGGTGGAGTGGAATCAGGTTATGTCCAAGGCGAGGGCGGAGGCACAGCAGAGACACGAAAGGGATCGGGCCAATGTCCCTGTGGCCGCCGACATGGTCCCCCTAGCAGACCCCAGGTGAAACCCTAATGATAGGGAAAATTTGCCCCACCTGTCCAGCCTAGGTTATTATTTGCTTGCAGCATTTATTGTATTAGGCCCAAAGGCCTATAGTCTAGACAACTGTTATATATAAAGCCAAGGTTTGCATTTCTGCTTTTAATATGTTTATCTGTACAGAGGGCATTCAGGGAAAATGAGGAACCAAAAGAAGGAAATAAGAAAGGAGTGTTCAGCTTGTTTTTAGATTGCTTTATAAATTTTAGCCTGTATAATGTAACCACAAAGAAAGGGTCTTAAGACTGGCAGACCACCAACGAAAACTGCCCAGAAAAAATAAAAGGAAACACCATATATGGGAGAAAACTGAAGTAGCTTGCTAATGGTACAATTGATACTCCCAAATAAGGAATTTTTAAGTAAATGCTAATTTGCGGTTTTAACCTTTATAAGCTTGGTAAAATTTGTAACAGGCAGAGGGGAGCTTAACCCTCTCCCTGCATGCATGCTTGTACTATAATAAAAGTGCCTCCAGCTGCCTGATCCAAAATTCAAAGGTGTGGTCGATTTTTCCACAACACTAATGACCCCTTGGACTATACTCGTTTAACTACCTATAAAGAATTACTTCTATATGGTCTCCAACATTCTGCAGTTAGGCATAACAATTGGGCCAAGCCTTATGAGGTAATGCAGGAGCCCAAGGAAAGCCCGGTTGCTTTTCTGCAGCGCATTCGGGATGCCATCCGGCAAAATACTAATGCTAATCCTGATGATCAGGCCATCGAGGCAATTATAAAGGGCATTTTCACTAGCCGTGCAGCCCCTGATATTAAAAGGAAGCTGCAGAAAAACGAGGACCTAATGGGTATGTCCATGGCACAAATCTTAGAAAGTGCAAATAAAGCATACGCCCTAAGGGATGGAGAAAAGGAAAAAAGGCAGGTCAAATTAATGGTCGCAGCAGTGCGGGCTGGCACCAAGGAAAGGCCCCAAGGAGGGGGAAGAGGCCGAGGCATGAGGGACCGTGGGCGAGGGCGTCCGGGCCCACAGGAGAGGCGCTTAGGCCGAAACCAGTGCACCTTGTGTCGCAAGGAGGGACACTGGAAGAATGAGTGCCCCAACAGGAGACCCATCCCCTTGATGGAAGTAGAGGATAAGGACTAGGGGCGTCAGGGGAGACGGACTATCCCACCCCCGGAACCCCGAGTAAAAATGTGGGTGGGAAAGCTGAAAATGGATTTTTTGGTAGATTCCGGGGCAGCGCGGACGGCTGTTAACCAACCCCTCAAGCTGCCTGTGGAGAACTCCTTAACTGTAATAGGTGCCACGGGGAAGGGAACCAAGTGCTTGGTGTATGCCCCTGCCGAATGTGCCTTGGGAGATAGAAATATATCTCACCGATTGGTCTTGCTTGTATGTAAGAGAGCAGTATGACTGCTCAGAGCTCCAGTATGAAACTGCAGAAAAACCTGAGAGTCTCTGGATTAAATTTAGAAGTATGAACAACAAGGGTGATGTCGTGGTGGGAGTCTGCTACACACCACCAGACCAGGGGGATGAGGTGGACGAGGCTTTCTTCCAGCAACTAACAGAAGTTGCTAGATCACAGGCCCTGGTTCTCATGGGTGACTTTAATCACCCTGATATCTGCTGGGAGAGCAATACAGCAGTGCACAGACAATCCAGGAAGTTTCTGGAAAGTGTAGGGGACAATTTCCTGGTGCAAGTGCTGGAGGAACCAACTAGGGGAAAAGCTCTTCTTGACCTGCTGCTCACAAACAGGGAAGAAATATTAGAGGAAGCAATAGTGGATGGGAACCTGGGAGGCAGTGACCATGAGATGGTCGAGTTCAGGATCCTGATACAAGGAAGAAAGGAGAGCAGTACAACAGAGACCCTGGACTTCAGAAAAGCAGACTTCGACTCCCTCAGGGAACTGATGGGCAAGGTCCCCTGGGAGAATAACATGACGGGAAAAGGAGTCGAGGAAAGCTGGCTGTATTTTAAAGAATCCTTATTGAGGTTGCAGGAACAAACCATCCCGATGTATAGGAAGAAAAGTAAATATGGCAGGTGACCAGCTTGGCTTAACAGTGAAATCCTTGCTCGTCTTAAACACAAAAAAACAGCTTACAAGAAGTGGAAGATTGGACAAATAACCAGGGAGGACTATAAAAGTATTACTCAGGCATGCAGGAGTGAAATTAGGAAGGCCAAATCACGCTTAGAGTTGCAGCTAGCCGGAGATGTTAGGAGTAACAAGAAGGATTTCTTCAGGTATGTTAGCAACAAGAAGAAAGTCAAGGAAAGTGTGGGCCCCTTGCTGAATGAGGGAGGGAACCTAGTGACAGAGGATGTGGAGAAAGCTAGTGTACTCAATGCTTTTTTTGCCTCTGTCTTCACAGACAAGGTCAGCTCCCAGACAGCTGCACTCTGCAGCACGGTATGGGGAGGAGGTGACCAGCTCTCTGTGGAGAAAGAAGTAGTTCGGGACTATTTAGAAAAGCTGGACGAGCACAAGTCCATGGGGCCGGATGCGCTGCATCCGAGGGTGCTAAAGGAGTTGGTCGATGAGATTGCAGAGCCATTGGCCATTAACTTTGAAAAATCATGGTGATCGGGGCAGGTCCCGTATGACTGGAAAAAAGCTAATGTAGTGCCCATCTTTAAAAAAGGGAAGAAGGAAGATCCAGGGAACTACAGGCCAGTCAATCTCATCTCAGTCCCTGGAAAAATCATGGAACAGGTCCTCAGGGAATCAATTCTGAACCACTTAAAGGAGGGGAAAGTGATCAGGAACAGTCAGCATGGATTCACCAAGGACAAGTCATGCCTGACTAACCTAATTGCCTTCTATGATGAGATAACCAGCTCTGTGGATGAGGGGAAAGCAGTGGATGTGCTATTTCTGGACTTTAGCAAAGCTTTTGATACAGTCTCCCACAGTATTCTTGCCAGCAAGTTAAAGAAGTATGGGCTGGATGAATGGACGGTAAGGTGGATAGAAAACTGGCTAGATGGTCGGGCTCAACGGGAGGGTACGCTGTCTACACTGGAGGGTAGGGCTAGGATACAGAGGGACCTAGACAAATTAGAGGATTGGAGGATTGGGCCAAAAGAAATATGATGAGGTTCAACAAGGACAAGTGCAGAGTCCTGCATTTAGGATGGAAGAATCCCATGCACTGCTATAGACTAGGGACCGAATGGCTGGGCAGCAGTTCTGCAGAAAGGGACCTAGGGGTTACGGTGGACGAAAAGCTGAATATGAGTCAACAGTGTGCCCTTGTTGCCAAGAAGGCTAATGGCATTTTGGGTTGTATAAGTAGGGGCATTTCCAGCAGATTGAGGGATGTGATCATTCCCCTCTATTCAGCACTGGTGAGGCCTCATTTGGAGTACTGTGTCCAGTTTTGGGCCCCACACTACAAGAAGGATGTGGATAAATTGGAGAGAGTCCAGCGGAGGGTAACAAAAATGATTAGGGGGCTGGAACACATGACTTATGAGGAGAGGCTGAGGGAACTGAGATTGTTTAGCCTGCAGAAGAGAAGACTGAGGGGGGATTTGATAGCTGCTTTCAACTACCTGAAAGGGGGTTCCAAAGAGGATGGATCTAGACTGTTCTCAGTGGTAGAAGATGACAGAACAAGGAGTAATGGTCTCAAGTTGCAGAGGGGGAGGTTTAGGTTGGACATTAGGAAAAACTTTTTCACTAGTAGGGTGGTGAAGCACTGGAATGGGTTACCTAGGGAGGTGGTGTAATCTCCTTCCTTAGAGGTTTTTAAGGTCAGGCTTGACAAAGCCCTGGCTGGGATGATTTAGTTGGGTTTGATCCTGCTTTGAGCAGGGGGTTGGACTAGATGACCTCCTGAGGTCCCTTCCAACCCTGAGATTCTATGATTCTATGATACCTCCCTGATTGTCCAACCCCCTTACTGGGACGAGATCTGCTTTGTCGGTTGAGAGCCACCATGCACTTCACTCCAGATGAAATAACCCTCACCTTGCCCCCTGAGAACGCCTGGATGATGGCCCTTAAAATCGAACCTCCAGCCATGCAAGCCCTTGAGTGGAGACAGTGGACAGACCAAGTATACCCACTGGTATGGTCATCGGGGATCCCCGGGAAGGCTACCCATGTGACCCCTGTTACTGTCCAACTCTTACCTGGGAAAGGCCCGGTGTGAATTCGGCAGTACCTAATCAACAGGGAAGCTAAAGAGGGGCTACAGGACATTATAGACAAGTTCCTAAAGTACAATGTACTTAGAGAATGCCAGTCAGCCTGGAACACCCCCATTCTACCAGTAAAGAAGCCCGATGGTACTTGGCACAAGACTTGAGAGCCATCAATGAGCGAGTCAGGACTTTACACTCCCTTGTCCCGAACCCCTATACCCTGCTGGCCTCTATAAGAATACAGTACACTCATTTCTCGGTCCTTGATTTAAAGGATGCCTTTTTCACAATTCCGGTGGACCCCTCCTCCCAAGAGATTTTTTCGTTTGAGTGGGAGGGTAGTAATAGAGTAAAGAAGCAGCTTTGTTGGACAGTTCTGCCACAAGGATTTAAAAATTCGCCCACCCTTTTCGGCCAAGCCCTGGCCAACGACCTAAAGGAGTGGAGTAATGAGAAAGAGGTCCTCCTTCTACAATATGTAGATGACCTGTTAATTGCTGCCATAGGAGTAACTCAGTGCCTTAAAGCCACTGTGAGCATTCTAAATTTTATTGGACTCCGAGGGTATCAGGTAGCTCAAAGTAAAGCCCAAATAGCTCTCCCGGAAGTTCGGTACCTAGGATTCCACATAAGGCAAGGGGAGTGGCAACTCTCAAATGAGAGAAAAGAAGCCATTCGTCAAATTCCCCCACCGACCAACCGCAAGCAGCTTACAGCATTTCTTGGCATGGCGGGCTTTTGTAGAATATGGATTCCAGAATTCGGGCTGTGGGTTAAGCCACTGTATGAAGGCCTCAAGGGTACAGAGCAAGATCCCTTCCACTGGTCTGCAGAAGCGGATAGAGCCTTCAAAATCTTAAAAAGGAAGCTAATGGAGGCTCCGGCCCTGGGCCTGCCGGATCTCCTTAAGCCTTTTCAGCTTTATGTGCATGAAAGAAAGGGAGTGGCCTTGGGAGTATTGACCCAATTATTCGGCACCTGGAAGCGTCCTGTGGCATACTTCTCTAAGCAACTCGACCAGGTAGCAAGAGGGTGGCCAGCATGTTTACGAGCAATGGCAGCAACAGCCATAGTGCTCGAAGAGGCTGAAAAGTTAACCTTGGGAGGGGTCGTGCAGGTATATACTCCTCACATGGTGCAGGCCCTCTTAGACACCAAAGGAGGTCTCTGGCTCACTCAAGCTAGGGTAGCTCGGTACCAAGCCAAGCTTCTGGAAAACCCTGAAGTCACCTTACAGACCTGTTCTTCCCTTAACCCAGCCACCCTCCTGCCTGGAACAGAAAAACAGGAGCATGATTGTCTTGAAATCATAGACGCCCAGTACTCCAGCCGTCCTGATCTAAAAGACCAGCCCCTTTTGAATGCGGACTGTGAATGGTATACTGACGGAAGTAGCACAGTTGTTAATGGACAAAGGAGGGCAGGATATGCTGTTGTAACCCTTCATGATACTGTGGAGGCGGACTCACTGCCCCCTGGAACATCAGCCCAGCTTGCAGAACTGGTAGCTCTAACTCGTGCACTTGAGCTGTCACAAGGAAAACGAATCAACATTTTCACCGACTCCAAGTATGCTTTTGGGGTGTTGCATGCTCACGCAGGTTTGTGGAAACAGAGAGGGATGTTAACAGCTCAGGGCTCCCAGGTTAAGTACGGCCCTCAAATTCTCCGACTCCTGGATGCAGTACAACTTCCCTCGGACGTGGCGGTAATACACTGCAAGGCCCATCAAAAGGAAGACCGAGACGTGGCAAAAGGAAATGCTCGGGCAGACAGAGAAGCCAAACAAGCTGCCACCTCAGAGCCACTGCAAACCATGGAAGCCTCCATGCAAGCCCTCATCCCAGCAATAAAAGACCTCCCCGTCCCTCAGTATACACAGGAAGAACACAGGTTGGCTAATGATCTGGACTTGAAGCAAAAGGATGGATGGTTTTATACCCCTGACCACAAGGTGCTCCTTCCAAAGGCCCTCTCCCGACAGGTGATGCAAACCCTGCACCAATCCACTCATGTGGGAAGAGAGGCCCTAGTCCAGTTAGTGGAGAAGTATTTCCTGGCCAGTGGACTTCGACCTTTGGCATCCCAGGTGCAAGCAAACTGCCTGGTGTGCCAGAAGAACAACCCTGGGTCGGGACGTCCGGAACAACCAGCCACCTTGCCGCCCACACCAGGTCCGGGCTTGGTGTGGCAAATAGATTTTACTGAACTGCCCCGCACCCAGGGATTCCGGTACCTGCTTGTTCTAGTGGACTGTTTTTCAGGATGGCCAGAGGCATTTCCATGTTGCAACTGCACCGCCAAGACGATATCCCTCAAGTTTATTAAAGAAGTTATTCCCTGCTTTGGGCTTCCCCAGTGGATGGAATCGGATAATGGGCCCCACTTTGTTTCACATGTTGTCCAGCATGTAGCCATCGCTCTCTGCATCCCCTGGAAGCTACACACCCCATGGCGACCCCAAGCCAGTGGAGTTGTGGAACGTACAAACCAAACTCTCAAAAGACATCTTTCAAAAATCTGCCAAGAAGCCAGTTTAAAGTGGCCTGAGGCATTGCCTCTCTCCCTGCTCCGTCTTCGTGCTCTCCCCCGGGGCAGGCTAGGGTTAAGTCCCTTTGAGATTTTGTTTGGGAGACCATGGGCTATGAATGGAATACCGGTACTGGCAGGAGAGTGGGTAATAGGGGATAAAATGTTATCTCAGTATATGTGCTCGTTGTCTGCTGTCCTTCTTTCTCTCCACAGGTTCACTAAGGATTCACAGCCCCTCCTGCTAGACGTGCCCGTCCACTCCCTGCAGCCTGCTGACTCGGTCCTCGTCCGCACCTGGAAGGACGAACCTCTGCAGGAACGGTGGAAAGGACTGCATACAGTTCATAAAAACTGGATACACCATTCCTGGCTTAAGGCAGTAAAGGATTCCCCGTCATCGAATCAGTGGACTGTCCAGCCTGCTGGTAACTCAGACCACACCGACCTTGGACTTAGACTGTTGTTTAAACAACACAAAGGTTAAAAAAGGAACACTTCACCTATCTAAAGTGTGGTGGGATGTTCAAGTCTTTATTTGTTGTGACTTTGGACCCCAAGTTCTCAGTGTCTTGTTCTCTACCCCTTACCCCAGGAAAACGTTGTGGGTTCAAGCCCTGGTAAAGCCCTTTTCATGCTCCTGGTATTGGTCCCCCTAATTAAAGCACAGATGCACGCTGGTTGGGGTCCCAGCACTCCCGATTTAGCAACTAACACCTATGAGGCCCTAAAGATTTCCTTTGCTCGAGAGTTTAACCTCTCTAATTGCTGGATATGTGCCCAAATCCCTCACCATGCGGCAGGGTTACCCTGGAGGGCGGTTCCCCAAAATTGGTCCGATCATTGCCAATGGTGGTTGGCTTCAGGTGGAAATCAGTCCCGCTACTCACATAATATTCCCAGGTTGGCCCTTGGTTTGCCCACATTATTTGCCAATTGTACCCAGGAAGCCCCCTATAGCCTCTCAAACGAATCTTGGCAACCTACATCAAATGCCACCCATATTCCTCAGCCCATCAGGCTACGTTCTGTTCCCTCCGGCCTTCTCTGCTATCAGCAGCCTGCAACCAATAATCATACATGGTTCGCTGGTAACAGCATTTGTCAGTATTACCTGACCTCATCCGCTAACGTATCCATCCTGGTTTATAATGCCACCGGACAGGACTCCAGAGAAGGGTTTATATATTGGTCCGCCAAGGCTTCTGACCAAATCAATAGAGGATATAACGGCTTGGTGGGCAATGGCCAGACTTTCTATATTTGTGGTAAATTCGCCTATAAGTGGCTGCCCCATCACTGGCACGGAAGCTGCTACCTAGGGTTCCTTGCCCCTCCTCTCTGTGTCCTGGCTCAGGCTCCCTCAGGTCGCCCCAGGTACTACCGGTCCCTGGAAGCTACCATTGAGCCCATCAGTGAGGGAGACAGGTTTGGAATGATATTCCTCCCTTCGTATGGGGTGGGCCGTTTAGCCCAGCTATATCGCAGACTCTCGGCATTTCTAACCCAGTTTGCCAATGAAACCCTGGCCATAGAAAGAAGCCTTAACTCTGAGCTTTACCAACTTCGGCTCCTGGCTCTGCAAAATCGACAGGCCTTGGACTATGTCCTGGCCTCCCAAGGTGGAGTCTGTGCCCTTATCGGGGCTGAATGTTGTACCTATGTCCCAGAAAATTTGGCAGACATTAATAAGCACATCCTATCTGCCGAACAAGCCTTTAATCAGTGGAAGGCTCAGGAACAGGCTCCCACCTTTCTCAATTCCCTCTTCAGCTGGCTGCCTGACCTTGGTGGGGTGGGTACAGAACTGCTTCGCTTCTTGTTAATGGGAGTAATATTGTGCTTATTTGTTCTATTGTTACTTACCTGTTGTAAAGTTATTATTAGTAAGGTTTGTTCTACAACTTCTGTCACACCTATGCTAATGGCTGGTTCACCTCAGCCTTCCCCAGACCCAGACTTAAACCAAGTGCTGTCATCATATTATGAGAAGACTCAAGCAAGAGCTTTTTTAGTATTCTCAAAGGAGGGATTGTTGGGGACGCACTTGGCATATACCAGGTAACTCAAGAGGATGGAAGGCCATGAGAGCCGATTAAGTCCTCTTGCTCTGAGCCATAGTGTACCAGCTCTCCTCCAGACTCCATGTTTGACCCCAAGTTGCCCTTGTTGGGTGGGGCTATTCCTACTCCTACTGTTACTAGGCAAACTTGGTCCTGGGCGGGAAACTGGATAGTTACTAGGCAGACTTAGCCTTGGGCAGGGACATTGTGAGTGACAGATAATGTTGTAACATGTAACAGTTTTGGTTCTAGTATAAATAGTTAGGTAAGCTGTTTGTTTGGGGTGCTTGATCTGAGTCCTGCTTGGCTCCAGACGTCTATTTGTGATCACAAATAAAGTTCATTTACTTCTCCACCCTGGTGTGTTCTATTGGTTGCGAAGCACACGGGCAATGGACCCAACCGTTGCCATCCTCGGGCACTGTGTGCCGGCAACAGGGCCAAGTGGTTAGAGCAGTCAGGCAGTGTAGCCAGTCAGGCAGCCTCTACAGGCCCTGATTCTTGACAGCTGGCAATGGCAAACAATGGGGAAAACCCACATTGTTTCAGGTTGACACCAAAATGAGTTTTTTTCAAAATTATTGGTGAATCAAAAAGTTTTTTAAAAAAATCATTTGAGGCTGAACTAAATGTTTTGCTCAACTTGCAATAAAGTGTTTCATTCTGATTTCTAAGCATTTTTAAACATTTGTGAAGTGTTTTTCTAATAAAACTGAAGGAAATTTTGAAACAGAACCAAAAAAACTAAATCGTTCATTTCTGAAATGTCAAAACAAAATATGATTTGCCAGCCCCGGTGAGTACCATGATCTCCATTTTACAGAAGGGGAAACTGAGGCAGAGAGCAAGTGAGGTGATGTGATTTGCCCAAGGCCATCCACAGGCCTGTGTCAGAGCTGCAAACAGACTCCAGATCTCCTGAGTTCAAGTGCTCTATCCATTAGGCCATGCTACTTCAAAGGAGACATGGATGAGCTCAGTTCCAGGACTTGTGAGCATTCAGTCGCCAAGAAATATCAGGGATCAGAGCTACAGGCTCTGGCATTGCATCTAGGGCTTCTCACTATGTGAATGGGCCATGGTCAGGGAGGGCAGAGGTCATGCTTGCTTTTTGACTGTGGCTGCAGAATCTTGTGTGTCTCATATTACGTTCAGATATGTCTCTCCTCAGTGCCCTCACCATGCAGGGTAACCTACTTAAGTAAACAGGGCCAACAAGCCGGTGCTGAGAAAGCAGAGTTTGGCCCTGTTGGAAGTAGAGGCTGAGCCATGCTTTGCTGCACCTAGGGTGACCAGATGAGATGAAGAAAATATTGGGACACATTGGGGGCGGGGTGGGGGAGTCCCGCCGGCGGAGCAAAAAAAAAGCGCAGAGTCCCAGAGTCCCGCTGGCAGAGAGCGGGGGGGGGGGAGGGAGAGAGAGAAAGAAAAAAAACGGAGTCCCACCGGCAGAGAGATAGAGATCAGGGGAAAAAAAAAAAAGCGGAGTCCCGCCAGCGGAACAAAACAAAACAAAAAAAACCCCAGGAGTGCGAAATATCGGAACAAATTGCGTCCCGACCAAACATTGATTGGGGCACGGGACAAATGCTTAAAAATTGGGACAGTCCCGATTTTATCGGGACATCGGGTCACCCTCGCTGCACCAGGGCATGAGCTTGGCTGAACTCTTATTGCACTGCAGTGAGCCAGTGTTAGCCAAAAGGGCCCGTTCTCCCCGGAGCTTACCTAATTACACCAAGGAGGCACGGAGACAGGAAGACAAGTACCACACCCTTTATTGATCGGTCAGCTGAGCGGGTGTTCCTCTCGGCTAGTGCCAGAGAAAGAGACACACCTTTCATGGCCAAGCGGCCTACCTTTATAGCCGGTAACAAACAACTTAGCCTACCTTTGTCTACGTCATTTGGTTGACCTATAGACCCTGTACATGTATCTATTAGGGGATAATTGGGTACGCAGGATACATATATCATTTTGTGGGGGTTACAAGAGACATACAGCTGTTGAGGATACATTTGTCATTCTGAAGGGGACACAAGATACATCCGTTGACCCTTTGTACTAGATACTTTGGATGCATACATGTGAACGCAGCTGCATACACTTGGGGAGCCAACATATACTTGGGGAGCCAAACAAAACTGATAAGCGAAATAGCTGACTTAGGTAGATACACGGCCTTCAGTCTAATGAGTTCTGTAAGCTTTCCAACACAGTTTGGACAAGCATAACATAACTTTGGTTTACTCAGGCCTAATACAAAAAGGCTTCATTAGCACTATGATTTTCCAACACCAGCAGCTGGAGAATGCAGTACCACTGGATGCTTTATTTAAGATCATTGGTAAAAGCATAACAACTCCACCAGCTCCTTCCCTTTCTCCTTCATCTCTACATGCCCCTAACACCTAGCACATGCACACATTCCCACTCTGTTCACTCTGCATCATCTATCTCTCCCTTTGGTACTGACCTGGCCCCCATCACCGTAGCAGCTGAGCAATTTACCATCTTGAATAGATTTTTCTTCCCAACAGCCGGGGAGGCAGGGCAGTACTGTTATTCCCACTGTACAGATGGGGAAACTGAGGCACAGAGCAGCCAAGGCCTAGATCCTCAAAGGTATTTAGACTCCTAACTCCCAT
Organism: Mauremys mutica; assembly: GCF_020497125.1. Taxonomy (NCBI): domain Eukaryota; kingdom Metazoa; phylum Chordata; order Testudines; family Geoemydidae; genus Mauremys; species Mauremys mutica. Next base: position 45,404,331 of record NC_059082.1, on the reverse strand, counting down.
TAGAAGGTAGGTGCCTAAATACCTTTAGGGAGCCAAGTCTACATGTTTTCCCATGGTCACACAGACAATCTTGACAAATCAGGAATTGAACTTGGGTTCCAAGCTAACACTCTAACTACTGGGCCACCCTTCTCAACACCAGTGCAGGCCATTGAGGGAGGGTGTCTGACTCCGGATGGCACAGAGCTCTCTTTCCCAGCACAGCAGGTGGAGCACTGGGTAAGCAATCAAATCAGACGTGAACTGCGACCTCATGGAGGTGCTTGTTTGCTTCTTCCTCCAGAAACAGTGGCTACTTCATAAATTCCCAGCGTGGCAGAGTGCTGGAGTGGGGCGGGGGCGTGGGGAGGGGGAAACAAAGACCGAAGAGCCAGCTGGCATTCCCTGTCTGAATAGAACAGTCTGCAGCATATGAAATTTTAGGCCTTGCGGTTGATGGCAGCCCGGGAAAGGATTTGTTCCCCCTCTTAAATGTTCAGTGTTTCAGAGAGAAGCATGCGTAATGAAACCACCCAGCGCAGATTGCTCATTGATTTCCTCCAACTGCGGCATTCAGATCTACTCTGGGCCAAATCTCTCCACACTGCAGCTCCATCCAAGCAGGGCCAGTGTAACCACTAGGCAAACTAGGCGGCCGCCTAGGGTGCTAAGATTTGGGGGTGCCAAAAAGCGGTGTCCGGCGTTATGGGAGTCAGCTGAGTGGGGCAGGGTGGGGAGCGAGGCCTCCATAACAAACCCACCCCTGCAGCGAGGGACGCCACGCAGGACGGTGAGTGGGGAGACTGCAGCGGAGCAAGGAGGAGACAGCCGGCCGGAGCCATTGGAGGAGGCAGGATGCAGTCCTGAGCTCAGATGAGCTTCGCCCTCCAACGCGCCATGCCTGGTGCCAGGCACACCCGCCTCCTGGGGCGAGGGAAAGTGAAACTAAACCACGCAGCATGACGGGGGGGAAAGGACTGGCACAGGTGCCGCTTCCAAACACTGACACCCCCCCACAGTGGCACTGGGCCAATGCGGGAAGCCGGCCCTGATCCCCAGGGAGATCCTCACCTCCTCCCTGGGAGAGCCAGGCTCTGCCCTCCTTGCCCCGGGTCCCCCCCTGGAGGATGAAGTACTCAGAGCCTTGGAACGTTTAGAGACCCTGTGAGCTGGAGGCATTCTCAGCCTCTTCCTTGCTCATAGGTTCCCTCGGGCCAGAAGGGACCGTTGTGATCCTCTCCTCTGACCCCCTTGTATTAATTCTAATGAACAAGGCCACATTATGCAGTATTCATTTTTTAAAGTTTATAATAAGCGATGCTCTGGGGGAAAGGAAGGGGGACGGAGGGCGCAAGGTGGAAGTTTCGCCTAGGGCACAAAATATCCTTGCACTGGCCCTGCATCCAAGGCAATTGGGACTTGGGCTAGGGATGAGGGTGGCCCGACAGTTTATCACATTGCTCACTTAGGTCCCGGGGAAGAGAGAAGAATGCAGTAGAAAGACCCTTGTGTGTCTGCTACCCACACGCATGCTAAACACACTCCAGAAAAGTGAGTGTTCCCTGACTGCTGCCTCAGCGTTTAATCTTTGGGGCCAGATGCACATTCAGATACCAGCAAACGTGCACCTTCAGGAAGAGTTCTGACTGATGAATGGAACTTCACAGGGGGAACAATAACACAGCTTGTACAATCATCAAGGGCAAAACGGGATATCAGCAAATGCTTGAAATGTTCCCCTGATCTTGGGAATTGACAAGGGAAAAGATGCAACAGATTCACATTAAACTTTCCCCTCCCACCAGGCTGTTTCTCTATTTCTGTTATTAAAGCATTTCTGGTTTTACTGGTATTATGCCTGAGCCAGAATCTCTTGAGATGCAAGCTCCTGGTCACCACTACTGCATAGGGCTTTGTGCATTGCCTATAGAGAAGTACCCTTCTCCATACTTCTGGCCCAGGCCTACTTTCCATCAGCAGTGTTGCTGGTCTTCTCCAAAGATGGGTGACCCTGGGGGAAGTCTACCTCCTCATAGCACCCTCGGGGGCTGGCACCACAGTACAGTGGCAGAAATAGTGGAGTGGGAGCTTACTCCAGTTGTGAGGGCCCTGGCCAAGAAACAGAGAGACCCAGGTTCAAGTCCCATCTTCATGGACCTTGGGCAAGCTTAGCCCAGCTGTAAAATGAAGATGACAGCTGTGCCCTACCTTGCAGGGCTATAGTGGGACTAAATCCATTAGAGGTTGTGAGGTGCTCTGATAACGGAGGCTGCCCCAGGGAGGGGAGTTGAGATATACTGTGCCAAAGCTGGGCTGCTGCCCTGAAGAGCTCCTGGTGCGCAGGCAGAGGCAGGACTGCTGACTTTGGTGAAGAACAGTTCACTGTGAGGAACAAACAGCTCACAGGCTGGCCCTGACCTAGTTAGTACACACTGAAGTAGAGGAGCCAATGCAGTGGGCTGGGGCTAGTGAGTCTCTTCCTCTATTGCTAGGACCACAGTCTGCTATGACCTCCACTGGCCGCACTTTGCCCAAGGACTGGTGGCCTGTGCTTTGAGGTGAGAGGTCCCCGGGCTCAGTACTTGCTGATAGCCCTAGCGTGGGCTCGCTCCATGACCCATTGGAGAGCTGGGTTAACAGGGGAGGTTTGAACAAGCAGCGTGGGGAACTGGGTTAGCAGGAGGGTAGGGATTCCAGAGGAAGGCAGATTGATGGGCCAGATCCTCACCCTGGATAATACAGAATTGCTCTAGCAGAGCTGAAATGAACGTAACTAGTGGCCCATCTCTGAAGAAGGCAGTACTTGGAGGAATGCTGCTCTGGTATCGAGCTTGGTATTTCTATGGCCTGCATCACCATAGAGTCCTTCAGGCCAGAAGTATCTGAGCATCTAACAATTATCCATGGATTAGTCCCGACAGTACCCCTGGGAACTGAGACACAGGGTAGATAAACTGGGACTCAGCAGACCTGGGTTTAATTCCCAGCTCCACCCCTGCTTTGCTGGGTGATCTTGGGAAAGTCACTGCCTCCCTGTGCCTCAGTTTCCCCATCTGTAAAATAGGGCTAATGACACTGACCGCCTTTGTAAAGCACTTTGAGACCTAAGGATGAAAAGTGCTAGATGAGAGCTAGGGATTATTGTTATTATTATGAAGTGACTTGCGCACAGGGGCGGCTCTAGGTATTTTGAAATACCCCAAGCACAGCAGGCAGGCTGCCTTCGGCGGCTTGCCTGCGGGAGGTCCCACGGATTCGGTGGCACGCCTGCGGGAGGTCAGCTGAAGCCGCGGGACCAGTGAATCCTCTGCAGGCATGCTGCCAAAGGCAGCCTGCCTGCCGCCCTCACAGCGACCGGCAGAGCGCCCCCCGTGGCTTGCCGCCCCAAGCACGCGCTTGGCGTGCTGGTGCCTGGAGCTGCCCTGCTTGCACAAGATCTATGACTCTGGAGCCCTACTCCAGTGGTCTATTGAGTCCCACACCAACCAGCCTACTGACCCAGGTGTGGCTATGGAGAAGCCTGGGGAGGATTCCCTTCCCCACAAGCAGCGCATCCAGAGGATAATCTTGATGTCCATTCTAAGATGGAGGAACCCCTCTGTACAGCTACAGAGCATATGTATCAGTCTCATTTCTCTTGTTTATTGGCGAGTTTACTCTGGGAAATTTAATCACCATTTTAGAGTTAATCTCTCTAACAAACCCTCACAAATCCCTTTACCCAGCAGTTTATTAATATTAGCTCCTCTTGCACAGAAGTGAATTAAATTCCTTTACCTCTCGTTTGGCCTTTGTTCCTCTTGCTTCTCCTTATCATCATTAATGAGCTCAATGCTATTAAAGAAGTAAAAACTTCCCAATAAAAAGCCCTCCCCACCCACCACCCTCCCCTGTCGCTCCAGGGCCAATGATGGTTAATTGTGGAAATAAACTCCACTGGCACTGAGCAGGGTGAGACAAAACAGGGCCACGGCATGAGGCCATGAGCCAGGGCCTGGAGTGAGACCATGAAAGCTCAGCTTGGGGGTGGGTGGGAAGGAGAGGGTGTGACTGCCATGGGTCTGCAGCCAGCTGGAGGGGCAGGGCTAGCGAAAATGGGCATGGGGTCAGGTTAGGAGTAGCTGGGACAGGGGAAAGCAGCAAAGAATCCTGTGGCACCTTATAGACTAACAGACGTTTTGGAGCATGAGCTTTCGTGGGTGAATACCCACTTCGTCGGATGCAAGCCGGGAAAGGGGACTAGTGAGCTGCCTGCCCTCACCTTATGCACACCTTCCCATAACAGCAGTGACTGCTTGGTGCACTAGTGGCGGGAGTGGGGGTGGAGAAGAGGCTGGATCACAGCTCCACTCCTCTTCCCAAGGCTTGTGGTAGAGTGACCAGATGTCCCGATTTTATAGGGACAGTCCTGATTTTTGAGTCTTTTTCTTATATAGGCTCCTATTACCCCCCACCCCCTGTCCCGATTTTTCACATTTGCTGTCTGGTCATCCTAGCTTGTGGACCAAGGCAGCAATCTGCATACTGACCATATGCTCCTGCATTTACACAGAGAAGTCCCTAGAAAGACACCTGCCCTCTGATGGGACAGGTGTAGTCCCCTCATACGCTCTGCCCCCCAGGATGGAGGCTTAGCTGGCGGAATGGAAGTGGAGCAGCACCTGAAGGGGGATTGTGCACATGAGGCATTTGCAGGGAAGTTGCCGGCAGGGCCGTCCTTACCCATACGCAAAGTACGCAGCTGCATAGGGCACCAGGAAATGTGGGGCACCAAATTTCCTGGTGCCCTGCGCAGCTGCGGGCTGCTCCAGCCCCTGCTCCAGCTCTTCCCCAGGGTTCCCGCCCTGCTCTGCCCCTGCCCCACCCCTTCCCTGCCCCAGCCCCACCTCTTCCCACCCTCACCCTGTCCCAGCCCCACCCCCACTTCCCTGAGCTCTGCAGCATGGCCGGGCCTGCACTCACCGGCAGCGGGAAGTGCAGACCTGGCCCCAGCTACACTGCTGGTGAGTGCTGGGGGGTGGTTTCCCCCTCCCTCCCCACGGAGGCCTGGGCCCCCCTGCCACACACCTCGTGGGCGGCTGTGTAGGGTCTCAGAATAGCTAGGGACAGCCCTGGTTGCTGGCTATCCAAGCAGCAGGAAAAGTGGAACCCTCCCATCAGCATGCCTTCTTTGTCACATGGGCACACTGTCATGCTCCAAACTGTCACAGATGCAGCTGGCTCACCAGGCTCAGATCTCCATGAGGGGCCCCTCCTTTAGCTGGAAAATGGGCCACATCAGCCTCCTTGGCATACCTGTGTAAGCAGGGACTGAATGAATGCTTCCCTGACAGCTAACTGGAAGGGGAAGAGACTATGGATGTCTTTATGTAAATACAGTTTGCTCCTGCTCTGTTTACATATTCATCAGATACAGCTTTCTCAAAGTGATCAACTATGGCTGATGTTGGGTATAAATGACCTTAGTACTGAATGCAGGGGTAGTGAAATATGTTTACCAATGTTGTAATTTTTGTAGGAATACAGGAAAGCAGGACTGTGCTTAACCTGGCCTAAATGAGGAGGGGTCACCCTCAGTTATAAAAACCTCCTTAAGCAGGGTCTTGACTCTCAGCGGCTTATGAAGGCTAAAACAATAGGTAGAGCTGACTTTAGGAAATGTGGGGCCTCATTTAAATGTTTTTTGTAGGATCCTGGAAAGGATAACTAAAAAAAAAAGTAAAAAAAGTCTTTTATTTCTATAGCTAAATAAATAATAAAATCATATATTATGTCATATATACTGTTGATAGTTATTAATGAGCTTTGTTTCACATATATGGGTCCCCACCTCTCCCTGGGGGTGTGCTAGGGTGACTGGGTGTCCTGGTTTTATAGGGACAGTCCTGATTTGGGGGTCTTTTTTGTATATAAGATCCTATTATCCCCCACCCCCTGTCCTGATTTTTCACACTTGCTGTCTGGTCACCCTAGGGTGTGCACATGTGTGGGTCCCAGCTGCTCCCTGCCCCCCTCATTGAAGCAGGTGTGCAGGGTTACTGCCCTGGGAACTGCAGGGCACCAGTTGACATGGGGCTGGCTGGAGGCAGGGCAGGGGCTGACAAGAGGTAGGGTCTGGCTGCAGGCAGGGCAAGGGGTGTGGGGCTGGCTGGAGATGGGGGGTGTGCGGTGGGCTGGCTGGCTTCAGGCAGGGCTGGAGGGGGGTGCAGCATAGGTTGGCAGGGCTGGAGACAGAGGACTGTGGGACTGGCTGGCTTCAGGCAGAGGGGTGCAGCAGGGGTTGGCTGCAGGCAGGGCAGGGGGTTCAGGGCTGGTGCAGGCGGTGCAGGGCTCGTGCGGGCAGGGCCGCAGGGGGATGCAGCAGGGGTTGGCTGGAGACAGTGCAGAGAGTACAGCAGGGGTTGGCTGTGGGCAGGGGGTGCAGGGTTGGCTGCAGGCAGGGCGGGGGGGGCAGGGCTGGAGTCAGGGCAGGGATTGCATGAGGGCCCTTTAAATAGCTGCTTCCCCAGGGCTCCTGCGGCTATTTAAAGGGCTGGGGCGGTAGAGGCAGCAGGAGCCCCAGACTTTTTAAATAGCCCCCAGAGCCCCCCGCTACCCCAGGGCTCCAGCAGTAGGGCTCTGGTGGCAATTTAAAGGGCTTGGGCTCCGGCCCCTCCTGGGAGCCCCAGGCCCTTTAAATTGCCCCCTGGGGAAGCCGGGCCACCCCGGTACGGCAAACCGGCTCTTGCCGGTATGCCATACCGGGACTTGGGCACGGGGCCCTCTTAGGCGCAGGGCCCGATTCAGGGGAATTGGTTGAATTGGCCTAAAGCCAGCCCTGGAGGAGCAGGTATGCTAGCTAGAGGGTCATCCCTACTCTTTGAAGACTAGTACTAAATAGGCTTTGTTAGAAGTCTCTTTTGTTATTTTAATTGTTCAATCAGAACTAAAATCAGTTGTAGTAGGAACTGTGTTTCTGCCCTGCCTGCCTGCCCAGAGCTGACAAATCATTTGTGGTAGGACTGGGTTTTCTCCATAGAGGTAAAATCACTAAGAGACTGGCTTCCAGGGGTACCTAGCAGGAGCTCTGACAATGGTGTGAGCATGGTGGTGTTCACCTCTTGCCCCCATGGTGGGAGAAGACTTCACACAGCTGTACCTATGGACTCTGAGTCTGTGTTGACCAGGCACAGCAACTTACAGTGGGATGTTAATGTGGGGGCACACTACAAAAACTTGGGTGTTGGAATCAAGAACCTGAAGCAAAGGACACTGCCCAGCATACTCTGGGGAGGGGGTCTTGCTCATTCTTTTATGTTTATGAATACTGCTTGTGCTGTTTTCTCAGATTAATGCTAGGTTACTTTCATTAAAGAAACTCTTTCTACCTCAGACTCTGTGCTTGCAAGAGGGAAAGAATTGCCTCTTAGAGGCACTAGAGGGCAAAGTGAAATTTTCCCAGGTTACTGGATGGGGACTCAAGCCAGTGTTGGATATGTTGTTGAAAAGAAACCCACAAGATATTGAACCTGGCTCTTCTTGCTGCCCACTCCAACTGGCATTTTGGATAGCCTGTCCTTTTTCCAAGAATGCATCGCAAGCACATTAATGTGGGGAAAACAGTCTTGTTACTTTTGAATAAGTCAGGGTTTGTATAATAGCTGTCCACATGTTAGAGGAGTGGTGCAAGGGGATGGATATAGACCCCTAAGAAATGCCTGCTAGTAGTAGGGATTCCTGAGACCTTTGAGGAGGGCTTAATTGAAGCCACTTTAAGTAAAATCAGTGGCTCCATGAGCAATTGCCAAGTGTGTGGGTGCAGATTTCACAAGTCGGAAAAGGCTTTCGCAGTTTTGTGTGAGCTGCCAGTGGCTGTGGAATCCTTGCAGGTTCCAAGTGAGATAGCAGCATACAGCAGCGTATGGAAGATAGTAGTTGCTGGGGGCCAGTTCCCAGTGGCCCCTGCCTCAGAGGTAGACTTCTTAAAGATGTCAGCATTCTTGGAAAAAGAAGGAAAGACTATCAAAAATGTAACCCTTCTGCCAGTTGGAGTTGGCAGCAAGACAGGCCGGGTTCAATATCTAGAGGGTTTCTTTTCAACAACATAACCAAAACTGGCTCAAGCTCCTACTCAGTAACCTGGGATAATTTCATTTCAGCTCTCAACAATTTCCAGCTCTGGCTAGAAACACAGCCTTACCAACAATGATTTTAAGGTCTGAACAGGTATGATAAACACAGAGCTTTAACACAACTGGCTTTAGCTCTGGTTGAACAATTAAAATAACAAAAGAGACTTCTAACAAGGTCTATTTAGTTCTAGTCTTTGAACAGGGGGACAAAACCACATTAACCCAAACTAGGAAGGACTCTTAAACAAGTACCATTGCCTAACTCATATATCCATAGCCTCTGCTTAATGAAAACTTTTCAACTGAGGGTGACCCCTCCTCATTTGGGCCAGGTTAACCACAGTCCTGCTTTCCTGTATTCCTACAAGAATTACAACATTGGTAACCATATTTCACGACCCCTGCATTCAGTACTAAGGTCATTTGTACACAACATTAGCCAAAGTTGATCACTTTGACAAAGCTGTATCTGATGAATATGTAAACAGAACAGGAGCAAACTGTATTTACATAAATACACCCATAGTCTCTTCCCCTCCCAGCTAGGTGTCAGGAAAGCATTCATTCAGGCCCTGCTTATATGTGATAGTGAAACTCATGTTATGGGGAAAGTCTCTGCAGTCGCTAGATGATCGGAGCAGTAGCTGAAGGCTCAGAGTTGCTCCGCAGTTGGGCACTCACAGCAATCTTCCTGCAGAGAAGAAAATAGCAACCAGAACCATACAAGTGAGTGTGGCAACTCATTAGGGAGCAGAGCTTCCCAGACCCTGTGACAATCAGGGACCAGACACCCTACCCAAAACAAGCAATTTGAATCAATTGTCTGTATATGATATTATTGTATATACATGTGTGTTGAGAAGGTCTTTTATGAAAACCACTGGCACACCTATCATTAATATCATTCTGTGATGTATATGGCTGGTGTATAAAAAATTACATGTGTATGAGCAAAATCTGTTTGAACCAAGCAATCTGAGCAGTTAATAAACAAGCCTGCTCTATACAAAGGGGTGTGGATTTCCCTGTCGGGACCTTGAGTACGAGCAAAAGACAATGAAAGGCCATTTGCAGCTAAGGTAAACAAAGACACACAGCAGAGGAGAAGTGCTCAATCTGAGGATACTGGTTAGAAGAACACATTTCAAAGGTGCGCTAGTCTGTACCCCTTTAGTTAGCCATCACTTAGGGCACAGAGTGACAGCGCCTCTGGATCCTCTCACCTGGAGGGCTGGAGATGCTGGTAACTTGCTGTAAGCGAGACAGAAGCTTGGGCAAAGATTGGAACTTGCTAAAATTAAGTTTTAGTCACTAGGAAGTGATTTTGTTTTGTTTTGTCTGTAACTCTTTTCTATTTCTCTTGTTCTTGCTTGGTATCACTTAAGTCTGGTGAGGTGGGCGTGGCAGTTCAAGCCCCACGCAGTTCAAGCCCCAACACAGCTCACTCTTGGCCTAACGCCGGGGCTTATGGGGCTGGGTTCTTTGAGAAGAATGTCACAGACCTGCCCTCCCCCTGTCGGGATGGCAGCTGGTGAATGACACAATCCAGCTGCTGTCTGTCTCATCCTGAATAGTAGCTGGGTTCCTCACACCAATGCTGAGAAAGGCCCAGCGATTCTCCTCTCCACGTGGAAACGCACGCAGGCATGCAGCTGAAAGTGACCCCACTCCTCAAAACTGTTGGGAGGAGACACAGAGGGAGACTAGGGGCAGGCCCAGTTTCTGGCAGCTTGTGCCCTGTGCATAAAGTGGTGGCAAGAGGCTGGAAGGGGGCAGGGATAGCTCAGTGGTTTGAACATTAGCCTGCTTAAACCTAGGGTTGTGAGTTCAATCCTTAAGGGGGCCACTTAGGGATCTGGGACAAAATCAGTACTTGGTCCTGCTAGTGAAGGCAGGGGGCTGGACTCAATGACCTTTCAAGGTCCCTTCCAGTTCTAGGAGATTGGTATATCTCCAATTATTATTAAAGGAGCCCTCTCTGCAACCTCTAGTGCACTCAGGCAGCCCAAATCCTGGTGCTTCCATCTGCAGAGCAAGATGCTGAGAACCTTCCCACTGCTGGAGGGCACTAGACATGCCCATATGGGTGTGGCTAGGGAGGGCAGGCCAATCTACACCCCTGCCCCTTGACAGTACCAACTGGTGGTCAGAGGGCAGCAGGTTCAGTCCCTTTTAAAAAGGGACATGGCCTGGTGTGCTCCCTCAGCACCGTGGTGGTGCCCTGTGCCTGCCTCTGCAGCACCCCCTTTCCACACACACCCTCAATGCCTTAGTGTAGCAGGGCAGTCACCCTGGTCCAGTCAGAAAGGGGTTAAATAAGCTCTGGGAAAGGGCTGCCCTGAGGAGCCAATCAGGGAAGAGCAGGTAGCAGCCAATCCAGGCATGAGAGGGCTGGTATAAAAAGGGCTGTGAGCTAGGTGATAGGCAGTTTCACTCCAGTCTTGGGGTAAGAAGGATCTGGATGTATAGGAGCAGAGTACATTCAACAGAGAGGGGCAGGGGCTGGGGTGGGGCAGGGCAGGGTGAGCTAGGGAGCTCAGGTCTGGTGACCTCCCAGGCTGAGGCCTGGCAGGCAGGCCTAAGGAGGTACTGGGGCTGCAGGGAAAGGCAGCAGGTCCAACCCCCTAGCTAATGATGAGTGGCCACTGCAGACTTCAGTTTGCCTCTTAGTAAAGGGACTAGATGAGCACTGGCAGTAGGTCACTGAGGTGAGGTGGGCTCAGGGGAGTGGGGTTTCTTGTGTTAGGGGCAGCACCCCAAGGTAAGGGCACCATGGTCTGAGAGGGACATGGAGCCTATACTTGGTGGAGATATAGGAACTGCAGAGGGGCGGGTAAGGGCAGAGAGAAACCGGCCAGAGGAGGGAGCTCCTGAGCTGGATAAGCTAATTCCCGGACTGACCAGCTGGAGGTGCTGCGCCGGTGAGTCAGTGCTCTGCTACACTTAGCGACGTCTAAAGCCACCGTGCTGTTTGTATGGAGCAGCATTCAAAGCAGAGGCTTTACGATGGGTCGGGGGGTTCAGTCAGCATTTCAGGCTGAATCTCTGATGATATGATGAGAAGGCAAGAATTAGTCTGATCGCTTTGTAGTCCACAAGGGAGCAAGCTGCTCCTGGGTCTGACTTGTCAGTTCAATTCCATCCGAAGAGCCAATGGATTTTCCAACTATCACAAGTTATATGTTTGTCTCTTTCTCCCAGCTCTGAGTCCCAGTTTCCCAGCTACCTCTGGCGCTGAAGATGCACTTCTCTTTAGCCTGGTTTTTACTCTGATTTCCCACCCCATCCCCCTCAATACTTTATGAGTTGTGACTGTGCGAGCTGCCAAGGAACTGTGGTGTTTGCTAGTATGTAATGTACAGAGGCCAATCAATAATTAAATACAAAGATAGGCACAGCTCAAACATGTTCCTCGGAAGCCAGGCCTGCTGCAAAACATTGGTGGTGTGTTTACAAAGGGTATGAGCAAACCTCCTTTGGAGGTGGGAGTGAAAGAAGAGATGCAGAGAGCTGAAAATAATAATTACCTGGGGAACTCACTGCCACATGATGGCATGGGACAAATAGGGGCATACATTTAAAAAGAAAAAAAGACCATACATTGATATGAATAAGGATACCACCTGCAGTGACACTTAGCCAGGCTGTAATATACAAGGGCATTAAGTTGTCACCTCTTCAGGGCACGGACCACCTCTCCTATATGTTTGTATAGCACCTAGCACACTGGGACTCTGAGGCTAGCTGGGACCTCAAGATGCTCTTCTAATATAGATAAATAATCATAATCTTCATGCTTCAGGAAATAAGCTGATCACCAACTGGTCCAATATGCTCTTGTCTTCTGCCACACACACAGCCCTCTGTTAGGAGGAAGGCAGGAGGTTGGCAGGGTCCCCTCTGTAGTAAGCCTTGGAGTTCATCTCTCTCAGACCTCTTGTTTCAGGCTCTCTACAGACATAGGCAGGCATCACGGCAGTGGTTACACTCAAGTCTTGTTTCCAAGCTTTCTGTTGCAATCATAAAGGTTTGAACCAGTTTGAAATGTGGGCTTGGTTTGTTTGTTTTAAGGGAAAACTGAGAGATGGACTCACATGACTCCAGGAGCTGGGGCTGTAGTGCCGATGCCTTAATCCAGCCCTGGATGTCCAGGTTAGCATGACAGTCCCAGCTGGAAAGTGGGGTGCTATCCATGTTTCTACAGCACTAGATGCTCCTCTGGGCTTACCTCTCTCTAAGTACCTACTCTCCTTTTACAGAAGTTGGGCTCAGCTGTCATGCTGGGTGCTATTTGCTGCCCACCTGTCTTCAGAAGCCAAGTGGATTAGAGGAGAAACAGGAAGCACCCATTGTGATACATCTCCTTCACCCTAACCCATTCCCTAATTAGCAGAATCCAGCAGCCAACCTCAGTCAAGGTCTGCTCATTAACAGCTCTGAGACTTGTCTGGGAAGCCACTCCATGACATGCAGCAAGGAGAGTCTCTCCTTGGCGTGCTGCTTCCAGGAGTACAGTAGTAGCAGACAGGTAGTAGACTCATAACACACATGGGGCGTTCCCAGGCCACAGCAAGCTGGTCCTGAGCATCTGATGGCCACCGTCATTCAAATCCTGGACCAGCCCTGATTAGTAACAGCTGCCATCATTGGGAATTGACCCCAACATCTCCAGCACACACAGCATGAGCTCCTGCCAGTGGAGCTAAAGGGGCAGCTGTAGCAGACTCAGTTTCCTAGTGGTTAGAGCACTGTACCTGGACTCAGGAAACTTGGGCTGTATTCCAGACTTGGCCACTCACCTGCTGTGTGACCTTGAGCAAATTATTGCCCATCTATGTGCCTTAGTTTCCCCATCTGTAAAATGGGGATGATGATACTAACCTCCCTTGTAAAGCCCTTAGAGATCACAGTGGTTCATCTCTGTTCAAACCGTCCTCCCCATCCCTCGCTCAGCCTAACAGCACGTTAGGCTTAGGTCAGGTTGCCAACTGGGTTTAGACATATTCCTGGAGGGTTCATCACATGGCATAATCTTTAATTAGGGGGAGGGATAGCTCAGTGGTTTGAGCACTGGCCTGCTAAACCCAGGGTTATGAGTTTAATCCTTGAGGGGGCCACTTAGGGACCTGGGGCTAAATAAATAATTGGGGATTGGTCCTGCCTTGAGCAGGGGGTTGGACTAGATGACCTCCTGAGATCCCTTCCAACCCTGGTATTCTATGAATTGAAGATTCATCTTTAATTCCTTGAGGCTCCAAGATAACCCTGGAGGGTTGCCAACCCTCGATTTAGGCCTTGGCTGCACTCGAATTTCAAACACCTGGGCTGCTTTCTGGGGGCCAGTCAATCAAATGTGACTAGGGATTTCAGGGGCCCAACTCAAGACACTTTAAAGGGGCTGTCAGAAAAGGGTCAGGTGTCTCCAGTTGGGCACCATCTCCAGCATCAGTGTCTGCATCAGGGGTAGGCAAAGTCAGAGTGCATCTGGCCATCATGGGAGAAGGGATGTTCTGCCCTCTCAAGCTGAATATCTTTCCCTGTGAGTCAGTGGATCAAGCCAACCTGGCTCACTGGTGGCCTATAGGCTTGATACCCAGGTAGTGCTGGCTCTGAGTCCCTGCAGTCGCTGGGGAGTTCCCTGTTTGTTGGGACCCCAGGATCCCACCCCACTCAATCTGCAGTCAGAACAGTTGCCGCAGGAAAATCGTGTATTTAATCGTGGCAGCCAATGAAATGGCTTTTGAGAGATGAAGCTTGAACCAGGATGACTCTTTGGCCTGTTACTTTGTTATGGCTCACAAGCCAAAGAAGATCAGACCTGCCCAGCAGGATGGAAGAGCAGCGAAAGGCAGGGTCCTGGGGCAAGACTATCTGTGGTACTTCTATGGCCCCAATCACCATAGTGTGTGAGCACCTCCGAACTGTTAGTATGTTTAGCCTCACAATGCCCCTGATGGGCAGGGCAGTGCCACTGTCCCCGTTGTGCAGGAGGAGAACTGAGAGGCTCAGAGACTTGTCCAAGGTCACCGAGGAAGTCTGGGGTGGCAGCGCAAGAACCTGAACCTAGCTGTGCCAAGTCCTAAGCTAAGGCCCCAGCCACTGGGCAATCCTTCCACTTGGAGTAGGTGCCCGCACAGGGTTACATGGCACAATGCTGCTGGAAGGGTCCTGTGTCAGATGGGAGATGTAGTCGTTCGTGCTCTCCGAAGCTCCCCTGGCAGCTGTATTGTGAGGGCAGGAGTGTTACCCCCGTGTCCTGCTCGGACTTCATTAGGAGGGAATTACAGCTGCTGGTCAAAAACCTGACATATTTTCATTTACCCCTGCCCTGACTCCTGTTGTTCATCAAAAATATTTCCTGTCTACAGCTCTGAGTAACTCTCTTGCAACTGGATATATAAATCAGCGTGGCCGTATTGATGCCCTCAAGTGACAACAGTTGAGGATCTGGCCCAGCATCCTTTGCTCCTTCTCTCCAAACGGCCACAAAGCCGTGCTGGAGGCTGTGTTTTGGTGGTGGGAGTTTGCTCAGCACTCCGGATAAAATGCACTACAAAACTGTCAGTTACTGTTGTTGTAATTGGGAAGATGTGTTTGTCAGGCATAGGATAGTTTAGGTCACAACTGATGAGACCAAACAAAAATTCCTCCTGAATCATAGAATCTCAGGGTTGGAAGGGACCTCAGGAGGTCATCTAGTCCAACCCCCTGCTCAAAGCAGGACCAAACCCAACTAAATCATCCCAGCCAGGGCTTTGTCAAGCCAGGGCTTTGTCAAGCCTGACCTTAAAAACCTCTAAGGAAGGAGATTCCACCACCTCCCTAGGTAACCCATTCCAGTTCTTCACCACCCTACTAGTGAAAAAGTTTTTCCTAATGTCCAACCTAAACCTCCCCCTCTGCAACTTGAGACCATTACTCCTTGTTCTGTCATCTTCTACCACTGAGAACAGTCTAGATCCATCCTCTTTGGAACCCCCTTTCAGGTAGTCGAAAGCAGCTATCAAATCCCCCCTCATTCTTCTCTTCTGCAGACTAAACAATCCCAGTTCCCTCAGCCTCTCCTCATAAGTCATGAACCTCAGGGCTGGTGGTCCTATGGTTAGTCCCCAGTGCTGCTACTTGGTACTGAGTTGGAGCTCAAGCCAATGGAAGGATAGGTATCATGTTTCCAACACGGGAGTGACTCTGCTGCTGAACAGGTGTCATACTTGCATGTCTCATGAATCCTATATGGACTGACAGATATTCTTAAACATGAAAGAAAACACCTGCTAACTACAAGCAAAACCAGGCTTCCACACAGCTCAAGTTCCAGCTTTCTCTGGTTTGTTTTCCATGGTTGTTTTCCACCTTGCCTGGGCCTCTATACAGCCAATGGCTGAATAATGTACCGCAAATACTCATATAATTGCAACAGAGGTGTGATTATGAGAATACCTTTGAGCACTCCCAATGTAAATTAGAGGTTTCCAGAAAACTGAGCAGATTTTCACTGACCTGAGCGCTCATGCAGTTAAAAGTGTTGGGCCTTCTCTCCTAATCAACCTGACTCACTAAACATTACTGGCCAAGATCATCACCTGGAGAAAAATGGCATTGGTCCAATGCATCTCATATCGATGGAGAACAGCTGAGGATCAGGCCCTACAGCCAGCAGAGGTGGGTCATTCTGAGCAGACAGTCCCTGCAGTGAGGGAATGCCCCTCTTCTTTCTCAGCATGCCTGGGAGATGAACTAGAAGCAGTACTGATGGCCTCCAAGGTGGATCCCATCTGCTGTCCCCTTGGCTTGGGAAGATAATGTCAGCACAGTGGGGCAAGGTACAGTAAAGTTGGGGTGCGGGGGATTCCTGCCTTGGAGACAAAAATAAAACCACCAGGAAAGAACTCTCCTGCTCCAGGATTTTTATTTTTATTTTTCCTTCCAGGGGGAAACATTTGGCTCAGAGAGAGACAGGGCCAAGTTTGTTCCATATGGTCTCAAAAATCAGCGGCATGATCCAACATGGCAGAGCTTCCTGACAGCCAGGGTCTTTGCTTGACCAATCCATTTTGTTTTGGAGCAGTAATTACTCACAAACATGTGCCCCCACCCCAAGGATTGCTTTTTGGCTGGGCAATGAGTGCCAAAAATACAGTAGCAAGGTTGCAGTATCTGCTTTAAACCTTCTCTTCCCCTGACTCTAGGCAAGGAGACAGTCGAGTGGCTGCCAAGCAGCCCCTAGGATGAAATGAGATGGAGCATGCTGTGCACAATATGCTTAAAGTCAACTCTATTAGCTGACTTCTGCTGTTCCACCAGAGCAATCCCATTGGCCCCAATCCTTAGCTGTAGCCACACTGCGCTCAGCATTGGACTCAAAGGAGGGAGTAAAAGCCAGCTCAACCCCAGGGGGTGCAGAGGAAGAAGATGAGACATTCCAGGCTAGAAACACAAAGGGATTTAAGCACCTAACTGCCTTTGTAGGCACCATTCTCATCACAAAACTTCTGCTCAGCTGCTGCCTAACCCTGCAGATGCCTAAATTTCTGCTGGTAAAGTTCTCGGGGGCCTACGTTTCTGCCAGCAGGCATGTGCAAAACCCCTGAGGTCCTGCTACTGCAGAGCTCGGTGGCACCCTAGCTTAAACCTACTCCCTAGCAGGATCCTCCAGCTAGGCATTTCCCTGCCTATCTTGCCTGCGGGGCCCGATCTGATAGGTTTGCACTGAGCACACCTAACCTGCACAAATGATAGCTGGGGGCAGCCCCCCATGTGTTTGTGTTTGTCCAATAACCCAGCAGTTATGGCGCACACCTGGGAGTGGGAGATGCAGGTTTGAGGACCCTCTCTGCTTGATGTGGAGCAGGGACTGAATCCAGGTCTCCCCTGCTCCAGCTAAGAGCTCGAACCACCAGTTTATGGGGGCATCCAGGGGTACGACTCTATCAGTTGCTCCTGTTAGAGCTGTTCCTCTGTGTATCCATAATTAACTAGTCATTGGAGCAAAGATTGGAACCTGACTCCCCTCCCCCACGTGAGTAATCAAACTGCTGGGCCGTCGGCTATAATAGGGGTGGGGCTCTCTGGTTCAGCTGCCTAACTCCAGGAGAGGTGTCACGACCAGATGGTTCTCTCTGGCCTGGCAGTTCAGCACCTACTTCCTTTTATGGATCTGGGCCCATCTCTTTCGTCTGCATTTCATGCGTGCATAGGCAGTTCCCCACTGAATCCATTTCTTAGGCCTGGTGTACACTGTGGGGGGTGGGATCGATCTAAGATACGCAACTTCAGCTACGAGAATAGCTTAGCTGAAGTTGACGTTTCTTAGATTGAATTAAAATTACTTACTTCACGTCCTCGCAGCGCGGGATCGATGGCCACGGCTCCCCCATCGACTTTGCTTCTGCCTCTCGCACTGCTGGAGTTCAGCAGTCAATGGGAGAGCGATCAGGGATCGATTTATCACGTCTACACTACACACGATAAATCGATCCCCGATAGATCGATTGCTACCCGCCGATCCGGTGGGTAGTGTAGATGTACCCTTAGATGCATGACTGTCCCCATACAATGAACGTATGGTTGCCAATTTTCTAATCCCACAAAAACCAAACACCCTAGCCCTGCCCCTTTCCTGAGGCCCCACCCTCCGCTCACTACATTCCCCCTCTCTTGGTGACTCGCTCTTCCACACCCTCACTCACTTTCACTGGGCTGGGGGAGGGGTTGGGGTGCAGGAGGGGGTGAGGACTCTAACTGGGAGTGTGGGCTCTGGGGTGGGGCCATAAATGAGGTGTTTGGGGTGCAGGAGGGGGGTCCAAGCTGGGGAGGATGGGGCCGAGGTATTTGGAATTTTGGAGGGGGCTATGGGTTGAGGCAGGGGGTTGGGGTGTGGGAGGGGGTACAGGCTCTGGGGTGGGGCCAGGGGCTTGGGTGCAGGAGGGGGTTCCAGGCTGGGGGGGTGAGGCCAAAGGATTTGGAGTGCAGGAGGGGGCTGCGGGTTGAAGCAGGGGGTTGGGGTGCAGGTGGGGTGAGGGCTCTGGGATGGGGCTGGGGATGAGGGGTTCAGGGTGTGAGAGGGGGTTCTGGTCTGGGGTAGAGGGTTGAGGTGCAGGGAGCATGAGGGCTCTGGCTGGGGGTGCAGGATCTGGGGTGGGGCCAAGAATGAGAGGCTTAGGCTGCAGGAGAGGGCTCCGGGTTTGGGGGGCTTCAGGGCTGGGGGTTGGGGCATGGGCTTACCTCGGGCAACTCCTGGTCAGCAGCATAGCAGGGCTAAGGCAGGCTCTCTGCCTGTCCTGGCACTGCATTGTGCTCTGGAAGCGGCCAGCAGGTCCAGCTCCTAGTTAGGAGGGCCAGGAGGCTCTGCGCGCTGCTCTCACCTGCAGGCACTGCCGCCCCCCGCTTCCCATTGGTTGGGGTTCCCAGACAATGGGAATGTGGAGCAAGTGCTCAGGGTGGGGGCAGTGCACGGAACCCCATGGCCACCCCACCAAGGAGCTGGACCTGCTGGCCACTTCCGAGGCACAGCGCGGTGCCAGGGCAGGTAGGGACTAGCCTGCCTTAGCCATGCAGCACCACCGACCAGACTTGTAATTGCCCGGGCAGTGGTGCTGACCTGAGCCACCAGGCCATTCCGATTGAAAACCAGACACCTGGCAACCCTATGAACATGGAGCCTGGGCACCTAATGGGGCGGTGAACTCAGCTGGGCAGCAGAGCACCTGGAAGATAAGAATTGCAGCACCTAAGTCTCCTTTGTGAGTCTCCCTACATGACCCATCCCTGTCAGATCTAAGGCGAGACCGTCAGTTAGTACAAGTTGATGTATTCACTGGAGCAATGCTGATTTATTCCACCTGGGGAGCTTGGCCTGTAATGTTTAGTGAGTCAGGATGATTAGCAAAGAAGGTCCAGCACTTTTAATTGCATAAGTACTCAGCTCAGTGAGTACTCAGCTTTCTGGAAACTTCTAAGGCCTGGTCTACACTGGGGGGGCGGGTGTCGAACTAAGGTACGCAAGTTCAGCTACGCGAATAGCGTAGCTGAACTCGAACTACCTTAGTTCGAACTACTCACCCATCTAGACACCGCGGGATCGAAGTCCGTGGCTCCCCCGTCGACTCCGCCACCGCTGTTCGCGGTGCTGGAGTTCTGGAGTCGACAGGAGCGCGTTCGGAGTTCGAACTATCGCGTCTAGATTAGACGCGATAGTTCGAACTCTGAGAAGTTGAACTCTACGCGTCGACCCGGCAGGTAAGTATAGACCTACCCTAATTTACATTGGGCATGCTTAAAAGTATTATCATAATGATTCCTGTGCTGTAATTGTACGATTACTTGCAGTAGATTAGTCAGATCCTATAATCTGTACAGAGATCCAGACAGGATGTGGTTCCAGGATAACAAACCTAATAAAGCTGGAACTTGAGCTGTGTGGAAGCTGTTTATTTGTAGTCTGACTGTATGCCACATTTACACCCCATAACCTGGGGACCAGGGCACCCCCTTGGTGCAAGATGGAGCAGCCTCAGCAGCACAGGTAGAACAATTTTACAGCCCTTTTACACTGCCAAAATGATAAACAGTGGCCATACTAGGGCCAAGAATCTGTCCCACTGATGTCTGTGGGATTGCGCTAGAGTAAATAAGATCAGCATTTGGATGGGAGTATGCATGTGTGTGATAAGTGAAGGGCGAGGGGGGTAGCTCCCTTTTATGGACACCCAGCCAGCCAGTTAGGAATTCCCAAGTGTTTCTTCCTGGGTTCTCAAAAGGGGGGGCAGGGTTTGCACTTGGGTGGTGGCAGCATCTACCCTTCCAAGGTCAGAGAAAAGCTGTAACCTCAGGAGTTTAATACATGCCTGGAGTGGCCAGTATTAATTTTTAGAATCCTTGCGGGCCCCCACCTTCTGCACTCAAAGTGCCAGAGTGGGAAATCAGCCTTGACAATGTGTGTGCCTGTTCATCTCAAATTGTCAAAGTGGCCATTGCACATGCACCAGCAGTATCTTCTTCCCAAGGGTTGTAGGACTTCTCTGCACCCCTTTGGGAGCTCAAAGGGCCTTCCTCCTTCTCCCCTCTTCCTCCAAACTGAGAGGTTGTTAAAAGAGTGTTGCATGTCTGTATATACGTAGTCAAGCGATAAGGTGTCAGTTAATGGTGCTCAAGAATATGTAGCATAGATGCTGGGTTTTGTTGGATCAGTAAAACTGGGCTCTGCTAATGACTTGCTCTATGCAGATATTTACATGGAGCTGTTAACAGAGATCGCCCTACCCAATGGAGGAGGTCTGAACAACATTCAGTAGGGCTTTCTTCAGCGGCTGCCAGTTATGGCTGTTCCCCATCTCCATGGTCACAGCATGCTCTTGATTTTCCCCAGCCCTGTTCTGGAGCCTGCAATTTATTTGGAGGTTTACAACATTATGAAATTGCAGCAGTGTTCCTTGCCAGTCTGGGATGTGATGTCATCATGCATGTGTCTCCTTGTGGCACCTTGGCCTGGAGCCGCAGCTGGTAACAATTGATGTAGTGCCATCTATTTCACTGGAGCTACATTGACTGACAGCTGCTGAGGACGTGGCCCTGTGTCTCACGAATGGAGACACAGACATTGTGATGTTTTGTCAGAAATGTGCATACAAATGGATGCCTGATTCCTGTGCATGACAGTGTATTTACACCATTTATACATCTCACTAGCCCCTTGGGTACCCAAACATAATAATGCTGCTCCCAAGCTCACAGTGCAAGCTCTAAAACAAAAACTAGGTTACATTTTCCAGAATCTCTATTGGCTACTTAGTCACCCAGATGTTTCCATGGCCACATGTCAAACAGGCATTGTGAGACTGTACCTAGTTCTGCTCATCTAACCTTGTCAGGGTGCACCTGCTGGGGTTATTTCACTCTGAAACTGATGAAGATGGCTGGCATGAAGCCAACAAGAGGAGGCACAAGAGATGGACATTGGTGTGAAATTGATTGGTGGATTAGGGGCTTTTTTTGTCCCTTTCATTTTCTGATGAGTGCTGCAGGTGAACTTTGCAGTTATGACGAGGAGGAAAAATGTCCTTTTTCTGGAAGAAAATAATATGGCACCCTAATGTACATGCTGCATTAGCATAATAACATATATTAGTGCACCATTAGGCAATAATGCAATACATTTGCTGTACTCTAGCACAGCCCAGATTGCTCCACGCTACACAGCATTATTGGAAGGGGTTGCTGGTTTCAGCCTTAATTATGGAGGCATGCAGGCAGATTGCATGCAAAGGTGCGGGCTGGAGACAGAACACCATGCGGTGCCAGAGACAGAACCTTCCCTTTGTTACAGCTGCTCTAGGTCATCTTACCTGGTGAGTTGACCTTTAAGGGGGTTGGGGTTCAGTTGCACTTATGCCAGGCTCAGACCATCTCCCCAGGTGAAGGGAATAAGTTCAGGGGTCACAAGATGGGAGCAGATGACTCCGGATCAGGCCTGCTGGGAGTTATAAAGGGCAGTCTGAGCTCAGAGAGTTTTCAGGGAGAGAAGGCTTGGGGAGTGCAGCATGCAAGAGCCAGCGAAGAAGGCTGGGCTTTGCAGATGGACCCGGTGGGAAAAAGGGCAGCTGATACCTCTCCAGAGTTCCTAGCCAGGAGGTATGGGAGGGAGCCGGCTAGATGAGAAGCAGAGCTGGTTGGACAGTTTCCCATGCAATGGTTTTTCCATCAGAAAATCCTGCTTTGTTGAAGGTGAAATGTTCTGTAAGGAATGTAGTGATTCCCACAACTCTTCTGATGGGCATGAAGCAGTTTTCCTGCCAGCTCATCTGTGTGTCTCCTCAGCTCTAGGTTTCTCAGCAGCCTGGCTGTGGGGCCAGTGGAGAGGATAGGCTCCTAAGCTTCTTGGTAGGCTGTTGGGAGCTCAGGTTTTCAGGGATTCTAGGTACCTAAGAGCTGGGAGACTTGGCTCCCCAGCAACTCGCCTGGAGGGCTGCCATGGAGCTGGGGTTCCAAAGCTCAATAGGAGAATATTTCACTTTGGAAACACCCCAGTGTTCCTGCTGAGGGAACGGCCTGGGGTTTCCAAAACAAGACATTGCAAAATGCCACATCTAGGAACTTTGGTGAGGTTTGGGCTTTTTTTTTTTAATTTTATTTTTTGGCTTGATTCAGGAGGAAGAGTTTTTTCCAGACTCTCAGGGTTTTTTTCAGAAGTGAAATTTAGTTTCCTAAACAGCTCTGGTGAGAAGCCTGATCTGGGGAAGTCATGAGAAAGGACAGTGAGTTCTGGAGGAAGGGCAATAGCAAAGGGGAACTGAGGCAGCAGCAGCAACACCCAAGGCCAGTTCCCTGCTACAGGTCAGTGTAAATCCAGGGATTTCAGGGTGGTCACACAGTCATAGAGCTGGTGGTGATGGAGAGGCAAGTCCCACAGAGTTAGGACAGAGGGCATGGCTGCACTTGCAGATGTAGAGCACTGTGAGTTAAACCCGCCTTTGGAGAGTGCAGTAGGGAAAGTGCTGCAGTCTGTCCACACTGATAGCTTCAAGCGCACTGGCATAGCCACATTTGCAGCACTTGCAGCAGCATTGGGAGCAGTGAATTATGGGCAGCTATCCCAGCATGCAAGTGACTGCAACGTGCTTTCCAAATGGGGGTGGGTGGGGTGGAGTGTGACAGGGAGTGTGTTGTGTGTATGTGGGGGGAGAGAGAGTGGGGTTTTGAGGGGCTGAGAGCATGTCAGCATGCTGTCTTGTAAGTTCAAACAGCAGCAGACCCCCTGTTCCCCCCACACCTCTCTATCTCACTCACAGCATTCCACACTAATGGCTTGCATGACAGCTTTCAGAAACGGAGCTTTGAAAGGGCATTTCTGCATTCCTACAGGAGTTCAAAACAATGACAAGAGTGGCCACTTGACTTAAGGGGATTATGGGACGTTTCTGGAGGCCGATCAGAGCGCAGTAACCCAACACCTCGTTCACACTGATGCCCGTGCATTGTAGCCAAGGTGCAGCAAACGTTATTCCTCTCGCCGAGGTGGAGTACCAGCAGTGCTGTATCCGCAGAGTCCGGGCGCTCTATGTGCCTTGCCAGTGTGGACAGGGAGTGAGCTAGGGCGCCCGGAGCTCCTTTATTGCGCTGTAACTCGCAAGTGTAGCCAAGCCCTGAGTCTGAAACTACATTCCCATCCTGACCAAGGCTAGGAGTGCTCTGGGGGCAGCATGCTGAACTGCAGTGGAGAGGGGTGAGTTTGTAATGACCTAGAATTACCGCCTGGAAAGATGGGATCTAAGGAGCAAAGGGGACATGCAAAGGGGGATTTGATAGCAGCCTTCAACTACCTGGTGGGGGGTTCCAAAGAGGATGGAGCTAGGCAGTTCTCAGTGGTGGCAGATGACAGAACAAGAAGCAATGGTCTCAAGTTGCAGTGGGGGAGGTCTAGGTTGGATATTGAAAAACACTATTTCACTAGGAGGGTGGTTAAGCACTGGAATGGGTTACCTAGGGTGGTGGTGGAGGAATCTCCTTCCTTAGAGGTTTTTAAGGTCAGGCTTGACAAAGCCCTGCCTGGGATGATTTATTTGGGGATTGGTCCTGCTTTGAGCAGGGGGTTGGACTAGATGACCTCCTGAGGTCCCTTCCAACCCTGATAGTCTATGATTCTATTAATTGAGTTTTGTTGGATTAGGGGACTGTTCAGCTATATCCTGCAACCACCAGGACTGGCAGGTTTGGCTCAGAAGAGTTTCAAGATAACAATAGCTGAGAATGCTCTGAGCCCACATCAAAGAACATGGAAGAGTTGGATGTGTTCTAGGTTGACTAAAAGGCATTTACAGAGTTGTGTGGAAGCCCGGCACTGGAAGCAGTGAGCGCTATGTCACAGCAATGAAGAGGATGGTGTTGAGACCCAGAACTGGAATAAGGTCAGTAGTGATCAGGACTTAGTGCATTTCAGAGCTCAGAAGAGTGATGCTGTCCAGGGTTGGAATGGTAAGCAGTGCTGAGGGTCTCTACTGAGGGGTTTTGTGAAGGGCCCTAGGAATCATAGACTCATAAAAGTTAGAGATGAAAAACTCATCCAGTCTATCTCCATGCAAAGGGAGAACTCTTCCCTACAGCAGGTTTTCTAGTGTTTGATAATAAGGACTGTAATAAAGAGGACTACCGGCCAGGAATGAGAAGCTTCAGCAGGGCTGTGTGAGGTCCCACAACTGGGATAGCCTGGGTCGTTGTGCATCCAGACCAATGTGGTGCATTGGCAGTGCTGTGCCACATGCTCCATGAATTGGATAGCGGGGGGTGCTGTGAATCAGGACCAAGGTGCTACAACTATTGTTGGAGGAAGTGGGTCCCGGACAGGAATATCAGGGGGCACTACCAGCATAGGCGGCAGGTTATATTTGTGTGCGGTGCCCGGGCTCCAGGAATATTCAGGGCCGGGGGCCCTGCTCCAGCAATAGTTGGAGCTGGGTCTCTCCTCCGGCCCTGCCTGGATCGGGCCCCAGCCCCACTAGGGCCTCCCCCCCCCGCGCTGCATCCCTGCCTGGAGCAGGTCTCAGCCCCCATCCCGCATGTCCCCACCCCTCTGCCGCGTCACGTCGCGTCCCTGCCTGACAGAACGCAGCGCGCCTCTCCCCTGGCTGCTTGGGCTCCCGGCAGAACTGCTGTCTGTTGCCGCAGGGTCCTAGTGCCTCGCTACCACCACTAATGGCAAGGCTGGCTGCCCTTACCCTGAGCCTCTCCAATGCCCCAAACCCTCATCCCCAGCCAGAGCCCTCATCCCCCTGCACCCTAATCTCTGCCCCAGCCCTGAGCCCCACCCCCACAGCATGAAACCCTCATCCCCCTGCACCCTAATCCTCAGCCCCAGTCAGAGCCCTCATCCCGCCACACCCTAATCCTCAGCCCCAGCCCTGAGCCCCCCCCGCAGCATGAACCCCTCATCCCCAGCCAGAACCCTCATCCCCTCGCACCCTAATCCTCTGCTCCAGCCCTGAGCCCCGCCACATCATGAACCCCTCATCCTCAGCCCCACAGCCCTCACCCCACACCTCAAACCTCTGCTCCAGCCCTGAGCCCCCTCCTGCATCATGAACCCCTCATCCCCCAGCCAGAGCCCTCGTCCCCCCACACCCTAATCCTCTGCCCCAGCCCTGAGCTCCCCCGCAGCATGAACCCCTCATCCCCAGCCCCACAGCCCTCACCCCACAGCCCAACCCTCTTCCCTAGCCCTGAGCCCCCCTGCATCATGAACCCCTCATCCTCAGCCCCACAGCCCTCACCCTGCACTCCCTCCTATCCCCAAACTCCCTCCCCAGAAGGTGCACCCCCTTCCCCTTCCCACACACCCCTTCCCACCCCCAAACTCCCTCCCAAAGCCTGCACCCTTCACCCCCTCCTGCACACCCACCCCCTGCCCCAGCCCAGAGCCTGCACCCAGCACCCAAACTCCATCCCAAGGCCTGCACCCTGCACCTCTCCTGCACCCTAATCCCCAGCCCAGGATCTGCACCCTAGACCTCCCCCACCGAGCCCCCTCCCAGAGCCTTAGGCAGGTGGGGGCGGAGTTTGGGGGGCGGAGTTGGGGGGCGGGTTCTGGGCACCACCAACATTTTTACAAACTTGCCACCCATGACTACCAGGTATGATTGAGGGCCATTTGCAGAGCTGTGGGAAGGCCCAGCACTATGATAGTAAGGTGTGCTGCAGATCAGGATAGAGCTGTGGGCTGTGGGTCAGGACTGAGCTGCTTTGGCAGTATGTGCCTATGCTTTCAGTGGCACAAACTGAAAAGAAAGAGAGCTTGCTCGCCAGGTGGGTTTTCCAAAGTTCTAGATTTCACCTTTAATGTATTTCAGTGCATGATCCAAGCACATTATCTGCATGAAATGCTGCATTAGCATCAAAATGAAGGGAGTTCTGTTCAATATATTAAAGTGTCTCTGATGGGTTTGGAGGTAGCTTAGCACAAGAGGCATTAAGGAAGTAAATGACACATTTGTATTCAAAAGAGCTTTCTTTTTTCATTTAAAGTCATTGATGTAAAAAGTGGTGCTTAAGATGGCTTATAAAAGCAAGAGTGCATCTTTGCTAGTAGACGAAATGCCGTGTTTATGTTGAATAGTAAAGGAAAGCAAATAGCCCATTTAGAAAATATATTTATTTGGTGCCATATCATTAGCTAGAGTGGTAGAGGCCTGGCAAGGGGTTGGATGTCTCTCTGTGGATCACAGCAGCTGACAAGGAGAGGACTACAGGCAAGGCATTTTCCCTGTTGATAGCTCCCATGATGCTCTTTTTCATTTCCAGCCTAGAATCGCAAATGCCTTTTTGACTGCTGCTCCTGCAATGAACCCTGCAGTTCAATCCAGCTGTTCTCACCTGTTCTTTTGTCATAATTTTTATTGATAGCCCTTGCCAAGATCGGGGCTTAACAGACATATAGGAAGAAAGAATCTCTGCCCGCAAACACTTGGGATCTAAATAGAGAAGACAGACACATGATGCATTAACATTAGCCCTGGTCAGAAAAGGTAGCTTATTTTTGGTGAAAAATTTCAAAGAAAACAAACATGTTTTATGTTTTCTTGGTGTTTTACTCAACATTTTCTGGGGTTTTGTCAGCAAAGGCTCCATTTTCCATGCATCAAAATATGTTGTTTTTTGACAAAATCCCACAAACTATTGGCTGAAAATGGAAATTTTCTCGTGCAAATTTTCATTTTGTCAAAAAGCACATTTCCATCACAGCTTGTTCTTGAGGAAAAAATGTTTTGAGCCCTTCCAATTCATGTGGCAGCTGGGGAATGGAGGCAGAGAGGGTCCAATTCTCTAAAGAACTTGACATTCAATGGCACTTAAGTGCTTTTGACAGCATTATCCAGGGAGATGAAGCGACATGCTCAAGGTCACCTGGGAAGTCTGTGGCAGAGCTGGGAAAGGAACCCTAATTGTGTTGTACCATAAGGCCATGTTTCCAGCTAGGCCTGGCCAAGGGCCTTCTGATTGATCCCGTGTCCCAGTGAGAAGCCAGATGAAAAAAATTTGTCCTGATTCAGCACACTGTTTGTCTCCTATGGTAACTGCTAGCAAATGCAACTCTGGGTCTAATTCTAAGACAGTGTGCAGTGCCCCCCACTGGTATGATACCATCAGGGCAGTTACTTTCTATTCCTCTTTCTACATAATCACCTTAATCCACATCATGGTTGAAATGGTCTCCACCCTCCCAGAGGCTACCTGTAGCTGCACTGTAACTGGCATGTGCTGACATGTGACCTCTTGGCTCAGGGTGAAGCCCCGAGCATTGTGCTTGCCCAGTCTGCTGAAGCAACCCCACTTGCCCTACCTTCTGAAGCCACATCTTTATCCCCCTTGCTGAGCAGCGCTTGGCCTGTCCTATTGCCTCCATTGTTGCATAAATATGTGAGTTCAGCATGACAGGTGCTCCAAATAGTATTTGGAGCCAGACCCTGATGTAAATCAGTGTAGTTCGACTGATGTCATTGGACAATTTACATCAACTGATGCTCTAGCCATTAGTCTTTCTATGGCACTTTCCACCCTGGTATGATACACATTAACTAACATCTTCTATCTTCAGAACCTCCTGGAGAGGGGGCTGGTGCTATCTGCATTTTATAAATGGGGAAACTGCGGTTTACTGACTTGGATCTGGATAGAGCCAGGAATAGAACCCAGAATTTTGTGCCCCAGTGCCTATCCTTTAACCACAAACAGCCTTTTCTTGTACTCCTGGAAAATAGACTCCTGTTTGGGTTGTATCCTTTACACAAATATTTGGGTTCCCAAACTGGGGTAACCACTGTTTCTTAACTATGTGTGTGCTGGTGATTACGAGAGTCTAGCTGCATGAGATTTAACCATACATGGCCTTTGGAAAACCATCCCCAGTGGTGGAACAAGGTAGAACATAGTAGATCAAGGGATCTGGATTCCTGTGGCTCTTTTGAGGGGACCTCAGAATGTGACCCCCTCCCCCACAATAATTAGGGGAGAATTAGGTTCCTTTATTTAGGGTTGATCCAGGAGATGTTAATCTTTATTGCTTCAAATACGCATTCTTATCCCTCCATTTAAACTCCTTTCTGTTGCAATGCTCACAGAACACTCAACGATGGCTGAGCAGATGTGCCGAGGCCACTGCGTACCATGGTATTACGATTACCTTACGCCTTCCCCGTTGTTTGGTTGTTACATACATCTGTTGTCTTTCATTGATTCTGAGGCCAGAAGGGATCATTGTGATAATCTAATCTGACCTCATGTATAACACAGGCCAGAGAACTTGCCCCAAAATAATCCCTACAGCAGATCTTTTTGAAAAACAGCCAATCCTAAATAAAAAAACTTGTCAGTGATGGAGAATCCACCATGGCCCTTAGTAAGTTGTTCCAGTGGTTAATTGCTCTCTGTGTTAAAAAATTACACCTTATTTCTAGTCTGAATGTGTCTAGCTTCAAATTCCAAACATTGGCTCATGTTGGATCTTTCCCTGCTAGGTTGAAAAGCCCATTATTAAATATTTGTTCCCTATGTAGGTACTTATAGACTAAGCAAGTCAACCTTTAACCTTGTCATATACACTTCCGTGTTTCTCAGCGAAAAACTGTCTGAGAGGGAAAGCCACTCATCAATCAGCGAAAAGGAATGTTACGCCATTGTATATGTGCCAGACAAGCTACGCCAATATGTTTGGGGACAGCGTTTCCACCTGCAAACCGACCATGCTGCGCTGAAGTGGCTTCATACCGTCAAGGACAATAACAAAAAATTTCTTCGGTGGAGTTTAGCTCTCCAAAATTTTGATTTTCAAATACAACACATTTCAGGAGCTTCTAACAAAGTGGCTGATGCACTCTCCCATGAAAGTTTCCCAGAATCAACTGGTTAAAATCATCCTTGAAATGTGGAAAATATTGTTAGGTTTTATATAGTCAGTAGTATATCTAGACATGCATGTGTCTTATTAATTCTGTTTTTTCCTAGAGCTCCAGGAAGAAATCAGAGCCAGTGTGGAGCAGGATGTCCAGCACCATCAGTGAATTGGGGGGCATGTCATAAACATACAGCTAAGGGTTCAAAGTGGGGAGGGAACCCTTGTCGGGGTACAGATGTGGGGACTCGCATGAAACCCCCCCTAAGCTTATTTCTACCAACTTAGGTTTAAAACTTCCCCAAGGCACAAATTCCTTCCTTGCCCTTGGTATTGCTACCACCACCATGTGATTTAAACAAACATTCAGGGAGGGCCACTTGGAGCCCTACCTCCCCCAAAATATCCCCCCAAACCCCTACACCCCCTTTTCTGGGGAGGCTTGAGAATAATGTCCTAACCAATTGGTTACAAAGTGAGCACAGATCAACTCCCGTGGGTCTTTAGGACACTGAAAAACAATCAGGTTCTTAAAAGAAGTTTGTTTAAAAAGAAAGATAAAAGAATCATCTTTGTAAAATCAGGATGGAAGATAACTTTACAGGGTAACAAAAGGATTCAAAACACAGAGGATTTCCCCTCGAGGCAACACTTTAAAGTTACAAAAACAGGGATAAACCTCCCTCTTAGCACAGGGAAAATTCACAAGCTAAAACAAAAGATAATCTAATGCATTTCCTTGCTATTACTTACTATTTCTGTAATATTAGATGCTTAGTTCAGATATGGCTTAGGGAGATGTATTTTCCCTGCCCTGGTTCCTCGCTGACCCAGAGAGAACAAAGGAACACAAAACAAAAAACCTTCCCCCACAGATTTGAAAGTATCTTCTCCCCTTATTGGTCCTTTTGGTCAGGTGCCAACTAGGTTATCTGAGCTTCTTAACCCTTTACAGGTAAAGGAGGGATTAACCCATTACAGGGTAAGGAGGGATTTTATGCTACCCTTAGCTGTATGTTTATGACAGGGTGGGAAATGGTTTTCTCATCCCATGAAAATGTTTGGGATTTCAAAATTTTTCCCATTCTGCAAACCTGAGACTTTTCAAAGTTTTTCTTAGAAAAACAAGATGGGATCCCTGGGGTACAACCTGGGACTGTAGGACCACTCTGCTCCCTTCGCTTTCCAGCTTGGGTTGTCTCTATCAGTGCTTTGCTAGTGACAAGCAGTAAACCCCACCAGGTGCTGTTATCACTCAGCCACCAGCGTGAAGAAGCAGACCCAGCTACGTTGCCTGAATGCTCTCCAAGCCACTTGTGAACTATACAGAGGGAAACACCAGAAAATCTACCTGAGCCCCCAGCCTTGCACCCCAGAAATATATGGGCTTTAGAACAGTGCAAACTAATTAATTAGTTCACCACTTTGTCAAAGGAAAGTGGATCCGCACCAGTCTTTGTAACCTAAGAGATTTCCCAAGCACTTTAGACAGACTCACTGGTAAGGATAAAACATTAAAATAAGTTTATTAACTACAGAAAGACAGATTTTAAGTGATTATAAGTGGTAGACATAAAAATCAGAGATAGTTACCAAATAAAATAAAAAGTAAGCACACAGCCTAAATCTTAAACCTTATTAGACTAAGCAGTATTTGAATCAAGCAGTTTTTTTTCACCCCACTGGATGTCGCAGGTAGGTTACAGTCCTGAATACACAGGCTTTTCCTTTAGGCCTGGGACCAGTCTTCTCAATTCATGTCTTTGTCTTCCCAGAGTTCTTGTTACCATTAGCGTAGGTGGTGGAGGAAAAAGGTAAAAGGATGATGTCACTGTCCCCTATTTTGTATCCTCGGTCCATGGGCCTGGAAAACACTAGCTTTGCTGAGTCCCAGAGTCATAGGCGCCGACTTCCCCTCTATCTGGAGAGTGCTCGATCCTTCCCTATGCCCCAGGCCCCACACTTTCTCCACCCCTTCCCCCAAGCCCCCGCCCCACCTCTTCCCGCCCCTGTTCTGCCCTGCCTACCCCCACTCCAACCCTTCCCCAAGCCCCGCCCCACCTCTTCCCACCCCTGCTCTGCCCCAGCCCCGTCTCTTCTCTCTCTGTTCCCACTCCTCCCCCTTCCTCCCGGAGCCAACCTGCATGCTGCAAAACAGCTGTTTGTGGCAGGAGGGAGGCATTGGGAGGGAGGGGGAGGAGTGATCAGCAGAGACAGCTGCAGGATAGAGGCACTGGGGAACAGGGGGAGAGGGGGCAGCTTGGCTGCCTGGGGGGCTGAGCACCCACTAATTTTTCTCCAGGGGTGCTCCAGCCCAGAGTTGAGAAATCCCCCTCGTCATCTTGTGCAACTGAGTCACACAGTTAAGCAATCCGCTGGTGAGGTGCTTGGGCAACTCTCTTACAGAATTGTAAATTCCTTGTTTACAACTTCTCTGCTGATTAATGGTCATTCAATACCCGCCTGGGAGTAGGTCACCTCCTTTGTTGTTGCTGGAGAGCTAGCCATGGGCTACTCCCAAACTCACAACATATTTCAATAATAACCATACAGCAAAGTCTCATATCTCCATATACACTAATGATATACATGTTTGGACAGAACAATGGGTTTCAGCAGATCATGATCTTTCATATGATATCTTACATGAAATGCTTTGTATGAAATATCACAACCACATATGAATAATGAATATGGGGGTTACAGGATGCTACTTTGGGGTACAGTGTGTCACACATGCAACCCCGCAATAGTTGGGTGGTTTGATTCCTCACCTGGGATGTAGGAGACTCTGGCTTCAGGTAGAGGAGGGAGAACCTGGGTTCTTTCCCATACTCTTATGCCAGGGAAAAGCCCAACACTGCACGCTGCTTAATAGAGTCTGAGAATTCAAGGCCAGAAGGGAACAATTCATCCAGTCTAAGCTTCTGTATATCACAAGCCACCCGCACACCAAACTCAGTGCCTAAAGTATCCCAGCTCACAGGAGATGAGACCATTATGTACCACAGGTGGAGAGCAGGAGGGATGATGTGCACCAGGGCTCGAGATCCCCACAGTGCAGGGAAATGATGAAGTAAGATATCCCCAGACTAGTGACCACACCCACATGCTGCAGAGGGAAGCAAAAATCACTCAGGGTCACTGCCAATATAACCCGGGGAAAATTCCCTATAACCCCACATATGGTGATCCCTGAGCATGTGGGCAAGACCCAGTCAGCCAGGCACCTGAGACTGCTCAATGCCACCTCAGAGCCCTGGTCCTCCCCGATGCTTCAGAGGAAGGAGATTTAAAAAATCCCTTCCAGAATACACTGGGTGGATCCCTTCCTGACCCCTGCAAGTGGCCAGATGAACCCCTGAACAGGAATTTAAAACATCAAATAAATTAATGAAATGAAATGAGAGCTGTGTGTTACCAATGGCACTAAATCCCAGCCCAAAGGATATTTTTATCATCATCTTTATATCTCCTTCTTGGACTCCAAAAGCCAGATGGATATCAGGGTATTATTTTAATCTGTTTCTGGAGTTTGTCGGTAGTTGTGCTAGTCAAACTGCTAGCCATTCCTTTGCTCTGCTAAATTTTTACCTATAAAACCCAGAAGCATTCACCTGAAATTGCAAATTTCCCCAAGACCAGAATGCTGAGTACTGTTCTCAGGACACCTGTTGCATCCACAGCCGTCCCAGAGCGTACTGATTCACCTCTCACTTACCCTCATGTAATCAGGAATGAGTCCGCTGAAGTCAAAGGAGTTCTGCCAGTGTCAAACAGTGGAAGGCCGAGATGAGTCAGGCCTGCAAGGTCCCTGCCCCAGTAATTCATAGAAAATCAATTCCAAGGCCAGAAGGGACCACTGAGATCATCTAGTCTGACTTCCCGGATAGCACGGGCCAGAGAACTCCCCCAAATAACTTCTAGAGCACGGAGTTTAGAAAAATTCCCAATCTTGAGTTAAAAATTGGCTGTGGTGTACTGAGACTTAATAAATGGGCCTAATTCTTCCCCAGAGTAAGCCCAGTGAAATCCATGGGCTCATCCCTGCTCCATTGACTTCAAGGCACCACAAGATCTTTGGACAACATGTCCTACATGTAAACAAAAGTAACAGCAGTTCATCTGTGGAGTGTGGGAAACAGAGGCACAATAGCAAGAACAACTGGATATAAACTGGACACTAGGAAGTTTAGACTTGAAATTAGATGAAGGTTTCTGGAACAGCCTTCCAAGGGGAGTAGTGGGGGCAAAAGACATATCTGGCTTCAAGACTAAGCTTGATAAGTTTATGGAGGGGATGGTATGATGGGATAGCCTAATTTTGGCAATTAATTGATCTTTGATTATTAGCAGGTAAGTATGCCCAGTGGTCTGTGATGGGATGTTAGATGGGGTGGGAGCTGAGTTACTACAGAGAATTCTTTCCTGGGTGCTGGCTGGTGAGTCTTGCCCACCTGCTCAGGGTTTAACTGATCACCATATTTGGGGTTGGGAAGGAATTTTCCTCCGGGGCAGATTGGCAGAGGCCCTGGAGGTTTTTCGCCTTCCTCTGCAGCATGGTGCACGGGTCACTTGCTGGAGGATTCTCTGCACCTTGAGGTCTTTAAACCATTATTTGAGGACTTCAATAACTCAGACATAGGTTAGGGACTTGTTACAGGAGTGGGTGGGTGAGATTCTGTGGCCTGCATTGTGCAGGAGGTCAGACTAGATGATCATAATGGTCCCTTCTGACCTTAAGTCTATGAGTCTATGAACCTGGCAGGATAGCAGCTAATACTTTGCCTACTTAAGAAAGGGAAATGTACAGGAGTTCCCAGATTTGATGTTCACACCAGGAGTGTTCCTTTAAGGAGAATGTCTACACCTCTCTAGTAGCAGCATACATACTGTGTGATGCAGGAGTTGCCATGGAAATGTGTGGACAGCAAAAAGTAAATCTTTGTAATTGACCAGCTGAACGAAGAGGGATGCAACCCTTTGCCCCTGATAATTTGCTGGAACCCAAGTAGAGGTTTTATTGCTCTGTGTTGAACAGTTCTCCTGAACTCAGAGCTGGGAGCATTCGTTCTGTGTGGAAGCACCACATCCCAGGGCATCCCAGCAAGCAGGGCAAGAGGAGAAGGAAGACAGCTGAGTATCAGGCTCCTTATACCAAGACTGACCTGCCTCTGTCACAGGTCCAAAGGCACTAGGGACTGTTTGCTTCAAGGGAGTGGCACTGAGAAAGCATACAGCGCTCAAGGTCACCAATCTGACTCCAGCTTCCTTGGTAGTGAGTACAGGCATCTGATGACCTTTTGGTGGCTGTCTCGGGGTTCACTCACTGCTGGGGTGCCTCCGCATGGCTGCATCTGCGGAATCAGCTCTCACCTGGTCTGGCACTCCCTTCCAAAACACCCACAGAAGTTGATGCCAGCTGTACCATAGCCTAAGGCTAAAGATCAGGGTGGTAATGACTTACATGCCGAGAGTGCTTTTCATCCAGATGGGTTCCAAGGCACTTTACAAACTATCTGTAGTGCATACATAGCATAGTTCACCCATCGCTGAGGAGGAAAGTCTGTTCCTTCTGGACTGAGAAGCATGATTACATCTCTAGGGTTTCCTCACCCCTCTGGAATGTCCTTGGCCTTCGTGTTCCCCCTTTCAAGGAGTCTTCTTTTGGGTGAGTCATCCATGGGCTCACTTATAATAAGTGGGACAGGTGCAGGGATGAAAGTGAGCCGGTCCAGGCCAGTACTCCGTACCGGTAAGAACCCGCACCGGCCCATACCCAGCCCATGCAGCACTTTAATGTCCCTGCCCCTTTTGCCTCCGCTGTCGGGGGCCGCCGACGGGGGTGGGGAACGGGCAGCAATGTTAAAGTGCTGCTGCAGCAAAGGACCCTGCAGCGCTTAAAAGTCCCTGCCCCTTTGCTCCCCCCCACCACTGCTGACAGGCGGGGGGTGGGGGGCAAAGGGAGCACCTGCCCTGGGGCCGACAATTTAAAAGGGCCCGGGGCTCTGGACACCACTGCTGCATCCAGAGCTCTGGGCCCTTTAAATCAACACGGGAGCCCCGAGCGGCGCAAGTCAAGGGCTGGCTGGGGGATGCTGACCCCCAGCCCCACCCCTTCCACCCGAGGCCCACCTCTTCCAGGGGCCACCTCTCCCCACCGCCCCCCATACCAGTAAGTGTCCTCAGTTACTTTCACCCCTGGACAGGTGGATAGGACGGGGTATTTGATAACTATCTATCCAAGCACAATGTGGACCTTAGCTAGATTTGGGCTTTCTAAACATGGTCAATGAAAGCAGTGTCTCTGTGGACAATGTGGCTTCTTGTGGTCTTAGTCCATGGCTCAGCATTTCCCTAATGGAGGTCAAAAATGGAAATTATGAACTTGTTATAGAAATCAGAGGTGGAAATGACCGATTAGATACCTGGTCTGCTCCCACTATCCCCACCAATGATGCAGTCATACTGGCCCCAGGTCATTACTGAAACCAGTGGGCTTGCACAAGAGGGGAGGCTGGCTATTCTGCTGGAAGCTCACTGGGTTTCCAAGACAGTCACATGGGTATGCAACACAAGCTAGGCGCAGAACATCCAAATGCTGCTGTTGCTCAGGATGCTCTACCAGGCCTGCCCTAGTTCCCTTCTGAACCGGGTTTTGAAATTGGGGTTCTGGGAAGCAATTTGGTTTCATACTAAAGGAAAGCCATTCCTTGGGCTCCTTGGCCATCATTCAGGGTAATTGTGAGGAGTCTCAATCAGTGCCACGTCTGTCTTGTACAGCAATGGCCTGCTTGCAAAGGTGATGAGGACCAGTAGCTCCCATTGGCTTCCAGGGAATTTGTGGGTGCTCAGCAACTCTGAAAATCAGGCTACAAGTGCTTACTGATTACAGGAGAAAGGGTGCAGTTATTCACACTGTACACGTGGTGGCCAGCAGAAAAGTCTGTGTGGCAGTCCCATTAGGACTGGGGTATCTGGCTACTTTACTGAGGGGCCTCCAAGGAAGGAGGTTTGCCATGAAATCTCAGTATCAAATATTTAACCAGAGGGAATGGGATTCCCCTTCCCATAGCACACTGAAAGCAGGAGGCATGGGCTGGGGTTGGTGTGAGACTGTGGCATGATCTCCCACAGGTACTAAAGACCATAACAAACCTTCCCAAATTCCATTCCAGTCAAGAGGCACTTCTCTGGCCTGCCTCCTCAAAGATAAACACAGAGCAGTGTGGACATTTAAAACACAACACTCCCACCACCCAGCCGTCTGCTGCACACACAGGTCTCCCTAGAGAGAGAATGAACCACATGTGATGGGGTGAGTCAGGTTGCTTAATGCAGGACTGCAAGGTGCACAGGTGAATCATAGACTCATAGAATATCAGGGTTGTAAGGGACCTCAGGAGGTCATCTAGTCCAATCCCCTGCTCAAAGCAGGACCAATCCCCAAATAAATCATACCAGCCAGGGCTTTGTCAAGCCTGACATTAAAAACCTCTAAGGAAGGAAATTCCACCACCTCCCTAGGTAACCCATTCCAGTGCTTTACCACCCTCCTAGTGAAAAAGTTTTTCCTAATATCCAACCTAAACCTCCCCCACTGCAACTTGAGACCATTACTCCTTGTTCTGTCACCTGCTACTACTGAGAACAGCCTAGATCCATCCTCTTTGGAACCCCCATTCAGGTAATTGAAAGCTGCTATCAAATCCCCCCCGCTCATTCTTCGTTTCTGCAGAATAAACAATCCCAGTTCCCTCAGCCTCTCCTCATAAATCATGTGCTCCAGCCCCCTAATCATTTTTGTTGCCCTCCGCTGGACTCTTTCCAATTTTTCCACATCCTTCTTGTAGTGTGGGGCCCAAAACTGGACACAGTACTCCAGATGAGGCCTCACCAATGTTGAATAGAGGGGAATGATCACGTCCCTCGATCTACTGGCAATGTCCCTACTTATACAGCCCAAAATGCCGTTAGCCTTCTTAGCAACAAGGGCATACTGTTGACTCATATCCAGCTTCTCATCCACTGTAACCCCTAGGTCCTTTTCTGCAGAACTGCTTCCTAGCCATTCAGTCCCTAGTCTGTAGCAGTGTATGGGATTCTTCCATCCTAAGTGCAGGAGTCTGCACTTGTCCTTGTTGAACCTCATCAGATTTCTTTTGGCCCAATCCTCTAATTTATCTAGGTCCCTCTGTATCCTATCCCCACCCTCCAGCGTATCTACCACTCCTCTCAGTTTAGTGTCATCTGCAAACTTCCTGAGGGTGCAATCCACGCCATCCTCCAGATTATTAATGACGATATTCAACAAAACCGGCCCCAGGACCGACCCTTGGGACACTCTGCTTGATACCGGCTGGCAACTAGACATGGAGCCACTGATCACTACCCGTTGAGCCCGATGATCTAGCCAGCTTTCTATCCACCTTATAGTCCATTCATCCAGCCCATACATCTTTAACTCGCCGGCAAGAATACTGTTGGTTCCTCTAGCACTTGCACCAGGAAATTGTCCCCTACACTTTCCAAAAACTTCCTGGATTGTCTGTGCACCGCTGTATTGCTCTCCCAGCAGATATAAAGGTGATTGAAGTCCCCAATGAGAACCAGGGACTGTGATCTAGTAACTTATGTTAGTTGCTTCCAGCCTTGTCCACCTCATCCCCCTGGTCTGGTGGTCTATAGCAGACTCCCACCACGACATCACCCTTGTTGCTCACACTTCTAAACTTAATCCAGAGACTCTCAGGTTTTTCTGCAGTTTCATACTGGAGCTCTGAGCAGTCATACTGCTTTCTTACATACAATGCAATTCCCGCACCTGTTCTGCCCTGCCTGTCCTTCCTGAACAGTTTATATCCATCCATGACAGTACTCCAGTCATGTGAGTTATCCCACCAAGTCTCTGTTATTCCAATCACATCATAGTTCCTTGACTGTGCCAGGACTTCCAGTTCTCCCTGCTTGTTTCTCAGGCTTCTTGCATTTGTGTATAGGCACTTAAGATAGCTCACTGATCATCCTACTTTCTCAGTATGAGGCAGGAGTCCTCCTCTCTTGCGCTTTCCTGCTCGTGCTTTCTCCCGGTATCCCATTTCCCCACTTACCTCAGGGCTTTGGTCTCCTTCCCACAGTGAACCTAGTTTAAAGCCCTCCTCACTAGGTTAGCCAGCCTGCTTGCAAAGATGCTCTTCCCTCTCTTCGTTAGGTGGAGCCCGTCTCTGCCTAGCACTCCTCCTTCTTGGAACACCATCCCATGGTCAAAGAATTCAAAGCCTTCTCTCCGACATCACCTGCGTAGCCATTCGTTGACTTCCACAATTTGACGATCTCTACCCAGGCCTACCCGCTTGCGCCTCAAACTCCTTTATCCTTCTTCCCAGAGCCACATAGTCTGCAGTGACCCACTCAAGGTCATTCTTAGCAGTATCATTGGTGCCCACATGGAGAAGCAGGAAGGGGTAGCAATCCACGGGCTTGATGGGTCTCGGCAGTCTCTCCGTCACATCATGAATCCTAGCTCCTGGCAAGCAGCATGTGTCTCGGTTTTCCCAGTTTGGATGGCAGATAGATGACTCAGTCCCCCTGAGGAGGGAGTCCCCGACTACCACCACCCACCTCCTTCTCTTGGGAATGGTGGTCATGGAACCCCCCCCCTAGGACAGCACATCTCATGCCTTCCAATCGGTGGAGTCTCCTTCTGCTCCCTTCCCTCAGATGTATCATCTAGTCCACTCTCCGCATTAGTAACTGTGGAGAGAACATGAAAATGGTTGCTCACCTGTATCTGCATTGCTGGTATGTGGAGGCTCCTCTTTCTTCTTCTGGAGGTCACATGCTGCCAAATTTCTTCACCGTCCTTCTGTCCCCACTGCACAGCCTGCTCTGATTCCTCAGAATGTTGTGCCTGTGCCGTAGAAGCATATGCTGATGTCTGTCCAGGAAATCTTCATTTTCTCTTATGCAACACAGGATTGCTACTTGTTTCTCAAGACCTTGAACCTTCTTTTCCAATATGGAGACCAGCTTGCACTTTGTAAAGACAAAGTCGCTTCTGTCCTGTGGAAGAAAGACAAACATAGCACATCTTGTGCAGGTCACAACAGCTGATCACTCACCATCCATATTACCTTCTTTCTAAGGGCTTCCTCAGCTGTTGAAGTAACTACTCAGAGACGCCTGCAAGACGAAAGCCTCAGTGGGATCTCCCCAGGCGAACTCCCAGTCAAACTCCCTCTGTTAGCCTCTCCACTGTTTGCTGCTCAGCTGGTTCACAGGTGTTACGGAATGAAGGCAAGGGAGAAACCTGTACAGAATAGAAGAGAATTCTAAGGTAACCACAGATGCTCCTGAATATTTTGGTGCATACATTGATAGCTGAGTTCATTTTTTCAGGGGTCAGGCATCTCTTGGGAGGGAAAGGAAGAAGAACCCCTCCTTACTCCAGCTGAAGTAGATTCCTCTCACCTCCCTGCATCCATCCATGGAACTTTCCCTCTGACTTGGCTCTGTCGCTGATAATTTTCTCTGAGACTCTAATAGTGACTTGTCAGGTTACATGAAAAGGAAGGAAACAATACTGAGGAAATTGATAAACACTGCTCGAGAAACTGAGTGAGAGCAAGCTTCCCTTGGAGAAGCTGTGATATATATACATATATATATCAATCCCTTTGCTGGAGTTCCTAAAAATAGCTGTTGGCTGGATCGACCTATCACTGTCTCTCACCAAAGATCTATTGAATGGCTTTAGATACTGTATGGCTAATGCTGGCATTCTCCAGATGATGGCACAAAGGGTCATTTTGCATCCAGGAGGCAGCTCAGGAGGTTTTGGCCACCTGGAGGGGCTGTACCAGTCAATATGTGGAGCAGCCTAGCCATCAGCCCTCATAGAGCCTGTGGGGTTCATTTCTGAGTCCAAGTGATGTACGCTGAAGCACAGGAAGAGAGATGGAGGTGGGGACCAGGCAGGAATTGTTGGGGAGAAAGTACAGCGCCCCACTAAAGCTGGGGAAAAATCAGTGTTGTCCCCAGGGCAACTGAAGGGCTCAGATACTTTGGGGAAGAGCATGGAATAAATGGGACTGGACTAGATGATCTCTCAAGGTCCCTTCCAGTCCTATGATTCCATGATTCTATGCATAGAAAGATCAGCTGACCCCACATGCCCATAGCATCAGTCTTTGGGAGAGCCAATTCATGTATTCTCATGGGATGGGGCATGGCGTTTGGCTCCTGATATCTAAAAGGACCTCAATGCAGTCTTATGTGCCCACAATTTTGTGTCCCAAACTAGCTGCAGGTGCTGAGGCTGCTACTGAGCTGCCAATCTGCTAGGTTCTGCATGGCATCATGTAGATGCCTGCGTGAAGGGATTTGTCTGCTGGCACAAAAGGGCAGGAGCACAGACTGGCACCTGCAAAAGCAGAGGCCATTTTTCAATATTGGACCTTCTGGCCAGAATTTTCACAGCTCAGTTCATTGGGGATCTGAGCTCTTTAAAAAACCTGGCCAGAAGCATCACAATGGGAGCTACTGGCCCTAAATGGAAGCTGAGCCTGTTGACAAATCTGGCCCTGACTGCAAGTGCAGGAATTATGCTGGGGCAGTTCTCTGGCCCTTGCTATGCAGCAGGTCAGACTAGATGATCACAGTGGTCCCTTCTGGCTTTGGGAATCTAGGAATCTCTGAAATCTGCTCCTGTGTGATTTTAAAAATCTGGCCTCACATATAGTAGTTTTAGGAACATTGGGTTTTAGTTTTTATTAACTAATAACATCAGTTCCAAAATTCAGGCAAAATCATGCAAAGGCAAATGTTTAAAATCCAAATATTTGTGGATTTATAAAATGCAAATATTTCAGGCATAATCTGTGAGAAAACTAGCCTTGCTTATCTGCATTAACTTAGATTGATGAGAAGGACAATCTGACGTGCTTCATTTGCGTTTTCCATTGGGCTGCTTCGTTCAAGGGCCTGGACCTGAATGGTGATGGGAGAAGGAGGATTCCACAGCTGTTCTGCTCGTTAGAGAAAGGAAAAACTGCAGTGTGACCGAGATCAACCAGCGGAATGTGGCTTTCTTCAGAAATGCTGAATACACTTGCATGAATAAAGGGGAAAAAAGTATTTATTGGGAATGAAATCTATCGCTTGTTGGCATAGTCAGGATCATTTGGGTAAGTGAGCTTTTATTTGCTATATAAGTAAAGTCTTTCAATATACATATATGGTGTTCAAAGCATCCTAAATACATGTGTGTCCCATGGATATATATATATGTAATCTCCATGGAAATTATACACACACACACACACACACACACATGTTAGGCACCCACTATTTATACAGGGTGCCTAACGTGTGTGTGCGTCTATTTGGAAAACACATGAAATCAGAGAAGGTTGAACGTTTGTTGCAGATGTAAATGGCCATTCCACCCCCTACCCCCTCAGAATTTCTGTGGGAAATTTTCATTTTGTTCCTTTTTTTTTTCACATTTTTGCCAAACACGGAATAGTTTCCATCCCCTCCCTCCTCCCCCCAGCATTTCTCCTTTAATCACGTTTCCATTTTGCCCCTGGAGAAGGGGTGTGTGGTTGGCTGTCTGCTCCACCCAGGCAGTGCAAAGGTTGATGTGGGCCTGAGCAGCCAGGTAGCACATGTGGGTGCTGCTGGATCCACGGCCAGACCAGCAAAAGATGAGTCCCAGCTAGGAGGGGAGCTAGGTGGTTTGTATATAGGGAGGAAGCCCAGAGTAGAAGGTGGCTGCCAGGAGAGAAGGGAATGACTCTCATCCTTCTCCGAGTAATGAGAGAAGAGAGCTTCAGGAAGGAGTTTACACCAGGGTCCAGAGGGGAGAGGGCAGCAGCGGTGAAGGAGCCTCCTGGAGTGGGCCTGAGAGATGCTGACCTCCAGGCAGACAGCCTTGGGCGTAGATGGGAGTTGAGAGTGAAAGGCTCCAGGGAGGTGAGAGAAGAAGAGCAGAGAGCTGGGGGGTAAAGGTTTACACCCGGGAAAGGGAGCAGAGGTTGTTTTCTAAGAGACATGGAGCACCTACAGCGATGGAAAAAACCCATAGCAGTGCCACTGTAGTGCCCATAGCATAGCCATGGCCATAGGTTCTTGCACCCCTGCAGAAACCTCTGTATCTCACCAGGTTCCCTTGTCAGGCTAGAGCTTTTGGATAGATGAACCTGAGCTAGCTATTGAAACAGGGAGCTCAACTATAGCTAGCCTGATCACGCTCCAGGAGCTGAAATACAAAGGAAAGAGCAGATCTCAAATTAGTTCAGCCTCACAAATAGATCTCTGAGGACTAGTAGGGTTAGTTCACCCTGTAAACATGGCTGAGGGATGCTGCGTGTGTATTGGGTATTGCTGTATTCCCTGTGACACGGGTTCAGTCCCAGAAACTCACCCTGGGATCTGCGAGTCTGGCTGGGCTCTTTCAATCGCAGGCATTATAACCAGCCATAGAGATCCTGCACCTCCCAAAATGCCTTCAGGGATCTGAGTGCAAACCTAAGACCCTGCTCTCTGCAACCCAGCATACCCCGATTTACCATCAGTGAGTTCCCACAGGTATAACTCCAAAGCAAGTAACGTTGTGTAGGTGCTTATGTGGCTTTACGGTCCCCACATTATACACCCACACTTACAAGGGTTGTTGCCCCAAATTCATTAATACTATTCATAAGGAAGAGTCTGGCAGCCGTACTGGTAGCACAATTTACAAATGGTTTGTGATTTCACTGTGATCTGTGTCTGTGCTCTGCTGACCTCTGGAAGAATTGCTCACCTGTGTGTCATAGGCCCTGTACTGCTGGCAGCTAGCGGGGGAGTCTCCATTATCTCCAGTGGCAGGAACCCATGCATTCAGAGCAGTCCTAGCTGTACCATTGCTCTGAATTCCTGCAGCCAATCTGCAGCATAGAGTCAGCAGTAGAGTCCCAGGCTTGGTTACAAACCACATTAACCTCTGCTGTGCAGTGTGAGAACTGGTGCTACTGATGAGACATAGGCTTGGGACTGCAGCAGGGAATCAGGAGCAGGAGAAACAAGAGTCCTTGGTAATAAAGACAGAAAGCGACACGGAAACCTTGCATCTGAAGAAGTGGGTTTTCACCCACGAAAGCTCATGCTGCAAAACGTCTGTTAGTCTATAAGGTGCCACAGGATTCTTTGCTGCTTTTACAGATCCAGACTAACACGGCTATCCCTCTGATAACGGAAACCAAGTCATCTCTACAGCGAGGTTCTGGATGAGGTTTTTATCCTTAGGATCTCATCTCCTCCACATGCGAGTCGCTCTTATCCCTGCTCCCCCGCCCCCTCACCCTCATGCTAATAAAATTTCACAAGGTGATATTACAACCAGCTGATTAAACAGCAGATATTAGAGCTGAAAAATGAAGACAAATCCCTGAAGGTGTCTGTCTTGCCCCTTGCAGAAGAGCTCATTAATTTTGTTTTGTTACGAGGCCAGGAGAATGAGCTACGAGGTGGCACCCTCTGTGATGGGAAGGTTCTCCCAGCCAGCCCTGACTCGAAGACCAAACACACCGACTTGTGATAAATTTGGACACGGTGAGCCAGGACTCATCACTCATTAAATCCACATTAATTCTGCTGAAGTCAATGGATTCTAGGCCTGATTTTCACCAGAAAAACTGAAAGCAAATTGTGGCCCAGTGTTTTAGGGCTGGGTCCCATTTCTCCTGAAATTCTGCAGCCCTCGTGGACTTGCCATTGGAGATGGCAGGTTTATTTGCTGTGAATAAACTATCAAACAATTTAACCGTTGGATGTGACTGTGAGTCATCCATGAGCAGGTTAAGATTGACCCAGGGTCATTCGTTATTGGGGAGTGTGTTTGAGCAAACTTTCTTAATCTTCCAGATTTTGACTGGCCTCTTTAAATTAGGTGATGCCCTGAGCAACGGGTGATGCATAATCTGCACTGTTCCAGGGCTACTCCCGGGGCTTTGTGACCTGCAGTCCCTCCCTCTGAGGCACAGTTCCTCCCTGCTTCCCCATTATGATACTTTCTCCCCAAACCTCCACCATGTAAGCTAAGGAGTAGCTCTAGGCTCGATCCTGTAACAGGCTGAGCACTCTGGCCTTGATCCTGCAAAATACTTAAGTGCAGACTTAATGTGAAGCACCTGAATTGTCCCATTGGAATCAATTGGATGAATCATGTGCTTAAAGCTAAGCATGAGCTTACATGCATCACTGGATCAGGCCCAGAATGCTCAGCCCCATGCAGGATGGGGCCCTTGCTGACTTGAGTAAGCTGCAATCTAGTCATTGGGGAATGGCCACAAGAGGGTACTATAATTGCAGGAGCTAGGCTGGGGTATATTCCACATCAGAAAACGCCCGTGAGTTTTCGCAGGAAATTTTAAAACCGTTTCCTTTTTCAAAGCTTGCCAGGGAACGTGGGTGGGCGTGTCTTCTTTTCGTTTTGAATGAAAAAGTGACACCGAAAAACGCAGCATTTTTGGTGTTTGTCATCTTGGGCTTTTCCCTCTTTTATTTTTGCCCCCAGCTGTAGAAGAAGGGTGGACACACCAC
The DNA here is from genome assembly GCF_020497125.1 of Mauremys mutica. Lineage (NCBI taxonomy): Eukaryota > Metazoa > Chordata > Testudines > Geoemydidae > Mauremys > Mauremys mutica. Next base: position 45,359,781 of record NC_059082.1, on the reverse strand, counting down.
AGATGCCCCCAACGTCCGGGCATGGCGTAGCTGGCTCTCCTCCTCTAGTGCCCCTGCCAATGGTCACGTTGGCCCTCGATGGTCTGCCTGTTCTCGTGACTCTGCCCTACAGGAAGGTGACTGTAACACCTCTCCCCTTCCAGTGTGGCAGTCTTCCATGTGACACTGGTCATCAATGTGATGTCTCCCTGTAGCAGGGTGCTGCTGCAAGGGCACCTAATTAGCCCCTGCTCAGCCAGCCCCAATCAGGGGAAATAGATTGGGGCTGGGGAGAAGTCTGGTGCCTGGCCTCTGGAACTGGCTGCACCTGTGGGCCTGCCGGCTGAAGAGCCATAAAGGCTGGCTGGCAGCCAGAGCAAGGGGGGAATGGCCAGGGAAAGGGCAGTCTCCAGGCTGGGGGAGACTCCCTGTAAAAGAGGAGACAGTAAGACCTGTAAGGCTCTGTAAATAGTATCACTGGTGGTGAAGGCAGGAGACGCCTGGTGGAAGAGGCTTCTGTGCGGGAGACCTGAGGCAGGGCCAGTACAAGCTCTTTAGCAGTCCCAAGAGGGGTAGAAGGGTTATTAGTCTGGCAGAGAAGGGAAAAGCCAGAGCCCTGAGAGCCAAAGGGAGGCCATGCTACGCAAGGAAGCCTGGAACCAGCTCAAGGGGCCTGGAGGTTGGAAGCAGCCCAGGGAAGCAGCAATGTGGCTGCAGGAGCAGACCTAGCAGCTGAGTGCAGGGACCCCAGAGCAGAAGGTGGGTCTGAGTTCTCCTCCCAGCCTCAAGGCAGGGGCATACAAACCCCAGTGCAGAAGCAGATTAGGGCCTTGGAGGAGGCCCTGGGGAGGGCCAGTAGAAACACCCAAGAGGGGCGGAAAATTGTTTTGTGGATGTTTAGCTTGGACTTTCAATTGGGCCTTTTGTTACAGCAGAAGGGGGCTGAGCTTTATGTGACTTGGCTGGAGGGCTTAGCCATGGAAGTCCAGGTGAGAGGCAGATGGCCAGCAGGAGGTGCCAGAGATAAGGGCCCCTTGCAGCACTTCACACTGACCCAAGGGGGTACTATGGGTGCTGGGTACACATAGGTCCACTGTCCAGAATCCAGTCCGCACACACACTAGGAATGAGAGTTTCTCTGAAGTCAGGTCTGGCATTGGAGAGAAGGACAAGTCAACACTCCTTGGTTCCATTTCTCCCTCTGCCATTGATTCACTATGCAACCTCGAGCCAGTCACTTCAGTGCTCTGTACTTCAGTTTCCCCATCTATACAACAGGCCTAATATGGCACTGCAAGGTAGCATTTGTGTTCCTAAAGCATTCCGGCCTCCTCCGGTACGAGGTTCTGTGGAAACACCGAGTCTGTAGTGTTGCCAGATTCCAAATACTTAAAGTGGCAGCACAACCTAGAGTCGGGGGGGGGGGGGGGCAGGGGTGTCAGTATGATTTCAGGTTCAGCTGTGTAAGATGTTGCTGTGCCGTGAGTCATTGTTTTCAATGGCAAGTAGCAGCACTGTAAATCACACTAATAAATGCTGAAGAAACAGGTTTGATTTACCTATGTGAAATGCTGCACTGGGGATAGCTAAACTGGGCATATATAAACAAAAGACTTGTAAATTAGGGCTTTGAGGCCCAGTCATTAAGGCCAAGTTAATAAATCCAGCTCCTTTGTTCCCTCTCACAGTTCAAAAGCCCAGGCAGAGCCTCAAGGCCTAGTTTTATCCTGAAATTTGGAGAATTAATTTAGCGGCTGTGAAAGGAGCTGACTGGGACAGCTCTGGAGGTCTGTGTTTAAAGTCCAGCAGCTCCACAAGCATCCTTCCCCCCACCTCTGTTATGAATGGTGCCCGTCTCCATAGGAGAAGATCTAATATAGTATCCCTGGTCCATGAAGTCCCTCATGTCTGCTGGTACCAGTTGTGCTGGTATCATGGAACACAAATCATGGAACAGGTCCTCAAGGAATCAATCCTGAACCACTTAAAGGAGGGGAAAGTGATCAGGAACAGTCAGCATGGATTCACCAAGGGCAAGTCATGCCTGACTAACCTAATTGCCTTCTATGACGAGATAACCGGCTCTGTGGATGAGGGGAAAGCAGTGGATGTACTATTTCTGGATTTTAGCAAAGCTTTTGATACAGTCTCCCACAGTATTCTTGCCAGCAAGTTAAAGAAGTCTGGGCTGGATGAATGGACGGTAAGGTGGATAGAAAACTGGCTAGATGGTCGGGCTCAACGGGTAGTGATCAATGGTTCCATGTCTAGTTGGCAGCCGGTATCAAGTGGAGTGCCCCAAGGGTCGGTGCTGGGGCCGGTTTTGTTCAATATCTTCATTAACGATCTGGAGGATGGTGTGGACTGCACCCTTAGCAAGTTTGCAGATGACACTAAACTGGGAGGAGTGGTTGATACGCTGGAGGGTAGGGATAGGATACAGAGGGACCTAGACAAATTAGAGGATTGGGCCAAAAGAAATATGATGAGGTTCAACAAGGACAAGTGCAGAGTCCTGCACTTAGGACGGAAGAATCCCATGCACTGCTACAGACTAGGGACCGAATGGCTGGGTAGCAGTTCTGCAGAAAAGGACCCAGGGGTTACGGTGGATGAAAAGCTGAATATGAGTCAACAGTGTGCCCTTGTTGCCAAGAAGGCTAATGGCATTTTGGGTTGTATAAGTAAGGGCATTTCCAACAGATCAAGGGATGTGATCATCCCCCTCTACTCAGCACTGGTGAGGCCTCATTTGGAGTACTGTGTCCAGTTTTGGGCCCCACACTACAAGAAGGATGTGGATAAATTGGAGGGAGTCCAGTGGAGGGCAACAAAAATGATTAGGGGGCTGGAGCACATGACTTATGAGGAGAGGCTGAGGGAACTGGGATTGTTTAGCCTGCAGAAGAGAAGAATGAGGGGGGATTTGATAGCTGCTTTCAACTACCTGAAAGGGGGTTCCAAAGAGGATGGATCTAGACTGTTCTCAGTGGTAGAAGATGACAGAACAAGGAGTAATGGTCTCAAGTTGCAGAGGGGGAGGTTTAGGTTGGATATTAGGAAAAACTTTTTCACTAGTAGGGTGGTGAAGAACTGGAATGGGTTACCTAGGGAGGTAGTGGAATTTCCTTCCTTAGAGGTTTTTAAGGTCAGGCTTGACAAAGCCCTGGCTGGGATGATTTAGTTGGGTTTGGTCCTGCTATGAGCAGGGGGTTGGACTAGATGACCTCCTGAGGTCCCTTCCAACCCTGAGATTCTATGATTCTATGATTCTATGGTTGGGCTGTGGACATTTGTCCTCTGGAAGTTGAACTGAGACCAGAAGAGTCATTGAAAAATAAGACCAAGATTTTCAGAAGTCACTAGGGCCAGTTTTTGGTGCCTGACCTGAGACAGCCTAAAGAAGCCTGAGTTTTAGAAACTGCTAAGCACCCACACTCTGAAAATCAGGATGTTGAACTGGGCACATGAAGAATGAGGCAACCCAAATCACTAGTTTTTGTTGGTTGAGATTTTCAAAGTGTCCTTCTCCAATAGGAATAACCCTTAGCTCTGTATAGCACTGGGCCTCCATTTCTCTCCATGCTATTTACTAAGGAGGGCACACAGCAGTATCCCTAGGTTACAGGTGAGGCTCAGTGATGGGAAATGACTTGCCCAAGATCAGACTGCAGGTCAATGGCAGAATCAGGAATAGAACCCAGGAATCCTGACTCCTAGTCCACTGAACTATGCTGACTCCTGCTGAGCAGCTTAAAATGCGTCACAAAAACCTAACTGCTGGAACCCTCTTACCACCCTGCTGCATGGTGAGTTGATCTCAGCCCCATTGCATAGGCAGGGAAACTGAAGCACAGAGAAATGAAGTCACCCAGGAGGCGTATAGGAGAACAGAATCCAGATCTCTTGACGCTCAGTCAAGCATATTAAGCAACAGACCAGCACTGTCTCACATGCGAAGCCCTGCTCCCGGCTTCAGAGAAGCCACGGAACAGTCATCAGACTGAAATGGTTTTTGCTCTGCAGTCCAGGCTTTGGAAATGAGTGCTGTGCCAAACAGTGCCTTCAGCAGCACTCGTTGTGGGACTCCAGTGCCAAGAGGCAGGGTGCTGCGCTCTGTGCTTGGCTCTGGTATCCAAGGAGCTGGAGATCTTGTTAAAATGTTCCGTTTCAATAGGTTTGTAATGAGTGCTGGACTCCACCAAGGCGGGGGAGGATGGGTGAAAGGTCACTGGGGGAAGCTGTTGCGAAGGTGCCTGCCCAGTGGGGAGAAGCAGTTAGAAAAGCCAACGTGCTATCTGGGTGCATTAAAAAGGAGAGAGAAAATAACACAGGCAATACTGTGATGGCATTTCAGCTCAGAGTGGTGCACTCTGCTGGCAGCAGGCGTCTGTGTTCAGCTCTGGGTGTGTGGCTCTGAGGCAGAGAGAGCTGGAGAAGGGCACCGAGGAGAGGCAGGGGCCCGACGTGGCTGCGGCACAGCAAGAGGCTTCTGGAGTTAGGTTTATGGGGCTTGGAGAGGAGGAGGGAGGAACTGAAGATGATGGTTCTAGCTCACCCCAGGTGAAAGTGGGATCCAGTCACCTGAAGACAATGGGCCAATTCCTCAGCTAGGCTCCTGTTGATTGATAGTTTCATTTGGCGGTATGCAGGCAGAGGGTAAATGGCCCAATGCTAGAGGCAGCTCAAGGACTGGGCACCACCTAAGTCCCCTTACCTGTGGGGGCACAGAGACACTGAAAGGGTAGAACCACAGTCACCCTTCCGTCCCTCCAGTCTCCCTGCTCCTCCCACCCCACAATGCCTGCCCCACACAGTCTCCCTGCTGCTCTGCCCCCGGCTCCATCCTTTCATACACCCCCACAGCCTCCTGCCTGGCACTTGCACAGGGACTAGGGGCCACCTCCCATTCAGGGAAAGTAAGCAGGCCTGACCTGTGTCCAAAGGCCAGTAGGACAATTTTTCCATCTCATGACATTCTGGGGCCAACTCAAGAGTTTTGGACTCTTGGAGCTGGCAACGCTCTGAGGGAATGACAGGGTGTCAGGGTCAGGCCCAGCTGCTCCCCAAAGGAAAAGGGAAGTGCAGGATCCTCCTTCTGCCTCCCCCCAGTACCCCCTGAGCCCAGAGGGACAGGGCACAGGGCCCTTCTCCAGTGCAGAGGAGTGAGGACAGAGGGCAATTGCATGGCTGCACAGGGGTCACAGCAGAAGTGGCCTTGAGGGGCTACAAAGCTGCCCTGAGGAGCCCTAAGAGGCCATGGGAGGTGGGGGGCGCTGTTGCTGGGTTATTTTCAGGGCCAGCTGAGGGACCATCTCAGGCCTCAGAACTTGTCTGCCTTTAGTTCCCAGGACGGGAATTGCTGGACTGTGGGGCCAGAGCAGCTGGGGATCATTGCCGCCTCCCAAAGGGCCAGGGCTGAGGGGACAGGTGCAGGGGGCACCTGCAGGGCTGGACGGAGCAGTAGCTACATGGGCACCTTGCCCCCACACCATCACACCCTGCTCTGTACTGGTGCAGGTCTGTCCCGTCTCACAGGGAAGGGCTCTGAGGGGCAGGACAAGGCACTCGGGGACCTGGCGGGTTGGTGCAGGATATTGAAGCAGTGAGCTGGGCTAATGCAGCCTGCCCAGCTGGGCTTTGCCTGGTGCCCTCGCCCCTCCCAGCTCCATCTCTGAGACCCCACCGGAGTACCCAGAAGGAATTGGGCCTGGCCAATGGGAGCTGTGGAGCCAATGTTTGGGGCGGGGGCAGCACGCGGAGCCCCCTGGCTGCCCCTACTTGTAGAAGCTGGATGCGGGACATGCTCCTGCTTCCTGGATCTGTGTGGAGCCATGGCAGGCAGGGAGCCTGCCTTAGCCCCACTGCACTGCTGACCGGACTTTTAACTGCCCGGGTAGTGGTGCTTACCAGAGCCACCAGGGTCCCTTTTCTACCGGGTGTTCCTTTTGTTCCCTCTCTAGGCCTGCAAGAGACCAGGTTGGGACTAGGAGCTCCCTGCAACCAGCACCCCCCACCCTGCACAGAGCCAGCACCCCGCCGGAGAGGTACCAGGGGCCAAAAAGCTGCCTGACCTTAGCTCTCTATGCATGGTTGTTTTATTGATTGCTGACTGTTTATTATTTGGAGCTGCTTTGTGGTTACTATTGCTATCAGCTATGTAGTTATGGTTTCAAGTAGTTATTAGCTATCCAGCCTATTATTAGCACTTTCTGTTCATTATCAGTGACCTAACAGAGCAGGCTGGCCAGAGTTGGGAAGGAGAGGTCTTGAATTCATGTGAGGATATTTTTAATGCTCTTTTATTGCTTCCCTGGTTCATGCTGAGTCTGTGGGTGGATGGAGGATCAGCGCCCTGAGGCTAAGGAGTATCTGTCTCTCTGTGTCTCTGGCTGGCTGGCCATACGAGAGGCGAACCTGTTAGACTGGCTGGGCAGTGAATGTCCAGGACTAGCACAGTGACCTTTGCATCTGTGCTAATCACTGTGAGTTTGGCTGCATGAACTGAACTGATAAGTATCTTGCTGTTTCCTTTGGCTCCTCCCTCTGGCTGGTGCACCCACTCATGGTCTCCCATCTGGACTCAGATGATCTGCTCTCCAAAGCAGGGACTGCCAGTGGGTTCTGTTTGTACAGCACCTAGCACACTGGGGCTTTAGGCCCAACTGTAATGCAAATAAAGAGGAGCTGTTCAGTCTCATAATGTCTGGATGGTTCTTGCAGAGGTCTGGGAGCTGGGCTCGTGGGGAAACTGGCCTTCAGTGTAGGAGCTGAGCCCCTCTAGACACGCTGGCCTGAGGGGGCTGAGAGGCGCTGTAGCCTGATAGGGCCAGCGCTGCCTGTGGAGGTGGGAGCTGCTGGGGCCTGCAAGCCTGAGCTCTGACCCTCTCCAGCTGCACTTCCCTTTGATAATGGGCCATGGCTGCATTTTCCATTCCAAGCCTGGTGCTCTGGACTCAGATGCTGGGGCACAAAGCCTCTCACGCTGCGGATCTCACCTCGTCTCCTGCTGGTCAGGAGCTGGGAAAGCCCACGTGACATTGCAGAGACAAGTTTGGCTCTCACCTGCTGCCCTGTGCCAGGACAGACCCTGCACATGAACGCGGGAATTCCTAGGGATCACCCAAGGAACTAGAAGCTGGCCAGTGACTCCATGATTGGGAGAGAAATGAGGGATCCTGCCCTGGGTGCCTGGTACTTATTACAGCACCATGGAAACAGGCCAGGCTCAGGGATGTCAGGGCCCCCTGGGCTGCAGTATTTGGGCATAGAGACCATGGCAAGCCCCACAACTGTCATCAAAGGAATGGGGGAAGGGTGTGCGGGGGGGGGGGGGGGCAGGGACTCTCCTGAGGGCCAAAGGGAGAGGTTTAGCGATGGAATGTGAGTAAGGTGGGGCAGATGCTTTGGGCTCAGTGTGGGGGTAACTGGGTAAAATTCTAGCCAGTGTTATCCAGGAGATCAGACTGGACAAGCTAATTGTCCCTTCTGGCCTTACCACTCTCCTACTATTCAATGTCCCTGGGCAGGCATTTCCTTTCTTTGGGACTCCACCCCGGTTCCCAGCTCAGGCGAGGATAGCTATCCCTTCCCATTGTCCCAATCCCACCCCCGTCTCCTGTCATCTCCCTTGGTCATGCCACTGCTCAAAGCTTTGGGGGCACTGCTGCAGGTTGGCTGGCCCTTTGAGGGGATGTGGGCTCTCAACCTGGCTGCAACCCACAGCTGATCCTGAATTCCAGTGAGTGGCCCCAGCTGCAGAAGGGTCAGGGAGAACTCTGCAGAGAGGGGAGAGAAGGCAGCCAGGAGAGAGGAGTAAGTGGGCTGGTGATCCCTGGGAAGGGCTTGGTGAAGGCAGCCTGGAGAGGGCTGCAAGGAGCAGACCAGGCTCCTGTGCAGGAACTTCTGGGATGTCCGTGAGGGAAGCTGGGAGAGCCGCAGGGAGGCAGTGGGGAAACCTGCTGGGAAGGAGCAGCGTGGAAGAACTCCGCAGGCTGGGAGTCGGAGCGAAGAGCAGAGTATGTCAGTGTAGCCCAGGAGAGGAAGAAGAAGTATTGGTTTGGAGACATGTTTGGATTTACAGCCAGGGGCGGCTCTAGGCATTTTGCCACCCCAAGCACGGCAGGCAGGCTGCCTTCGGCGGCTTGCCTGCGGAGGGTCCCGCAGGACCAGTGGACCCTCCGCAGGCAAGCCGCCGAAGGCAGCCTGCCTGCCGCCCTCGTGGCGACCGGCAGAGCGCCCCCTGCGGCTTGCCGCCCCAAGCATGCGCTTGGCGTGCTGGGGCCTGGAGCCGCCCCTGTTTACAGCTGGACCTTTGTTACCCCACATAGGGATTAAACATCAGAGGTGACCTAGCTGGAGGGCTAGACCACAGAAGACCCAGCCAGAGACATACCACTGCAGGGCCAAAGAGGGACTAAGGGAGGGTGCTAGAGGTGAAGTCCCTGAAACACTCCAGCCTGATGCCAGAAGGTGCTACAATGGTGAGTACAGTGGCTGACAGGATCACCTTCTGCTCCACCAGTCCCAGTCCTGTCAGGGAGCGTCCTGGCCCACTCCCAACTGTGCCATGGCTGCTTTGCACCAATCAGCTGCTGCAAAATGGTCTTAAACACAGAGGACCCGTGCAGTGGAGGACATCCCCCTGCTCCATCTTCCTGCTCCTGGATAAGGGGGCACAACCAGCCAAAAGGGGCACAGCTGGGACTGTGTTGTGCTAACCCTGCTTGAGCTCCCCTCTAGGGTCTCCCTTTCCCTGGGATCAAACAGGCCCTGTCTGATCCTGGAACCTTCCTATGATCTAAGCCCACCTTCCAGTCTGGTGCTCAGCCACAGTAGCACAGCTGGCTCCCTGCTCTCCTATCTGCCCACGCACTAATGCTAAAAAGCAAGGGCAGGGGACAGGCCCATGATCTAGGGGTGAGGAGCAGGACTGTCTCTGCATGCTGTTGTAATGAGTTCTAGCAGTCCTGCCTTAACTGTGAGGAAGTGGGTAAAGGTTAGTGTATTGTCCCAATGACCCGCTGAATTGTCTGGGGAAAGGGCTGAGAAGGAGACTGAGAATTAGTTTAAACAGAGAGGGTTTCCTGATACCACTTGAGGGCTGTGTTTAAGATTATGGGTACGTCTACACTACAAGACTATTTCGAATCTACTTAACTCGAATTTGTGGAATCGACCTTATGAAGTCGAATTTGTGTATCCACACTAAGTACACTAATTCGACTGTCTGAGTCCACAGTAACGGGGCCAGCGTCGACTTTGGAAGCGGTGCACTGTGGGAAGCTATCCCACAGTTCCCGCAGTCCCCGCTGCCCATTGGAATTCTGGGTAGAGCCCCCAATGCCTGCTGGGGGAAAAATGTGTCGAGGGTGGTTTTGGGTAACTGTCATCATTGAACCGTCAATCACGCCCTCCCTCCCTGAAAGCGCCGGCGGGAAATCTGTTCGCGCCCTTCTCTGGTCGGTTACAGCGCGGACGCCACAGCACTGCGAGCATGGAGCCCGCTGCGATCATCGCTGCACTTATGGCCGTTGTCAACTCCTCGCACCTTATCGTCCACCTCTTCCACAGTCAGCTGCTGAGAAATCGGGCGAGGAGGCTCCGGCAGCGCGGTGAGGACAGGAAGTCACAGAGTGGCGCAGACCTCTCACAAAGCAGGGTACGCCGCGCCGTGGAGATCATGGTGGCAATGGGTCAAGTTCATGGTGTGGAACAGCGATTCTAGGCCCGGGAAACAAGCACGGACTGGTGGGACCGCATAGTGCTGCAGGTCTGGGATGAATCACAGTGGCTGCGAAACTTCAGGATGCGTAAGGGCACTTTCCTTGAACTCTGTGACTTGCTGTCCCCTGCCCTGAAGCGCCAGGACACCCGGATGCGAGCAGCCCTGACTGTGCAGAAGCGAGTGGCCATAGCCCTCTGGAAACTTGCAACGCCAGACAGCTACCAGTCAGTAGCGAACCACTTTGGCGTGGGCAAATCTACCGTAGGGCTTGCTGTGATTCAAGTAGCCCACGCAATCGTTGAGCAACTGCTCTCAAAGGTAGTGACTCTAGGAAACGTCCAGGTCGTCATAGATGGCTTCGGCGCGATGGGATTCCCAAACTGCGGTGGGGCTATAGATGGGACTCACATCCCTATCCTGGGACCAGCCCACCAGGCCAGCCAGTACATTAACCGAAAGGGCTACTTTTCTATGGTGCTGCAAGCACTGGTGGACCATAGGGGACGTTTTACCAACATCTACGTCGGGTGGCCGGGCAAGGTTCATGACGCGCGTGTGTTCAGAAACTCTGGTCTGTTTAAACGCCTCCAGGCAGGTAGTTTCTTCCCGGACCACAAAATAATGGTTGGGGATGTGCAGATGCCTACAGTGATCCTCGGGGACCCAGCCTACCCGCTAATGCCCTGCCTCATGAAGCCCTATACAGGCACCCTGGACAGTGACAAGGAGCTCTTCAACTACCGGCTGAGCAAGTGCAGAATGGTGGTGGAGTGTGCTTTCGGACGTCTCAAGGGGAGATGGCGGAGCTTACTGACTCGCTCGGACCTCAGCGAAAAAAATATCCCCGTTGTTATTGCTGCTTGCTGTGTGCTCCACAATCTCTGTGAGAGCAAGGGGGAGACCTTTATGGCGGGATGGGAGGTTGAGGCAAATCGCCTGGCTGCTGATTACGCTCAGCCAGACAGCCGTGCTGATAGAAGATCCCAGCGGGAAGCGCTGTGCATCCGGGAGGCTTTGAAAGCTAGGTTCCTCGGAGAGCAAGGTAACCTATGACTGTCCACTTGATTTACAGAGAAGCTGAACCTGAGCCTGTTTCAGTGACTGTTGACTTCGATCTGCGGTTACATACCCCGTTCTCCAGGTTTCCCCCCTTCCAACACACGTTTTAAAATAACTTTAATAGAACACTGATTATTAACAAAGTTTTCTTTAATTATGAATTCCTGTTCAAGGGCTGAAACATGGACGCAGACTGTGGTGGGTACGGTGTGCACTGATGTACAGACCGCTTCTACACTAGAGGAATGACAGGCTCCTGCTCCTACAGCGGTCTCTGGGGGGAGGACGGTTGCAGGTGGGTGTGCAGGAAGGGGTGGGTTTGCAGGAAGGGGTGAGGGGTGCCGTCTTTGGGACGGAGTTTGGATGCAGGCTCTGGGCTGGGGGTTGGGGTGTAGGAAGGGGTGAGGGGTGTGTGGGAAGGGTGAGTATGTGTCCGTGGATGAGGGCTCTTGCTGGGGCTCAGGGCATCGGAGAGGCTCGTGGCTAGGGTGGAAGGGCATGGTAAGGGCAGCCTGCCTTGCCATTTGTGGATGGCAGGCGCTAGGACCCTGGGGCAGCATACACCTCACAGACTGACCCTGGTGCCTAGTGACTGCAGTCTGTGTGTGTCCTGCTGTTGATCCTGCCCCCAAGTCTGTACCCTGGTAATGGAGGCTGTCCTATGCAATTAAAAAAACCCTCCCCCCCTTCACACAAAGTCTTCTGACAAGGAAAACATGACGGAAACAGTGAATAACAACAAACTACTCTTAATACTCAACTACACAGTGGGGGGATGAAACTTGGATTTGGGACTGGGTGATCCAGGAAGGGAAGCACTTATCAAAATTTATGGCATGAGAGCTGTTTGGTACATGAGCGCTCTGCTGGGGTGGAGTGACAGTTTTCAAGGCCCCTAGCGCCCCTCCTTCTTGTGATTTTGGGTGAGGGGGGGACAGGACTTTGTGGCGGGGAAGGGCGGTTGCAGATACAGTTCAGGGGGGCTCTCTGCTCCTGCCTGCGGTCCTGCAGAACATCTACAAGGCGCCGGAGCGTGTCCGTTTGCTCCCTCATTAGCCCAAGCAGCGTTTGAGTCGCCTGCTGGTCTTCCTGCCGCCACCTGTCCTCCCGTTCGCTGTGTGAGCGCTGGTGCTGACATAGGGTCTCCCTCCACTGTCTCTGCTCGGCCACCTCGGCTCTGGAGCAGGCCATCAGTTCCGAGAACATGTCGTCCCTAGTCTTTTTCTTTCACCGCCTAATCTGCGCCAGCCTCTGTGAGGGGGATGCCGGGGCAGTTCTTGAAAGAGCCGCAGCTGTGTGATGGGAAAAAGGAAGTGATTTCCTTGAAAAGATACATGTTTGCGAACACTGAACACAGTCTACTCAGTTTCTGTGAACAAGACCATACAGGGCACCTAGTCTCACGAGCTCTCAGGACAAGTTCGAGATTTCGGAATACGCCTTCATTGGCTGCGGTCTTGCACAGGAGATCGGACAAGCGGGGCGGTACAGCTGAATCCGTGTAGCAGCCAGGCCTGGTAAGCACTACACTATAGGCTGCTTAACAGTTAATGGATAGCTGTGCCCTCCCGCTGAAGGCAATCTGGAAAGCATAAAGTCTGACCCTGTTCCAGCCCCTCGCGGCTGTGCCCGGGAAAGATCACTGTATGCTTTTCCTCTGCGGCCTCCAACACGTGGCTGTTAAACGAAGGTCATTGCTATGCAAAGTAAAAGTCAAGCATTCACAATAGTAACAGTACACTAATTGTCCTAATTAGATGCAGCAGTCACCGAACGAGATTACCCTGAGGCGGGTCACTCGGAGAGAGAGAGAGAGGATGCTGCTAGAATCCCTGCACAGACCAGGACCGTATGCTGCCATGCTGGTGGAGGCAATGATTCCGCTGTACGTTAGGATGGCCTGGCGCGGAAGAGTGTGCTTCCACGAAGCACCAAATAAGGCACCTCTCCCCAGGAACCTCCTGCGGAGACTTTTCGAGCTCCTCTACGAGAGCTTCGTGGAAGTGTCCCAAGAGGATTTCTGTTCCATCCCTATATGTGTGGACCTTCTTTTTATATAGTTTTATATGGAAAAGTTTTTATATAGTTTTTATTCCTGTTTTTTAAAAAATAAATGTTTCCATGTTTATAGCACTTACCGACTGATCCTTCCCCTGATTCTGAGTCCGGGTTAACGGCCGGGGAGGGTTGGTAGGGGATCTCTGTGAGGGTGATGAAGAGATCCTGGCTGTCGGGGAAAGCGGTATTGTAAGCGCCGTCGCCTGCGTCGTCCTCCACAAACCCTTCCTCATCTTCCCCATCGGCGAACATCGCCGAGGAACTGCCCGTCGACACTATGCCATCCTCAGAGTCCACGGTCACTGGTGGGGCAGTGGTGGCAGACCCACCTAGAATGGCATGCAGTGCCTCGTAGAAGCGGCATGTCTGGGGCTGGGCTCTGGAGCGTCCGTTTGCCGCTCTGACTTTTTGGTAGCCTTGTCTCAGGTCCTTGATTTTCACGCGGCACTGCGTTGTATCCCGGCTGTATCCTCTGAGTGCCATGGCTTTGGAGACCTTCTCGTAGGTCTTTGCATTCCGTTTGTTGGAGCGCAGCTCCGAAAGCACAGACTCATCGCCCCACACAGCGATCAGATCCAGGACTTCCCGGTCTGTCCATGCTGGGGACCTCTTTCTATTCTGGGATTGCATGGACTCCTCTGCTGGAGAGCTCTGCATCGTTGCAGGTGCTGCTGAGCTCGCCCCGATGTCCAACCAGGACATCAGATTCAAAGTGCCCAGACAGGAAAAGGAATTCAAATTTTCCCGGGTCGTTTCCTGTGTGGCTGGTCAGAGAATCCAAGCTTGGACTGCTGTCCAGAGCGTCAACAGAGTGGTGCACTGTGGGATAGCTCCCGGAGCTACTAAGTTCGATTTGCATCCACACATAGCCTAATTCGAGATAGCCATGTCGAATTTAGCGCTACTCCCCTCGTCGGGGTGGAGTACCGAATTCGAACTAAAGAGCCCTCTAGGTCGAATTAAACGGCTTCCTGGTGTGGACGGTTGAGCGGTTAATTCGAATTAACGCTGCTAAATTCGATTTAAAGTCCTAGTGTAGACCAGGCCTATGACTGGTAAACAAGAGGAGTGGGGGACTGGACATCAGTGGACCAAAATCAGTGCTTCAAACGTGAGGCTGCATTGGTGGATAAAATGGTAAGAGGATGGGCTGTTCCACTCCAATGCCTTTCTGGGGCCCTTAAAAAGAGACAGGGAGAGAGAAAACAGTTGGCTTGGGGGAGGTTTGTGTGGTTGGGGTTTTACCACCGGGGCTATGATGGAAGGACTCTTTATTTTTGCTGTGCCCCCAGACCTTGATACTCTGATGGGGACACTTGACCATCATCCCTGTATCATTAAGGACCCCAGCCTGATACATGTGAGATCCTGCTCTGGCTTCCCCTCCCTCATGCAGGGGCGGCTCCAGACCCCAGCATGCCAAGCGCGTGCTTGGGGCGGCATGCAGCGAGGGGTGCTCTGCCGGTCGCCGGGAGGGTGGCAGGCAGCTCCGGTGGACCTCCTGCAGGCATGCCTACAGAGGGTCCACTGGTCCCACGCGGCTTTGGTGGAGCCGCGGGACCGGCGACCAGCAGAGCGCCTCCCGCGGCATGCCGCCCTGCTTGGAGCAGCGAAATGTCTAGAGCCGCCCCTGCCCTCATGTGTCCCTTTCCATTCCCCACTCTCTTCCTCCTGTCCTACCTCTCGCTCTCTCTGCTTTACACCTGATCCAGAAATCAACTGCACTGCATGATTCCGGCACTGCAAGATAAGATGGCCCATCCTGGCTCTGCCTGGCCAGAGAAGGACCAGTGAATGAGAGGGACCTGACCAGACCAACCAGATGATGTCCCTGGCTGTGGAGGTGAGCCGGGGTCTAGAGCAACAGCTATCATTGTTAACTCGCCAGCCTAAAGCATCCATCTGTGACTGACCAGCTGCCCTCTATCCTGAGAACACCAGCAAGAGCCACATTTTCCCCATCTTCACCGTCCTGTCTCTTCTGCCGCTGCTGTATCTGTCTGTTTTGCCAATAGCAGGAAAGTGACTATCATTCCCAACTCAAAACTGAGCAATAGAACTAATCTTTTCTTCACCAATAAGGGCTGCTTAACAGAATCAGAGACTCTACCCGGTATTCCCTCTCTCTAAAAAGAGACTCTGAGAGATTTTGATTTTGTTTTGCATAATCACTCAATTTCCGTTTGAGTGGGTATGTCTACACTATGGGATTATTCCTATTTTACAGAAACCGGGTTTTTTTTAAAACATATTGTATAAAGTCAATTGCACGTGGCCACACTAAGCGCATTAATTCAGCGGTGTGCGTCCATGTACCGAGGCTAGTGTCAACTTCTGGAGCATTGCATTGTGGGTAGCTATCCCATAGCTATCCCATAGTTCCCGCAGTCTTCCCCGCCCATTGGAATTCTGGGTTGAGATCCCAGTGCCTGATGGGGCAAAAAACATTGTTGCGGGTGGTTATGGTTACACCTCACCCCTGCCTCACCCCTCTCTCCGTGCAAGTAGCAGACAACCATTTTGTGCCTTTTTCCCAGGGGGAACTGTGCAGACGCCATAGCACGGCAAGCATGGACCCTGCTCAGCTCAAGACAGCAATCATGGACGTTGTAAACACCTCGCGCATTCTCGTGCAGTCAATGCTGAACCAGGACCTGCAAAACCAGGCGAGGAGAAGGCAGCTACGGCAGCGCAGCGACGAGAGTGATGAGGACATGGACACAGAATTCTCTCAAACCGCAGGCCCCTGTGCTTTGGAGATCATGCTGGTAATGGGGCAAGTTCTAGCCATGGAACGCTGATTTTGGGCCCGGGAAACAAGCACAGACTGGTGGGACCGCATAGTGTTACAGGTGTGGGACGATTACCAGTGGCTGCAAAACTTTCGCATGCATAAGGGCACTTTCATGGAACTTTGTGACTTGCTTTCCCCTGCCTTGAAACGCCAGAATACTAAGATGAGAGAAGCCTTCACAGTTGAGAAGCGAGTGGCGATAACCCTCTGGAAGCTTGCAATGCCAGACAGCTACCGGTCAGTCGGGAATCAATTTGGAGTGGGCAAATCTACTGTGGGGGCTGCTGTGATGCAAGTAGCCAAAGCAATCACTAAGCTGCTGCTACGAAAGGTTGTGACTCTGGGAAATGTGCAGGTCATAGTGGATGGCTTTGCTGCAATGGGATTCCCTAACTGTGGTGGGGCGATAGATGGAACCCATATCCCTATCTTGGCACCGGAGCACCAGGGCACCCAGTAAATATACCGAAAGGGGTACTTTTCCATGGTGCTGCAAGCACTGGTGGATCACAAGGGACGTTTCACCAACATCCACTTGGGATGGCCGGGAAGGGTTCATGACGCTCGCGTCTTCAGGAACACTACTCTGTTTAAATGGCTGCAGCAAGGGAATTACTTCCCAGACCAGAAATTAACAGTTGGGGATGTTGAAATGCCTGTAGTTATCCTGGGGGACCCAGCCTACCCCTTGATGCAATGGCTCATGAAGCCATACACAGGCAGCCTGGACAGTAGTCAGGAGCTGTTCAACTACAGGCTGAGCAAGTGCAGAATGGTGGTAGAATGTGCATTTGGACGTTTAAAGGGACGCTGGCGCACATTACTGACTCGCTCAGACCTCAGCCAAACCAATGTCCCCATTGTTATTGCTGCTTGCTGTGTGGTCCACAATCTCTGTGAGAGTAAGAGGGAGACCTTTATGGCGGGGTGGGAGGCTGAGGCAAATCACCTGGCTGCTGATTACATGCAGCCAGACACCAGGGTGATTAGAAGAGCACACCAGGAAGCGGTGCGCATCAGAGAAGCTTTGAAAACCAGTTTCATCACAGGCCAGGGTAAGGTGTGACTGTTGTGTTTGTTTCTCCTTGATGGACGCCCCCCCATCCTTGATTGACTCATTCCCTGTAAGCCACCCACCCTCCCACTTCGATTACCACTTGCTTCCTAAGGAAATAAAATCACTCTCATTTAAAAATCATGTATTCTTTATTAATTAATTATAAAAAGAGGGCGAGAACTAACAAGGTAGCCCAGGTGGGGTTTGGTAGGAGCATAGGAGGGAAGGAAAAAGCCACTAAAAAAATTTCAAAATAATGACAGCCTTTTGGTTGGGCTGTCCACTGGGATGGAATTTTCCTTGGACATTAGGAAAAACTTTTTCACTAGTAGGGTGGTGAAGAACTGGAATGGGTTACCTAGGGAGGTAGTGGAATCTCCTTCCTTAGAGGTTTTTAAGGTCAGGCTTGACAAAGCCCTGGCTGGGATGATTTAGTTGGGTTTGGTCCTGCTTTGAGCAGGGGGTTGGACTAGATGACCTCCTGAGGTCCCTTCCAACCCTGAGATTCTATGATTCTATGAATGGGCAGGTGCATGGAGCCTCCCCCCATGCGTTCTTAGTCGTCTGGTGGGTGAGGAGGCTAAGGAACATGGTGAGGGGGGAGGGCAGTTATACAGGGGCTGCAGCGGCACCCTGTGATCCTGCTGCCGTTCCTGAAGCTCCACCAGACACCGGAGCATGTCCGTTTGATCACGCAGCAGCCCCAGAGTTGCATCCCGACACCTCAGATCTTCCTGCTGCCACCTCTCATCTCGAGCATCACTTCCTCACGTTCGTCCCTCCTATCCTCACGTTGGTCCCTCCTGTCCTCAAGGTCACTGGCATCTTTCCTGTACTTTGATACCACATCCTTTCACTCATTCAGATGAGCTCTTTCATTGCGCGTCACTTCCATGATTTTCGAGAACATTTCGTCTCGTGTCTTTTTTTTCCGCCACCTTATCTGAGATAGCCTTCGGGATGGAGGAGGGAGACTTGAAAAATTTGCAGCTGCAGGAGGGAGGGGAAAAAGGGAGAGAAGTATTTAAAAAGATACATTTTACAGAACAATGGTTATACTCTTTCACAGTGAACAACACTATTCACCTTACATAGCACATGTGATCTCACTACAAGGTCGCATTTTGCATCTTAATATTGAGTGCCTGCGGCTTTGGTGTTAGAGATCACAGACGCAGGTCCGGGCATCAGAATTCGGCTTGCATGCAGCCATGGTAAGCCATTGTCTTTCGGCTTCTGCAGCCTTCATATATCCAGCACCCTCCTTTCCCAAATAGCAAGCAAAGCCCGTTGAGTGCTGCTTCTTTCCTGTTAACGTGCAGCACCAGAACCGCCGCCATCCAATTCTCTGGGATGATCGCTTTACCCCTCCCCCCACCACGTGGCTGGTATCATGGAAGATCACTGCTAGCCACCCTCCCCTCCACCGCGTGGCTGGTAGCAGAGAAGATCCCAGCTAGCCAAACACAAAAAAGCTCAGCGCCAATCACTCCTCCCCTCCCGCTGCTTGGCTAAATGCAGGGAAGGATTTCTTTTAAGCCACAGGCAAACAGCCCAACCATCTCTGTCCCCTTAATTAAATTCCTGTATTTCAACCAGGTTACCATGAACGATATCACTCTCCTGAGGATAACACAGCGAG
Source organism: Mauremys mutica (assembly GCF_020497125.1). Taxonomy (NCBI): domain Eukaryota; kingdom Metazoa; phylum Chordata; order Testudines; family Geoemydidae; genus Mauremys; species Mauremys mutica. Next base: position 45,341,465 of record NC_059082.1, on the reverse strand, counting down.
ATAAAGAACGGATGTTGCTTGAATGCCAGCAAACACTGGGACCATATGCAGCTAGGCTTTGTCATGCAATAATACCAGATTACTTGCTACATGCATGGCATGGTTAAGTGTCCTACCATGGAGGACGGAATAAGGCTGCCCTGCTCAGAAACCTTCTGCAAAGGCTTTTGGAGTACCTCCAGGAGAGCTTCATGGAGATGTCTCTGGAGGATTTCCGCTCCATCCCCAGACATGTTAACAGACTTTTCCAGTAACTTTACTGGCCATGAATGCATCCCAAGTCCTCAGGGCAAATTAATCATTAAAAAATGCTTGCTTTTAAACCATGTTTTATATTTACAAAGGTACACTCACCAGAGGTCCCTTCCATGGCTTCATTGTCTGGGATAGTGGCTTGGGAGGGCTGGGAGGGTACTTCTGTCAGGCTGAGAAAAAGCTCCTGGCTGTTGGGGAGAATGGAGTGCTGTGTGCTCTCTGCAAGCTCGTCCTCCTCTTCCTCCTCCTCATCTTCCCTGTCCGCAGACTCCTCAGGTGAGGCTAAGATTACCCCCACCTCGGAATCCACGGACAGGGGTGGGGTAGTGGTGGCGGACCCCCCTAGAATTGCATGCAGCTCAGCGTAGAAGCGGCATGTTTGCGTCCCTGCCCCGGACCTTCCGTTTGCTTCTTTGGTTTTCTGGTAGGCTTGTCTGAGCTCCTTAACTTTCACACGGCACTGTAGTGAGTCCCTGCTGTGGCCTCTCTCCATCACAGCCTTGGAAATTTTTTCAAATGTTTTTTCATTTCGTCTTTTGGAATGGAGTTCTGTTAGCATGGAATCCTCTCCCCATATAGCGATCAGATCCAGTACCTCCCATGCGGTCCATGCTGGAGCTCTTTTTCGATTCTCAGACTGCATAGTTACCTGTGCTGATGAGCTCTGCGTGGTCACCTGTGCTGATCAGCTCTCCACACTGGGCAAACAGGAAATTAAATTCAAAAGTTCACAGGGCTTTTCCTGTCTACCTAGCCAGTGCATCCGACTCCAGATTGCTGTCCAGAGCAGTCACAATGTTGCACTGTGGGATAGCTCCCGGAGGCCAATACCGTCGAATTGCGGCCACACTAAACCTAATCCGACATGGCAATACCGATTTCAGCGCTATTCCCCTCGTCGGGGAGGAGTACAGAAATCAGTTTTAAGAGCTCTTTATATCGATATAAAGGGCTTCGTTGTGTGGACGGGTGCAGGGTTAAATCGGTTTGACGCTGCTAAATTCGGTATAAACGCATAGTGTAGACCAGGCCAGTGTCTCTTGCCGTGTTTTGATTCTTTTCCTTTTCTGTGTCTCAATCTATAAATTTCCAGCCTTGCGATGAGTTTCCTAGTGTGTTTGCCTTGGTACCAAGCAGGTAAGATCTCTATAGGCCAGACTCCAAACCTTGTTTAAACCTGTTTAATGGCGAACGGTGACAGGAGCAGGTTAACATCTTTGAATCTTGGGGCCTCGTTATTCCATCTAAATGAACACAACACCGCTCATTTCCCCCCTGCGAGGAGGGGCCAGCAGCCCAGCAGAGCACAGCACCAGGGGTGCTGCTGGTGGGTCCCTGGCTTCATGCATTACACTGACAGCTCTCAATAGAGTTGCCCCCTCCTCTTCCCCAGCCCCCAATGTAACCCTTGGCCCCTGCCAGCTGCTTGGTGTCGATGCTGTCAGCAAGGCAGCAGGAAGGAGTGGCAAGAAGGCTGTCCGCAAGGGGAGTCTGCGGTGCCAGATTGGCACTGGGACTAGAGAACTGTCGCCAGGCTCAGGCAGGCAGTGCTACCTAGGCATTCAATGGAAATAGCAGAGAACACAAACTGTGTGGGCAAGGGGCAGGCTGATTTTCTGCTTTCTCTCCAGGAGGCACAGCACAGGGGGGCAAGGTGGCTTTAAGTCTCCTTTGCACCCTCCTGATTCTAGGCTGCTTCTGGTGCTGAAACAATCCATGCTATAAACTGGGGGGTGTCCATGTTCTCATTTTCAGTAGCCTCCCAAGGGCCACTGCTCAGTGCAGCGCAGCCCAGCATCTCCATAGTGATGTTTGCTATGGAGACATCCTACCCCCTCAGAGCCTCAGTCCTGTCCCGCACATGCTCCCTGTCTATTTCTGTGATTTTTATGGTGGATCTCATGATCCTTGGAGTTTTTTTTACTGCCCCAGTTCCTGGAGTCATGTGAATATATATGATTCTCAGCTTCCATTGTTTTTTTTAAAAAGTGTCTAGCTCTCATGGTTGCAGGAAAAAGCTTGAAAATGTCACCCAAGCACATCCTAAATGCTCAGTAAACAGAAGGTAAAGAAAAAGGAACCAACCTTATTATTTTTTTAAATCACATGATTTTTAAGCCAATCTTATGTGCGGTGGGGTGGGAAGGGGGTTTGAGGCCTTTGGGGACCAGAAGGCTTGGGGTATGGCTGGCAGTTTGGAGAGTTTCACCCCAAGCTTGCTGGGTCAAACATAGTCTGGATAACTCTGTAACCAGCTGTTGGCTTGTGTGAAGTCAAATGGACAGCTCAGTCTTGGGTCCCATTGGCAGATAACCACAGCATGGAAACATCCTATCTGTAGTTGGCCTCCAGGAGGGCCATCTCAGCAGAGGACGGGCCAGGAATGGAATGTAGGAACTAAGCTCCCCTTCGTGTCTGTGTTGAGGCCTCATAGAAGGGGGAGTGACATAGGTAAGTACAGCAGTTTTCTCTGCAGTGCAGTTGTGCCCACTCCTATCATCAGCGCTAGCTCCACCTCAGCACAAATAGTGGCAAGCCCTCAAGTGGGCTTTGAAGTTGTCAGTGAAGTCGCGCTAATACAAAGCCACTGTCTTTGTTGCATCAGGGCATGGTCATAAGTAAAAGCAATGCAGCCTTGAGCGAGCTGGGGCTGAGACAGTTGTGTACTGCAGCTCAGACTTCTGTGGGTGACCCCTTCCTGAGGTGTGTGATGGCTTGTGGTGGATGTTGGGCATCAGTTCCACACCTCACGCCCCATCACAGCAAAGGCGCAAGTGTCCACTAGCCTCAGCCATCATCCCTAGAAGAGGTGTGAATGCAGCTACTCATCAGGAAGAAAGCTCCACCGTCACCATGGTCTGCATGTGTGGGAAAAGGAAAATTTGCGATGGGCTCTGATTTTTGTCTCACTCTGGCTTTATGCTGGGGAAAGTCCACTGACCTTGGTAGAGAGTCCTGATTTACACCACTTAAACTATTATTATTGTAATCTCTGCTGTCACTCTTAGGAATCTGAGGGTACATCTACACTGCAGCTGGAATGTGGTTCCTGGTTCAGATTGGCAGATGCGCTAGAAATTCATTTTCTATGAACAGCCTTCAAAATTTACTTAAAACTGGCTAAGTTGACAAGCATCTAGGGTGACCAGACATCCCGATAAAATCGGGACTGTCCTGATATATCTAGACCTTTGTCCCACGTCCCAACCAATGTATGTTTGGGACTCAATTTGTCCCGATTTTTTGCGGTACTCCGCTTTTTTTTTTTCTCCGCCCCCCCCATGTGTCCCGATATTTTCCTCTCATCTGGTCACCCTACAAGAATCCCTGTCAGTAAAAATCACTCACAGAAAGTAACACACTGACAAAGCCTGGGCCATGTTCACCTCTCGTGGCTGGGCTACTAAAGGGTAACAGTTTACCACTTCTACCAGCTAATGGAGCTTACTTCTTTAGTTTTGGTCTAGATTGGTGTTACAAGAGCCCAGGGGCTCTCTTCCCATAGCTGATTGCAGCAGTAGACCTCCTGTGCTGTGAAATAGCTGATGAGCCTTGTCATGCTTAGAGGTTTTTAAGGTCAGGCTTGACAAAGCCCTGGTTGGGATGATTTAGTTGGGGTTGGTCCTGCTTTGAGCAGGGGGTTGGACTAGATGATCTCCTGATATTCTATGATTCTATGCTCCCAGGGAAACTGTTCTAAGTCTCCACTTGTCCAGAGTGACTTTTAAGTTATAAGGTTAAAAAAAGGACAAAGCCAAGGGGACCTTTGATCACTCCCTGTTTCCACTGGGCCTGCCCTTTCCAATGTCATTCACATATCAATGAAACCATGCTGGCCCACTTCACACCTCTTCATTTTGCCATTGCATTGAAATCTCTTGAACTGGAGCCTGGTTGCTCATCCAAACACAGACCATCTGTAGCAGATGGCCCGAGGGGCTGGACACTTCATTGAAACCAGGGAGGTGGCTGAGCATTTAGGGTATGGAGCATGCACGTCCCCCAAAACACCCCCGGAAACAGCAGCAGAGAGCGCCCCTGTCATAAACAGATAGTAAGGGTTAAGGTCTCTTTTACCTGTAAAGGGTTAACAAGCTCAGTAACCTGATGAACACCTGACCAGAGGACCAATCAAGGGACAAGATAATTTCAAATCTCTGTGGAGGGAAGGCTTTGTCTGTGTCCTTTGTTTGGATTGCCGTTCTCTCTTTGGATTTAAGAGAGGCCAGACATATTCTTTAAGTTCTCCAAAGTTTCCTGAAGTATTTTCTTCTATTCAGTATAGTGAGTATTAGAAAGGCGAATTAGTCTTATAATTAATTTCTGCATTTGTAATTGTGTGTTTGCTGAAGAAATATCTTTATTTCTGTTTGCTGTTACTTTGATTATTCTGAGAAAGGTGGTGGGGGGGAAGCCTCTCCAGGTTTATAAGTTAGACCCTGTATTTTTTCATCCTGATAATACAGAGATAGTGTACTTTTTTTTCTTTCTTTAATAAAATCTTTTCTTTTTAGAACTTGATTGATTTCTTCCCTTGTTTGGATTTTCAGGGGAAGGGGAGGGGGAAAAGTGAATCCCTCTTTGATTCAAGGAGTTTGAATCAAGGTATCTCTCCCAAGGACAAGGGGAGGGGGAAGGAGGTGCGGGGGAATGGATTATTTCCCTTTGTGTTAAGATCCAAGGAAGTTGAGATCTGTGTTCCCCAGGGAAAGTTTGAGGGAACAGGGAGTGTACTAGACACTGGAATTCCTAGTTGGTGGCAGCTTTACCAGATCTAAACTAGGATTTTAGTTTAGAGGAGCCTATGCAGGTCCCCATCTTGTGAACGCTAAAGTTCAGAGTGGGGAATAAACCTATGACATGGTGGCAGAGGTGGGATGGTATTAAGAACCAGGAGCCATTGAGAGCTATTCTTTCCCTCTAGAGCAGGGAGGCAGCCTGAGAAGAGGGGGGGGGTAGAGGTATTCACTTTCTAACAAGGTATTGTTAGAAGGAGATTTCCAGCTGGGCTACATTGGAAGGTACTTAGCAAATTGCTAGAAACAAGTTACAAAACCAGTTTTTCTGGTTTCTTGTGAGACAGCAACAATCAGCAAAACACCATTTGCAAATAAAAAGTTTTGTTTTCTTTTTATTCAGCCGGGAATAGAAAGGTTAGGAACTTGTAATCCAAGCAACTAAACCAAGCAACACAGATAATTCACTGACTGCAGAAGGGTGTGGCCAGCACCAGAAAGCAAAAAAAATAAGTGCCAAGAAAGCATCTACACTGGAAACAAGACAAAGAGAACTGCAATTAAAAAAAAAGAAATTGCAATTAAAACTCCAGAAGATTGAAATAAAAAAAAAAGCCAAAAAGGCTAACCACAAAAAACAGGTGAAAAAGCAAGAGGCTAACCACAAAAGAAAGATGAAAAAGCAAAAGGCCGAACACAGAAAACAAATAAAGATAAAAAACAAAGAACTGAAATTAAAAAAGGCTAAACAGAATGTTGCAGCCAACCCTAACAATCCTTCTCCAGGCACTGTTCCCCACCCCAAGACATTTCCCACCTACAGGGCAGGTGATGACACTGAGGCCTCCTTGGAAAATTTTGAAAGGACCTGCCATGGGTACAGCATCCCTGAAGACCAGTACATGATAGAGCTGAGGCCATGGCTCAGTGGACCCTTAGCAGAAGTGGCAGCTGAAATGCCTAAGGAAAACATAAACAATTATAAACTGTTTCAAACAAAGGCCAGAATCAGAATGGGGCTAACACCTGAGCATGCCCGTCGGCGGTTCAGAGCCCTAAAGTGAAAACCAGATATGTCATTCCCCAGACACGCCTACTACATTAGGAAGAATTGGAATGCCTGGATGTCAGAACTAAAGATTCAATCTCTAAAAGACCTGGCCCACCTGATGCAAATGAAACAGTTCTTAAATGGTGTTCCTAAGAAAATAAAACGGTACATCCTAAATAAAAAGCCCAAAGATGTAACAGAGGCAAAAAAAATTAAAGGCAAATGAATGGACCTAGCAAAAAAAAAAAGGCTACTATCAAAGGGAGCAAATATAACAAGGGACAAGCTGACAATAAATCCTACCACCGGGGGCCACCCAAGACCCCTGCTACAACCCAAGGAAAGCCTCAGACTACCTACAGTCCCACCTCACCAGTCTCCAGCAACCCACCTCAGCCCAGTGACCCGTCAGCTGGGCGATGTTTTAAATGTAATGAACTGGGACATATAAAGGCCAACTGCCCCAAGAACCCCAATCGAGTACAGTCCCTTACACCATCATCACGCCAAGGATCCCCAGGCCCAGATATCTCTCAAATACCCCTGAAGCACAGGGAAACCTTGAGAGTGGGCGGGAAGAAGATTACTGCGTGGAGAGACACTGGGGCACACGTGTCAGTTATCCACCGGTACTTAGTGGACCCAAAATTCATCAACCCAGAGGTCAAAATCACAATTTCTCCATTCATATCAAGATCTGTAACCTTACCTACAGCTGAATTGCCTGTCCAGTACAAGGGCTGGTCAGGAAAGTGGACTTTTGCTGTCTATGACAATTATTCCATCCCCATGCTACTGGGGGAGGACTTGGCCGACCATGTGGAGCTGGCCAAGAGGGGGGGAGTGGTCACCCGCAGCCAGGCCAAACAAGCTTCCACTCCCATCCCTGTTCCTGAGCCGTCCACCAAGGCCCCGTCTGTGTTACCAGAGACCCAAACAGAGGTGGTGGAACCGGATCCCATGCCAACAACTACAACAGCCATAATACATCCAGTCCCAGAACCGGAACTGGAAGAGCAACCAGCAGCAGAACCATTGCCAGCACTGACACCAGCGCTTACAACCCTGTCTCCAACCCCATCGCCAGAGGGTGCCAGCGGGCCTGAACTGGCAGAAGCAGCAGACAACCCTAACCAAGAGGCTCAGCCAGAGCCTGAAATATCACCTAATGCACCAGCGGAGAGCGGTTCACAGTCAACGAAAACAACCTCATCACCTACATCGCTTCCAAAGGAACTAGTGTCTCCAGCCTCAAGGGAACAGTTCCAGACTGAGCAGGAAGCCGATGACAGCCTTAAGAAAGCTTGGGCGGCGGCACGGAGCAACCCACCGCCTCTCAACTCGTCTAACCGAAACCGGTTTGTTGAAGAACAAGGACTTTTATATAAGGAGATTCTTTCTGGTGGACACCAGGAAGGCTGGCATCCTCAAAAACAGTTGGTAGTTCCAACTAAGTACCGGAAAAAGCTCTTAAGCTTGGCCCATGATCATCCCAGTGGTCATTCTGGGGTGAACAGAACCAAAGACAAGTTGGGGAAGTCCTTCCACTGGGAGGGGATGGGCAAGGACGTTGCCAAGTATGTCTGGTCAAATGGTTAAAAAGTGTTCTTAAATGTCAAATATCTTGTTGTTTACATACTTAGTAGTATATGTAACGGTGCATGTGTTTTATTAATCTGTTTATTTTTAAAGTTCTAGGAAGAAATCACCGCCAGTGTGGTTCCCCCACTGTCTGCGATTTGGGGGGCGTGTCATAAACAGATAGTAAGGGTTAAGGTCTCTTTTACCTGTAAAGGGTTAACAAGCTCAGTAACCTGATGAACACCTGACCAGAGGACCAATCAAGGGACAAGATAATTTCAAATCTCTGTGGAGGGAAGGCTTTGTCTGTGTCCTTTGTTTGGATTGCTGTTCTCTCTTTGGATTTAAGAGAGGCCAGATATATTCTTCAAGTTCTCCAAAGTTTCCTGAAGTATTTTCTTCTATTCAGTATAGTGAGTATTAGAAAGGCGAATTAGTCTTATTATTAGTTTCTGCATTTGCAATTGTGTGTTTGCTGAAGAAATATCTTTATTTCTGTTTGCTGTTACTTTGATTATTCTGAGAAAGGTGGTGGGGGGGAAGCCTCTCCAGGTTTATAAGTTAGACCCTGTATTTTTTCATCCTGATAATACAGAGATAGTGTACTTTTTTTTCTTTCCTTAATAAAATCTTTTCTTTTTAGAACTTGATTGGTTTCTTCCCTTGTTTGGATTTTCAGGGGAAGGGGAGGGGGAAAAGTGAATCCCTCTTTGTTTGATTCAAGGAGTTTGAATCAAGGTATCTCTCCCAAGGACAAGGATTTTAGTTTAGAGGAGCCTATGCAGGTCCCCATCTTGTGAACGCTAAAGTTCAGAGTGGGGAATAAACCTATGGCAGCCCCAGTGAGCATAACAATACAGGAGGTAAACGACATGATCCCTCGACAAGGGAAGCCTCTTCCAAGAGCCTCTGGAAGGAATCCCCATGGGATTACAAGGGAAGCTGGGAGGAGGTTTCCCCACAGTGGTGCAAGTAAGCCGGCATGGTGAGGCACGCCGTGCCATTAAGACATTTATTGCTGGTATGCCGTATTGAAAAGACACATTTTCAAGAATGAATTGTAGAGCCCTGTGTGGATACAAATTTATACCTGCGGATGCAGATACCCGCGGATAGAAATCGGTATCCGCTGAACTTCATGGCTCTCCTGGGAACCGCAGCGGCAAAAGGAGCAGAATATGGGACCGCTGCTCCCAGGAGCCAGCGCCCCATACCGGCAGCTCCTCCACCGCGGCTGTACCGCCCCCAGCCCCAATCCCAGCCCTGTCCTCCGGAAGTTCTGTACAGATCCCACACAGGAGACGCAGCAGTGTAGAAGGCTGAGGCTGAGGTTGGTACAGCCGTACCGGAGGAGCTGCTGGTGTGGGGCACTGGCTCCTGGGAGTGGCTTTTCGCCACTGCGGTTCCCGCATACCGGGATTACTGTATACCCGGAGCCCTGCAGTTCAGCAGTTCAGTTATAGAACATTTTTGTGAGTGGGGTCTGGGTTGGGGGACGGTATCGCCCCAATAAGAGTTAAAATCTACTTGCACCACTGTTTCCCCATACCAAGTAGTGGCCTGTTTGTACTGAATGTAAGTCTCTCTCCAAGCAAGATTGTGTCCTGCCCATACAGGGGGTTAAGGAGGCACGAGACAACCCCCTCATGCCAATGGGTAAGTACAAGGATCACAGGTTCTGGGGGCTGCTTCTGCCACCACACTGGGGTGTTATTTCAGAGAAATTCCAAGGAGGGGGGTGACAGTTTTGTCAGCATATGACCACTGTATGATTGCTATATCCTGCAAAGCTGGCGGGGGTGACAGTTGTGTCAGCATACAGACCTGTGTGTGTTTTCACACCCTGCAAAGCTGGGGCAGTGACAGAGTTGGGTGGGCATACAGATTATGTGTGATTATGTTACACTCTGTGAAGCTGGGGTGGGGAGGGGGTGACAGAGTTGTGTCAGCTTATAGACCATTGTGTGATTTATGTTTACTCCTGGGGGAATTCTGCACCAAAAAGTTAAAAATTCTGCACACAATATTTTAAAATTCTGCATATTTTATTTGTCAAAATAACACTATATAATCACACTAGTTTCAATTATTTTGGTAATTTATTTCAAAATACCTATCAAGAACTATATCTGTAACAATACAGACACACACAAAAATCCTCCAGGAGTAGAGTTAAGGAAAATCCTATAACTACCCAGTTCCTGTTTCTCTGCCCTCTTCCCCCAGAGCCCAGCTGCAGGATGCTCCACAGTACAAACACTCATATGCATCCCTAGCTGTGGGGCACCCCCCATCCCAGACACCTGCACTCCCTCCCCAGCAGAGCCCAGCCATGGGGCACCCCTCAGGTCAAACACTCGCACGTATCCCTACCCCCCAGACCCCAGCTGTGGGGCCCCCCAGTCCACACACTTGCCCTATCCCTCCACCAACAAATCCCGGCTCCGGGCCTTCCTCAGTCCACCAATTCCCCTCAGATCCCAGCTGTGGCCCCTCAAGCCCAGACACTCTCACCCCCTGCCCTCCCAGAAGCCCAGAGATCCAGAGGGAGAAACAGCCTGATGCTGGGGCCCAGGCTTATGTAGAGTTTTCTGCATTCCCACATGCTCCTTCAGGGCATCCTGAGAACTGCAGCTGCCAGGAACCCTCCGGCTCCTTCCAGCAGTGGTGGAGCCTTCCCAAAAGTGTGGGGGGTGGAGACAGGGGCATTATTACCCTCTGTGGCCCTGTCCCTTCCATCCAAGGCAAGTGAAGGGTCTGGTGCGTTGCGACACCCATGATGTCCAAGCTCCCCAGCCTGGCTCCAGCTGCTGGAGGGGCAGGTGTGGGGAGGCCCATGGTGAAAAGTGAATGAGCCATGGCCCCCCTGGCCTCCTCAGTTCTGGCACCCTCAGCTCCCTCCCCTTCCCCCTAGCAGTGTCTTCTTCTTGCGATGTGTGCCCTGTCGGTTCCAGCGGCCCCTAGTTGTGGCCAGCAGCACTGCAGCCCATTTCAGTGGAGGAAAAGGAAATTCTGTGCAAAAAACATTAATTTCTGTGCAAATTCTAAATGTGTAGTGGTGCGCAATTCCCCCAGGAGTATATGTTATACCCTGAGAAGCTGCGGGGGGGACGGCTGTGTCAGCGTATAGACCATTGTGTGATTTTGTTATACCCTGAAAAGCTGGAGGGAGGCAAAAAGTGAAAGGAATTGTGGAGCATATGGAGCTATGAAAAGTGGTGGAGGGCAAACCAAGGTCAGGGGGTAATTGCCCCCCCTTGCCAATAACAAATGCTCTTGCACTGCACAGCAGCGGGGGGAGTGGTCGGAGAGGGACATGAATGCCTCCTCCTCCACCCGCATGCAGGGCCGGCGCTTCCATTAGGCGACCCTAGGCGGTCGCCTAGCGCGTCAGGATTTGGGGGACGGCATTTTGTGCGCTCCCCACGGGGCGCATGGGAGCTTCCGGTTCCGCTCCCATCGCGCCGCCGAAGAAGGATCTTCTGCCGACGTGCCACGGAAAACAGCGGCAGACAATTGAGCAGCTCAATGACTGCCGCTGTCGCCTGCAGCATTTCGGCGGAGGGTCCTTCTTTGGCGGTGCGATGGGAGCGGAACTGGAAGCTCCCGCGCGCCCTGTGGGGAGCGCACAAAATGCCGCCCCCCAAATTCCGCCTAGGGCGCCAGAAACCCTGGCGCCGATCCTGCCCGCATGCCAGCTAGCACATCCAAGCCGAGCAGGGCAGTGATCTGTTACTGATCAGAGCAGCAGCCGGGGACTAGCCTCTGTAACAAGGGAGAAGCAGGAAAGGGACTGGGACGCTCAGGATCACAATTCTTTCCCTGGTCTGCCCTTGGGCAGCACAGCAACATGCTCCCCCTTGCTTAGTGCTATTATAAGGTCACCGTGAGGAGCTATCTCTCAGAGCACTGACCACCACAGGGGTGCCGGGCTTTCCCCAGACAGAGAGGGGCCTTTGTTTGTTGTTTGAGTTATGGGCGCTGACCAGCCCAGCAGGGCGCTGAAGAGCCACACACTGAAACAACAGTTGGGTATTGCAATAGCAACCAAGGGCCTCTCCAAGATCAGTGTCCCTCTCAGGGGCGGCTCTAGGAATTTGGCCGCCCCAAGCAGGGCGGCACGCCACAGGGGGCGCACTGCCGGTTGCTGGTCCCGCGGCTCCGGGGGACCTCTTGCAGACGTGCCTGCGGAGGGCGCGCTGGTCCCGCGGCTCCGGCGGACCTTCCGCAGTCATGCCTGCGGGAGGTCCGCTGGTCCCGCGGCTCCGCTGGACCTCCCACAGACATGACTGCGGAAGGTCCGCCGGAGCCGCCTGCCGCCCTGCCGGCAAAATGCCGCCCCAAGCGTGCGCTTGGCGCGCTGGGGTCTGGAGCCGGCCCTGGTCCCACTGTGCTAGGTGCTTGTGGAGAAACAGGCCATGCACTAAGAGATTAGAATCAAGCTAGATGTTCCACAGAGACTGAGCCGCTGCGAACTGAACCCACAGCTCCTAAGTCCCAATCCATGTCTCAGCTGCAAAATCACCCATCACCTCCATCATTCTTCACTTGGGGAGCAAGTTGGACGGTTTCACTCCTTTCCCACCCTGCTCAGCCCCCTGTGCCTGTGCAGCTCCTCAGGCAGGGCTAGGACTCTGCCGCACTCAGGTTGCAGGAGCTCTGGATTCCAGCTCCCACCAAGCAGGTGCATATGGGGCAGAGGGCTCACTGCTGCCTCGGCTTTGCATGCCAGAATCTGGCCCATTTGGGAGACGTCTGGCGGAGAGGTGGTGCAGGAAGGAATTATATCATTATTATGACAGTATTAAATATGTTTTCCGCAGGCTGCTGGCTTTCCCAGGATGCTCTCACATATACTGCTAATGCAGCATAAGCCGGTTAAAACAGCCTAGCTGGGTAAAGCCGGATTGGTGGGCCTTAAGTGGTGATCAGTCAGCATTCCTATTCCCACAGATCATCTGTTAGGCTCCGCCTCTCCCACTACTAGCCAGGCTTTTCCTTCTGATTGCAGGCAGCACAACAGATCCCTGGTCCCACTCCACACCCCTCCAAGGCTACTGCTCCCCTGACTTTGAGCATCCTCTTTGCTGACGGCTCCAGTGCCTTTCATTTGGGTCCTGATGCCACAGCTCCTAAAGCTCACGTGCTCCTGGATGGCCAGTGCACTCTCTGGAGGACAGCTGCTCTGTGTCTGAGACACACCAGGGCCTTCTGAAGCCCATCTCCAGGCCTTGATGAGAAGCTCAGAGAGTAGCAAAGGTGTACAAAGCCTTTACTTCTATGAGGCGACTGTAACTAGGGAAAGGATCTTGTCTGGAACTTGCACAGCTGGGGTTCAGTTCCCTGGCATGCTAGTCAAATGCTTTTGTTAGTCAGCTCAAGAGTTCTGCAGCCCTGCTCCTGGGGCCTGTGTGCTATCAGCTAGGCAGGCTACTTCTGCTGGGAGCAGGAGTCCCCAGCCATTCTTCTTGGGGCAGGGCTAATTCAGGCCTTAAACCAGTATCTCCCAGCTGGCCTCTTTTCCAGTACAGCCCTGCACTGGGAAAGCTCAGCATGGTCCTGCCCGGTGGCACTCTTGTTCACAGAGCTCATCCCAACTGACTGGGAGAGGGGAACATTGCCACACCCTGCACTACACAGGTCGTGGGCCCTTAAGGAGTCAGCAGCATAGGTTTTCCCCAAACATTATTCCTGGGACCACTCGCTTTCTCCCAGTATCTGCCCTTGCCTTTCCCTGGGCCGTCTTGTCCCCCCAAACTCCTGGAACCTAAAATGGCCCTGGCATGGAACAGGAGTTGGCTGATCCCTTGTCCCTACTGCCCTTAAAGGGGACAGACCACCCTTGTGACAGGGGACTATATAAGTGCCACAGAGAGATTCCGCTGCAATATGTTACCATCTGCTGGTAGCTTGTGCCAAGTCTGTTGAATTGTTGGTCTCAGCCAAGTGGCTTGGTACTTCCATTGCAAAGGACTCTGTATTTGGCCCAGTTCTTGGGAGTCTGAGCTGAGCTCTGCATGGAGCTCAGTGAAGAGAAGCCTTTCTAGAAAACTATCATTACTTATTTATAGCAAGAAATACACCCTGAACAGTGATGCTCGGGGGAGGGGGCTGCTTGTTGTGGGTTTACCCACAAAGGGAGTAAAGTGGAGAAATGGCCTGATCAAACAACCAGGAAAACTGAACAGGCTCCATAAATCAGGCTGCATGCATTAGAAACTCCTGCACCGGGCTGCACCTGTATCCACTCCCGGTGTGGAGCAGCTGCTATTATTCTGTTATGTAAGATAGCTAGGGCTGGCTAGAGACCAAAGGAGGTCCCTGGAATATAGGGAGCTGCAAGCTGAAGTCAGTACCCAGTTCTGGATGCTGTAAATGCTGCAGTTACATAATGGTTACATTCCAACAAAAGAGGGTGAGTCTTAAATGCAGTGTCGCCATTAAAGACACTCCCAGGATGAAGGAAATGAATCAAACAGATGCAGGTATCAAGACTGCAGTAATGCCAACTCTCAGCATGAGTGTAGTGCTCTCTGGAGGTGTTTCTAATGCCCCAACTCCCAGAACTAAGTGGTTCCATCAGAATCTCTGCTTTCCTTTTAAACTAGAGTAAGTTTCTTGCCTTCGTGATCCTAGAGAAAAGCTTGGAAATATGACCCCACTGACCCCGAAAGGCTTAAAAAGCAGAAGACAAATAAACAGAAGCTCAAATTAATTTTGTTTTAATATCTCCTGATGTTTAAGCCAGTGTCCTGAGATTTTTGGGGCCTGACTTATGACCAGTGAATGGTTGGGGTTGGCAGTCCTGGGAGAGATGCTGTAGCTAGCTGCAAGGTTGTGAAATCAGGTCTAGTTCGTCTCTGCTGGAAAGGGTGAATCTGGAGGACAGTCTTTATACCGTGCTCGGCGTCATGGTTCACAAGTGCCACCACTGTTCTGGGTGCCTTTCCCAAGCACACAGGCTGAGCCTTACGTCTATCAGAGAACCCCCCAAAAATACCATGTAACCTCAACCATGTAACAACCAAATGTACCACAAGCACTGCCCCCTGAAACATACACTGGTGTCCAGACGGTGACGAAAAGTTTGGACAAAGGCCCAGATCCTCCAAGGTATTTAGCTTTCTAACTTCCGTAGATTGCAATGGGAGTTAGGAGCCCAAATACCTCATATCTGGCTAGAATCTTCAAACACAACAAATGTCAGTGCATCTTTGTGGGAGAGCACAAACTGTGAGCACCTTTAATTCCACAGGGGCTCATTCTCCCAGCTCTTGCTTATAAACCCATTAACCCGACACGAGATTTATCCCTGACAGCAGGATTGCTAATTTTGTATGTCCTAAAATAATATTTGCTGAGCAGCACTTACAGCTATTATTACAACAATGTTGGGCATTAAAAATATATGGCTCTGGGGAGAGCTCTTCCTATCCAGGACAACAAGCCACTTAATGCACATCAAGGAGGAGAGCTCTCCCCAGTCCCAGGGGAAGCGGGAGAAGCATTCCCCACTCAAAGCCATGAGATCAGAATGAATGAAAGAAAGAAAGCGGGAAGGAGAGAGAGGGAAAAGGAGACAGATGGAGGGAAGGCATTTTGCTAATCTCCATGTGCTTGTGCTTTTCTTACAGCCTGAGTGAAACTCCCTAATTTGCCCTATAGAAAACAGACAGCAATGCAAAAATAAACCCCCAAACCCTGTCCCCGCTTCCCCATCCCACATCCTCCTCCTGCAGCTGGGAATCATGTGTTCACCTTTAAACTGCGCAGACAATACTAAGCAAAATCTGAAAGCCTCCAACATCAGAGTTTGTGCATCTTTTTCCAGGGGTTGAAAATGCTCCATTAAACTGCTGTGTGACCACTGGCAAATCACCTCCCTGGTATGTGCCTCAGTTTTCCCTCTTGCTTTCTGTATATTTACATTGTAAGCTCTTTGGGGCAGGAACCATTTCTCAGTACATTGTGGTAGCACCTACCTCACCAGGGGGCCTTGATTTCCACTAGGGCCTCTAGGCATTACGATAACCTCTCTAAGAAGATTCCAGGAAGGTTGCTCTGAAGCCTCACATAGCTGTTGAGTGAGTGTGAAGAGACAGAAACAGCTACATGCAGGGTTTTGTTCAGGATATCACCAGGTTCAATCATCACCAGGATTCACGGGCTTTTCCCAGACAGTTTTTCACGCTCAGCCATTTTTACTTGACGAATTACACCCATGAAGCATACAGCTACAGTAAGGCAAGTATGTATGTCAGGCCTCAAGACCTAGACCACTGTGATATCAGAGTTTCAGAATAGCAGCCGTGTTAGTCTGTATCCGCACAAAGAACAGGAGTACTTGTGGCACCTTAGAGACTAACAAATTTATTTGGGCATAAGCTTTCATGGGCTACAGCCCACTTCATCGGATGCATGTAGTGGAAAATACAGTAGGAAGATAGATATATACACAGAGAACATGAAACAATGGGTGTTACCATACACACTCTAAGGAGAGTGATCAGTTAAGGTGAGCTATTTCCAGCAGGAGAGAAAAAGAACTGTTTGTAGTGGTAATGAAAATGGCCCATTTCCAGCAATTGACAAGGAGATGTGAGGAACTGGGGGGGGGGGGGAGCGAATAAGCATGGGAAATAGTTTTACTTTGTGTAATGGCCCATCCACTCCCAGTCTTTATTCAAGCCTAATTTAATGGTGTCCATTTTGCAAATTAATTCCAATTCAGCAGTCTCTTGTTGGAGTCTGTTTTTGAAGTTTTTTTGTTGTAATATTGCTACTTTTAGGTCTGTAATCAAGTGGCCAGGGAGACTGAAGTGTTCTTCAACTGATTTTTGAATGTTATGATTCTTGACGTCTGATTTGTGTCCATTTATTCTTTTACATAGAGACTTTCCGGTTTGGCCAATGTACATGGCAGAGGGGCATTGCTGGCACATGATGGCATATATCACATTGGTAGATGTGCAGGTGAATGAGCCCCTGATGGCGTGGCTGATGTGATTAGGTCCTATGATGGTATCCCCTAAATAGATATGTGGACAGAGTTGGCAACGGGCTTTGTTGCAAGGATAGGTTCCTGGGTTAGTGTTTTTGTTGTGTGGTGTGTGGTTGCTGATAAGTATTTGCTTCAGGTTTGGGGGTTGTCTGTAAGCAAGGACTGGCCTGTCTCCCAAGATCTGTGAGAGTGATGGATCGTCCTTCAGGATAGGATGTAGATCCTCCATGATGATGCGCTGGAGAGGTTTTAGTTGGGGGCTGAAGGTGATGGCTAGTGGCGTTCTGTTACTTTCTTTGTTGGGCCTGTCCTGTAGCAGGTGACTTCTGGGTACTCTTCTGGCTCTGTCAATCTGTTTCTTCACTTCAGCAGGTTGTGGAAGTTTTTCTCCAACAAGGTGGAACCTCAACCTGGACCAGTCCACACAAGAGTTCCACTTCCTGGACACTACAGTACTAATAAATGATGGCCACATAAACACCACCCTATACCAGAAACCTACTGACTGCTATACTTACCTGCATGCCTCCAGCTTCCATCCAGACCACACCACTCTATCCATTGTCTACA
This sequence comes from Mauremys mutica, assembly GCF_020497125.1. Classification (NCBI taxonomy): domain Eukaryota; kingdom Metazoa; phylum Chordata; order Testudines; family Geoemydidae; genus Mauremys; species Mauremys mutica. Next base: position 45,324,271 of record NC_059082.1, on the reverse strand, counting down.
GCCAAGCTCTATGATACAATCGCATTTGGGCCAAAGCCTCAGACAGAGACAAACACCTATAAGATCTCTATCAAGCGTTCTTACAACTACAATACCCACCTGCTGAAGTGAAGAAACAGATTGACAGAGCCAGAAGAGGCCATTACACAAAGTAAAACTATTTCCCCATGCTTATTACACACACACACACACACACACACACACACACACACACACACACACACACACACACCAGTTCCTCACATCTCCTTGTCAATTGCTGGAAATGGGCCATTTTCATTACCACTACAAACAGTTCTTTTTCTCTCCTGCTGGTAATAGCTCACCTTAACTGATCACTCTCCTTAGAGTGTGTATGGTAACACCCATTGTTTCATGTTCTCTGTGTATATATCTATCTTCCTACTGTATTTTCCACTACATGCATCCGATGAAGTGGGCTGTAGCCCACGAAAGCTTATGCTCAAATAAATTTGTTAGTCTCTAAGGTGCCACAAGTACTCCTATTCTTTTTGTGATATAGGAGGTAACTCAACCAATCACCACACATACTCTACAGCTAATTTGCATGCAATGAATTCATTGGTTGACTGGTGGGTTACTCAGACCAATTGCCGGAGCACAGGCCTTTCAGCTTTGAATGCAAAAAAATGTAAGAAAGTAGCTCCAGTGGTGTCAATGGAGCTGTGCTGATTTAGGTTAGCTGATGATCTGCCCCAATCTATTTGACTCTGCACCTAAGTTTTCAGTGCTCAATGCGTCCATGGAGTTTTGTACATTACCTCCGATGGTAACGAGCTCTTTGTCACTCTCCCAGACCCGACAGCACTGGAGAATTTCTGCCATGGAGCTATAAGAACTTGGAATGTGCAGTAGTTAACAGCTTTATCAACACTTGTTTGTTTTCTGAATGCCTCCCTGAGTGCATTTCGTGGGCAATTGTAAAATAAATAATTAGCCCTGGCAGCCAAGTTAATTAGTTCAACGATATCTGCTTCTCTTAACAGAGCCATTAATTTCACTTTCCACATGAGCTCCTACAATTTTCCCTCCATCTGATCTTTTCAATTGACATATTTCTCTGGCCTTAAACAAAGTGATCTGGGAGTATCTTTAATGCTGAGGAACGTGCCCGTGAGTACAATACATGGGGTCAGGTTTGGAGCTGCATTTGCTGTTACAGCCCCAGAACCGCACCTGCAAAAATCCACATTTGTGGGTGGGATTCAAGGCATTCAACTAGTTGATCTGTGTGTGCAAATGGCAGTTTGTGCACACAAACCAGGTGCACATCGTCTTGGACACATGCAGAGTTTGAGGTATCAGAAAATTTGGCTTCTAAATTGAACCAGAATCCATGATTTTGGATGCTACTGAGTAATGTTTTCCATAGTGAGCAGTGTGGCCCTCTGACTAAGGGGATCAGTAACTAATCTCCCTTGGTCCTCAGGGATAATTCTGTGTGTCCTGGCTAGCATCCTCGGGAGCCTTTTTTGTAGCATGCTCTTCACTGGAGTTTCTGAGTGTTATAGCTCTCCTAAGCATGTCCTGGGTCCCACAAGCTGAGCTTGCAGAGCCATTGAACTGAGGACTCCAAGGCGTGTTTGGTGTAAGGGGCGGGGACTAGTAGGGGGCGTAGCCATTAGGGAGCCAACTGCAGCTCCCTAATGCAGTGTTGGCCTGGATGTAGCATCAGTTAGAGCAGCCATGGGTCTGCTCTAACGTATACCACTAGTGTAACCTTATGCCAGTGGGAAGTCGGCAAGACCTTATGCCAGCTGGGATTGGCAGAGCAGAGGTCCACCACCTCTCCACTCCTGACTCAACCTCTTTTGCTGAGATCAGTGAGGGAGGCATAGGAGCTGAGTTCCCTTCCCAAAGAGGCATTTTCTCCTGGCCATTTATAGCCAAAATCCAGCTTCTTTGTGCCACTTGAGTCACCAGAGAAACTGATTTCCTGTATTAGGCCTCATGTCATTGTGATCAGAACTGACAAATAATATCCCCAAAGGTTATGGGACTGATTCTTTCCAGCAGCTAATGAATCAATTACTTCTGAATAAATGTTTTCATTATTCAACCAGCCCTAGGGATGGTCGAATGAAATGAATCAAGGCAAATATTTGCATTTTTTCCCCATCAACCAGCAAAAAGATTATTGGGGAATAATTGTCTCCATTACTCGGCCAGCTCAGACAGAAAATGTGTCTTGGTGCTATGACACCATGCCATCATAGAGACTTAGCATGTGTACTAACAGTTCCTTCATTTGTTTACTTGTGGAATGTTGAAGCGGCAAGAGACACCTCCGTGACTTACAGAGAATAAATGCCAAATGAACGGTCAGGCAAGCCCAGATTCTAATCTCAGTTATGCAGCATAAATTTAGAGAAACTTCACAGACTCAGAGAGAGAAAGAGAGAGTGAGATGGATGTGTATGTATGATGATAGATAGCGGACACAAGCCCACCATGCGTTAATGCATCAGGCAGTGACACAGTGCCTTGGCTTTGCTACATAATTGTTTTGTCCCACAGGTTTATCCAGGTGGAATCCAGAGCCTGTCTCAGTCTTTCCCCCCACCTCCCCTCCCACACACTGCTCCATCTCCCAGTCTCCCATCACCTGTTCCTTCATTCCCCTTGCCCCTGGCAAAGGCAGCTGGCAAGGGAAGCAATTAATATGCTACGGGTGGATCCTGAGCAAGGAGAGAAATGAATGGCTGGGGAGTGGATAATGATCTGCAGGAATCAATCAGGGATGAGCGGACCTGCAGATGAAAGGGAGCACGCTGGGGAGATGTTATCAGCTTGGAGATGGGTCATCTTTCAAGGATGGGTCATCTTTCAAGGATGCTGACTGTCTAAGCCCAGCACGGTAATGAAAGCAAGAGAGAGAAACGGATTCTTGGAGATGAGATAAGGTGAGGAAGATGGTGGTGGGAATACAGCAGGTACCTCTAGAGTTGGGGGAGGGGAGGGGCTACAAGACACAGCTGCAGGTTGATTTAACCCTTTCATCCTGTTGTAGCCCTGGGCATTGCAACACCAGAGGGGAAATAAATCCTCAGGAGCACCTCAGCTCTGCACAGTGCAGCTACGGTGTGGGGGCGGGCATAGGTGGCTTTCCTGGCTCTCTGCCACCTGCCTTCTCCCCTCCATCCTGGAGGTGCAGGAGAGAGGCAGGAGTGGGTGTGCAGAGCCAGCCCTGCCAGATCTATGCCACTCTGAGATATTCCTGTGCACAGGGAGTCCTTCCTGGCAGTGGAGAGGCCAAAGTGGGAGCCAGCCACCTCCCCAAGCTGTCAGAAGGAAGGTACATAACAGCCTGGAGCCAGTCAAGCTCAGTGAGGAAGAGCATGGGATTGGGAGCAGGAGAGAATGGGCTTTGGGAAAGGCATGGGCAAGAAAGCATGTGTGGCAAGGGGGGCGCCAAGTGGGGGAATGTTCAGCACCACCCCTTGTGTTATACGTGCTGCACGTCAGGGCTGCACTGCGTCCACCTAGCTGCATGGGAGGGCCCAGAACTGGAATAGCAGGGGAGATCCAAGTCAGGAGTGAGGTGTATCGTCCGAGCTGGCTGGGGTCCCAAGACTGAAATGGCAAGTGACACTTCAGGTCATGATCCAGCAGAGATGTGAGGGAGGAGCATGCACAGCACCTGCCTGTGCAATACCTGGCTCTACACAGCTTTACCTGCCCTTCACATTCATGAGCAGTAAAACTTGCCATGGGTTCCCCATCAGCTGGAGCCCTTCTAGCTCGAGCCCGCTGTGGGAGGTTCCCTGGCCTGTGCAGTGGGTCAGCCTAGATGATCATCATTGTTCCTTCTGGCCTAATGAACTCACCCCCTGTCCTCCAAGCTCGGAGCCCAGAGTGAAGCCAGAGCAGAGCATAACAGCGTTAGCATCCACCTCCCTCCCTTTCCTCCATGAAAACCAAACAGCGAAGGTTCAGCCAGAGGGAACAGCTGTATCCCACTTTATGGCACCCCAGCAGGTCGTTCAGCCTAGAAAACAAGTCCCCACAGTGCTCCAAGCCCAGCTGTTACTGCCAGTCGTAAAACCATTCACAAACCCACGTGCCTTCGCTGTGCTGGGGCCTGGGGCAGACGATTGCTCTCTTTCACTGTTCTAGTGATGTTCAGAGACCTTCCAAAAACTGAATGAAGAGCAGGAAATCCCTTTACGCATAGTGGGTTCCCCTGGTGACAGCAAGCAGACAGGCAACCCGCTCGCAGCTGCCAGTCTCTGTGCCATGACTGCTGGGATAATATTTATACAGGCCTCAGCCATGAGCCCTTTCATGGCCTTTCACAGGGCATTCAGGAGTTGTAAGGGGCCCTAGGACTCAGCTTGTGCAGATGCCACCATGCTCCTTCTCCCGCTCCAGCGGAGCTGGGTTGGGAGTGGGCAGGCAGGGGCGGAGAGAGGCTGGAACTTTGGCACCAGCCCCCACCTCAAACAGCCCCAGCCCATGCATCAGACCTGGTGCAGGTTACCTCCCTCTTGGAGTATGGGGGAAGCAAAGATGGGGTGAAGTTCTGGCCTCCCTGTGGTACATTGCAAAACTGCCAGTGACTTCATGGAGGCTGCCCTGCCACTGAGTCCCTGTCTGATTCCTGCCCTGACCTTGGAGGGTCTGTATGGTCACCCAGGCCAGCCCTCTGAGAGCAGCAGAGCAGAGGGGGCATGTCAACAGTGGCCATGCCTGCAGTCTATGAACTGCCTCTGACGTGTGTACGAGCTGTGCAGAGCAGGGAGCATGTTTTCCCTTTATTGGCAAGTGCAGATTGACTGTA